>NC_091806.1:3547321-3868214 GCF_041296235.1 Equus asinus | reverse complement strand
AGGAGCTCACTGTAGTGTTCGATTGATAGTGGTTAACAAACTCACCCTGTGGCTCCACTGATGAAGCTTTCCAGAGTGTCATTAAATCACAGGTGGGGACAACTTCCTATAACCTCACTCCTCAGTCCCTGCGGAGGACGAGGAAAAAAATCACCCGGCGTTGTGTAGGAATTGCCATTTACATGACACTTCAGTGTTTACTTCTTTAGAAACAGCTGTTTCATCGATTCATTTCAATGTTCATTAGCTTGACACATAAGATTATGGTGTTCTGTCTACATGATGCCAGAACAACCAGACGATTTAATCAAATTCAGTCCAACAAGCAGACGATTTGCTTTGAAAGAGAAATTAGTTTGTTTGTTTGCTTGGTTTATTTTTTAACTATCAATTCTATTAAATCAACAGAGAAATCAATCATCCCCCACCACCCCCCCTCATCCTCTCCACTCCAGCCAATCAAATTCACATAGCAAACACACAAATCCAGGTAGGAAGTCAGGCTATTAGTCAGTCAATGTCGGTTCTAGTACTTGTCTTCATCAAGCATCTAAGCTGATATTCCGTGCTGATGAGACATCTGCATCGGAATGCTACATAGCATAGGTCAGAACGCCTAAGCTAATGGACACACAAAATGCACTGGAACCGACACACACTCTAAGAAGGAGTCTTTGATGGAGGTTGCTAGGCTAGTCTTTCCAAGTCATGGTGGCTGCAGTCACCTCTCTTTCTGTCATGGGTAAGCTCACAAAATCCAAAATGTCTCCATGTCACATTCCCACAAGTGTCCAGCATTCCTCTACTGGTTAAGCATAGGAAGAGATTAAATCAAGGTGACCTTATAATAATCATCTGTACCATCATTTGGTGTCCAGGGATCACTTGCCTCAACCCAATTCCTGCTTGGAGGGAAGGGGCAAGACGTCATGTAATGGGAGACACATAAACAGACTTTGAGACTCGGTATCCAGTTGCTTAGATACTGAGTGAGATTCCCATCACTGACAGGCACACTGCAGCATTTATAAACTGAGCATCTAATTGAAATCCATGTGAGAATATACCTGATTCTTTTTCCGCGGGTAGCTGTTAAAAGCAATATAGAGTGGTGAGAAAGCATTAAAGGGATTGGTTCAGCAGCCTTGGAGAAAGTGCCCACTCCTGTGGGGATGGTACCTTAGAGAAGTCATGCTCCTCCATTTAAAGAGAGAAACTCTTCTGGCCACAGAGAGCAAGATATTTTCCAATCTAACTTACGAGTCACTTGGGTCATAGTACAGATTTGGAAGGCAGGATGCAAGGAGTGAATTTTACTGATCATTTCCCCTTCCCAAGCAGCATTGCCTCCCAGGATTGCTTTGTTAGAACACAGTGGATCACAGCTTGTGGGAGGTAAGGCCACAGCCCAAGCTAAACAATTTCATTAGGCACATGCTGACTTAGCCCAGATTGCTCTCTTCAGGTCCTGGATCCTACATGGAATTGAATCATCCTCCATCATAATTACCGGAAGCATTTGAAGCAGCTGTTGCCTCCTCCCTGTGGCTCATGCTGGACAGCAGACAGCCTGAGGGTCCCATCCTCTGACAGGGATATGCTTCATTTCAGTGTGTGTGCCTGTTCATTCCACTGCCTGAGCCAGGAGTCTATCTGGCCACTCGCTGCTGAATATGGGGTGGAAAGTTCTCTCCACAACAGCGGAGCATAGCGAAGACAGGAATAGTGCTCCTACTCAACACATAGACTTACGAACACTAACCTTCACTGAGACCTGAACTATGGAATACCGCTGTTAATATTAATCATCATTTATTTATTCCTGCGACATGCTAAACACGAAGCTAAGTACTCTAGACATCATTTTACTCCGTCCTCCAAAAACGTCTCTGAGATTCAAAAGCTATGTGGTCATCCACTAGAGCAGAAGGGAAAGTAAAACAAACCCTCTTCTTTGCACGGAGTCTATGAAAATAAGAAGGAAGGAGAAGACATGGAGCCACTGATCCAGAAGTTCTAGGCTGAGGGAAGTTAATCATAGGCAATAAAAACATTTGCGACCACCCACTATGTGGTAGGCCCTGCACTAGATGCTGGAAACACAACAGAAGACAGTGGCATGGGCTTTACACTGGAGGAATATAAAGAAGGTGATTTTTAAACAGTGTTTTGAGGATGAGGAGGGACACAGTTTAGTAGAGGGTGTGAGAAGGATGACGGCGCTAGCTAGGTATCGCAGCATCCCCATGGCAGGATTTCAGTCCGGAGACGAAACTTACTCTGAGGGACGGGGAGAGAGTTGACAAGGAAAGGAAAGAAGGCAGGTGAGCTGAAATTTTACAAAAATGTGCTTCATAGACCCATGTTAGAAGAGAGTCAAGAGCCCTAGCTCATCTAGGACCTCTGCCTCTATGATTGCTGTCGAACACTAAACACCACTAAGGAGGACTCAGCGTTTTGGAGGGCAAACAACAGCTTGAGAATCTAATAAACGATACGTGCCTTCTAATAAAAGAAAATGCACGTGCAGACACATGTATGTTCACACAAAATGATGTGAGTTGCTATGGAGGCATACGAGTATCAGTCCTTAGTTACAAACGTCTTGGGAAAAGGCTAAGTTGGAAAGCTCTTTTATTACATTCTCCATGCATAATGTAGTAAGGAATGCTGGAAGACCTGAAGGAATTGGAGTCTCAGGTTCTGGGGGGTTGGCTCAGCAGTACACCCCCTAAAATGTAACCCCATCTATGACTCCCACTGGAGAGTGTTGGCCAGGAGTAAACAATAACAAACCAATTTAGTCCTTATGACAGCCAGAATGAGATTATTACCCCAATTTTAATGATGAAGAACTAACCTTCCCAAGGCTATAGAACTAGAAATTGACAAACTGAGTACACGAGGTCCCCACGTCTCCAGAAGCTGTCTTCACACTAACTAAACTCCATTGTCTCCCAGGCAAAGAGGATTCCAGGCAAGTGAAAATTTATACGGAGAAGACAGGACAGGAATCTTACTCAGAAAACATCTGCATTCCTCCATCTTTGCTTCTCCATGGAATAGACATGCTAAGGGCATTTTCATCTTCAGTTGCTCTCGTCTTCATTACCACAAAGCAGTCCTCTGGTAAGATAAATCATGCCAGAATGCTACCTTACCCTGGACTACTTTTATTGTCCTGCTGAATGTTCTTTCTTTTTCTTTACAAGGAATGCTTATCATTAATGCAAAAAATTCAATTACTGTTTGGATTTATTTATTCATTAGCTTGATGCACAGCAAACACAATTCAACATTACACTCATAATGAAATCACCATATCTGACAGAGGGAGACAGTTTACATGTTCAGGCTAGACATAAACCAAGCTGACTCTAGCCCCACACTCGTGTATTATGGCCTCCAGCACACCGTGCTAATCATATGACCTGTTTGTTCTCCATGCATATGTGGTGATCAATGGTGACAGTAAATACTATGGCTGCATGAGCGGAGGCTGGAGCAGGAAATGCCCTTCCTGAGGCTGCCTTTCACATTCAGCAAATGAAACAGCAGTGCCCTTGCCGGGCCCCTGACCTGGAGAACGTTCAGGAGAAAGTGAGTCTCTGCCCGGTGAGGCTTGTGTGAAGTAGCTTGTCTTACTTCCAAATAATAGGCTGACACAGCCATAATATCACAAGTTAGGCCAAAAATAAGGGAATTCTGATTTTGTCCAAGTTGCCTTCATATTGATGCAGGGGCTTGTATATCTGACTCCCTCTGCGGTTCTCGTTGGAGCATATGGTGCATCCCTGCCTGAGTTCCTGCCACAAGCAGACTCCGGGATATACTCAGTCATCAACAAGAATGTGCAGCTAATTAGGTGTCAGACACAGCAGCCTGGGGCAGGCAGAGGTGGCACTGAGAGTCACTTATGTAGAAGTAGTACTGTGAGGAGGAAGAAAAAGATCCATAAATTTTACATGTACCCAGGTTCAAATATCTGCTCAGCCCCTTACTTACTGTAAGACTTTGAGCAAGTCACTTAATTTTTTTTCTTTTATAAACTGGTGATAAAACCTACTCTGGATGGAGTGTGTGAGGATTAGAGATGTGAGGGCAGGCCTTCAAGAGTTCATTGGGATGATGATGATTCCACAAGGAACCATCAAGAGCCACTACAGAAAGGAGATATAAATCTGAAGTCTAAGAGATGAACCAGAAATGTGAGCCAAAGACCATAAATCAATGAGTAAAAAGTAATAACCAACAACAATACACAGAAAGAAAAGGAAGGGCAGTTCATTTTATTCACCATTCACTGGGTAGCTCATTGTAAAGGAACCCAGTTGCCTTCTGGAGCCGATGGTGTTCCATCTCTCGCCTAAGATGCTCTCAATGAATTCTGACCACTCTGGCCCCTGAAAGCTCACCATGACCCTGGTGGTAGCACATAGTTTTCTCCTTCTCTTGAAAGCAGAAGCCCTTTATTACACTGAAATAAAGAAAAACGAAGAGACACAATAAGGACATTTCTAGTCTCAAAGAGTTTTCCTGCTGTTTCTGAGGTTTTAGCCATGGTTTTAAATGATGCCTACTTTAATTAGATTTGATATTTTCCAAAATCCTTTCTGGGTCAAAATATATAATTTTATGCTCCTATAACATAACTTTTAGTTGTGTCTAAGTCAAACCTTGTTTTTCCTTCTTCCTATTTGTATCTGTACAAGACTTGATTGTAGTCTGTCTCCTGCTACATGACAATCTTTATTAGTACCTCTGTCCACAAGACTGTAAATTCCTTGAGGGCAGAGAAACGATTTTATTTCCCTAAGACCTAGCCTGCTTTCGAGGATAGAATATCTGTATAGTAATACGATTATTATTACCTAAGTGGGTGCTCTGAACCACCACACAGCAATGTTGTGAATAGAATAGCTTATTCCCTAGTTTACTTTTCAAGCCAAATAGCTAAAATTATCTGAGGAAAGAGGCACTTTCCAGATTAGATTAGTGTGAAAATGTTACCAACTTGGTCATTACTGTCAAGTTTACCAAGTTAAGCTCTGAGAGTTAAAACTGTGCTTTCAAGAAGATAAAAGCTACAGTTTTTACAAAGTAGAGCTTTAAAATATGTTTACAATGGAATAGCCCATATGAATTACTCAGAAATATCTGGACAAGCTAGCATTTCCTTCTAAAATGATTTTTTTGGGGGGTGCAATTTCTCTTACTAGTCCCACCAGTAAGGATCAACTCAATCTCCAGCTAAACTGTGTAATTCCAATCTGCTGTAAGGCTACACACTGCATCTCTAACTAAAGCCAATGACCTTTCAATTATGTATCAATCAACCATAAGTTGAATTGACAGTGAAACTGAGCAATGGGTTCACTTTTCTCCCCATAATCTGAGTCAATTAATTACAAATTAGGAATGGAGAAAGGAAGTTTTAATTTTATGAGCCAGCATAATCAGGAAGATGGTAGACTAATGTCTCAAAAAAACCATCTTCAAGGATTACAGAATCTTGAAGCAATTATATAGGGAAAGTGGACAGTAAGGAGAGGGTTTAGAAATGTCAGCCTTCAGGCATGACGGATTCCAGGGTCTTTCATTGTTCTTTTCTTCTGTCAGTGATGATGAATATCTTGTAGGTGTGTCTCCCACCTGTGGTCAGTCTGTTCCTGGAGAGAAATTCATAGAAGAAAGTTTTAAATTATCAAGCTATAAGGGAGTACATATGTAAGCGGAGACCATAAATCAGGAGAGCATGTGAATTTTTTATATGTGCAGAGCAGCGAGTAGTCACACAGAGGAGGGGCTGGGGTCATTTAGTGTAACAAGATGGCCTCACTTATGTTCACTGACAATAGTAGTAATAATACCTATCATTTATCAGGGGAGTATTACCTGTATGTCATTACTTGACATAGATTATCTCATTTTCTCTTCAAAACTACCCTCTGAAAGAGCACTACTAATATCCTTATTTTGTAGATAAAGAAACTGAAACCCCGAAGAAGCTATGTCACTATTCAACAGGCACGTGGATGTGTTCAGCCCAAGTCATCCACCAAAACTGAGGTTGAGGAGCAGGACTTAGAGAACATGCCTGAATGACAATGGGCTAGTGAGAACCTTCATTTGTTTTATAGGAACTCTCTCAGCTGTGGCATTTGACAAAATTTTATTATGATTATCTGTCTTGGAATTAGCATATCCTACAAGAAACACCCCTCGGTTAAAAGCAAAGAAATGATGCATTTTAATATAAAGCAGTGACACATCCTTAGTTACCATTGCATTTGTCTATGAACATCATACGGAACCAAATTTCATTATTTCCCAAATTCCCAGAAGTCCTGCAAGAGAAATACACCAGAGAGAAACACAGTGTAAAAAATGAATAAATCCCCAGACCGTGCTGCAGAGGCACAACTCTTAGAAAATCAGGGAAGGAATGTTATAGTTGAAGTGGAAATAAAACTATGTTTTCTACCTAATCCATCTATTTTTACATGTATGAGCTTCATCGTCATTTCAGCACAGTAATGCACAGTTCCAAAACCTTGAAGTGATCATCTTTGATCCTGAGGGAAGTTTGTTGTTGCTCTGAGAATGATGATGGGTTGACCCGGTTATAGGAATCGTATCTTTTTGTAGAAAGGTGACACTGTTGGCCCACAATGAATCTCACTGGTACCTTGCTTTCTTGGTTGTGAACAGGACTCTTTCTTCATCTATCAACAACTCCTCAGAGACTGCCTGGCACCTACAACTAAAAGAAGAAAATTGGAGTTAATGGGATTGAACCTGAAAACAAGCTCTGATAATCCAGTTTCAAAAGAGATAATGTGGCAGAGTGGAAGAGAAGGAGGGAAGGAAATCAAATCAACTGTATAGAAAAGCCTATTTCTTTGTATTATCATGGCCTGAGAAGCCCCGTATCCTAACTTGCCTTTTTTTTTTAATTATCATAATCAACTTGAAAAAAGCAGAGAAAATAATCTTTCAAATCCCTGAACACGAAGTAAACCAAACTTCTGTCCCTAATTTAAGAGCCCATGTCTGACTTAACCTAGTTCACAGTATAAAACACTTAGAGAAAATGTTTCTTAGTCCTTTTAGAAAAGCACTCATTCCACATTGCCAGTTAATATCTCACTCTCTGCCCCCCTGCCCTTGTTGACCCACTCCTTGTCTTCCTGACAGCATCTCTCAACCTTAGACGACCCCTTAGGACTCATTGATTTCTCTGACCTCTTGTCCACTCTCAGGGATAGGGCATAATGAAATGAAAACCTTGAACAAGCGAGTAAAAATGATGCAGATGCCCAATGTCAAAGTCAGCCCAGGAGGTGATCAATGAGTTGTGTGATGTCCCAGTCATTAGTTGGATATCAGAAGGGCAGATGTCAAAAGCTCTGTGGAGTGCATAAAAGAAGTGAAAGATCAAACCAGGGCATACGAGGCAAGAGAAAATGGTAACCCAAGAAGGAGATTCTGGCAATACAAAAATGTTGGCAGATGGTGTTTCATTAAAAACAATAATAACAGTAACACATAGCATTTTTTAAGTGCTTATCAGGTGCCAGACCCTGTTAAGCTCTTTCACATTTACGTGACTTAGTCCTTTCATTAGCTCTATCAGAGAGGAATTATTATCCTAATTTTATAAATGAAGAAACTGAAACTCAGAGGGATGGAGAAACTTGTCCAAGGTCACACAGCAGTGAAATGAGAAAGACAGAAATCAAACCCAGTTCTGTCAGACTTAAAAGCCTATTATTCTTAACACCAAAAATAACCCCTCCCTTATATTTCATACCACTAAGTATAAAGTGCCTCCTTTTAAAGCTACATCAGTGAATTTTTCCGACAATGTTATAGTCCATCATAAAGGTTCAAACCCTTCGTCTTAGCTGGATTCTGGGTCCAGCTCCCTCCAAACCAGCCTAGTCCCATTAGCAGTTGTATTTTTTGGCTTTTAGTTCTTTATTCAGAGGCTGAACTCAAGTTCATATCCATATTAGCTAGTGCCATTTGCTCAGTGCCATGGATTGTTTTCATTTCTCATTCTTGGCTCCCTTCGGAATCTTTATAGTCTGTTTTTTCTGGACCAGTTGTTCACTATGACAGCATGTAAAGACTCAGAGCATCCACCAGCTTCCTGCCAGATGGCTGAACTCTAGTGAATGGCCACCAACCTATGGACGGCTGAGCAGTGACTGAATACTTCTCTGCTTAATGCAGAAACTCTTGCAGAATTTCACATGGGGCAAGCCTGGGATTTGACTGACCTCCAGAAAATTCTAAAATCTCGATAATAATAATAATAATGATAATGACAGTAATATATAATATTTACCAAGTACTTCTGAATGCTTACTGCGTATCAAGCATAGCTCCGAGCCCTTTAGATGTGTGTCATTTGATAATGTTAGTAACAACTGAGGGAGGCAAGTATTATTATTAGCCCCATTTTATAAGTGAAGAAACTGAGGCCTGGAAAAATTAAGTTATCCAAGTTCACAAAGCTGGAAAATAGTATATCAGGGATTTGAACTGACTATCCAATTTCAGAGTTCCTGACTTAACTGCACCATGTTCTGGTAAGGCAATATTTTTGGATTTATTTGTTGCACAAAAGGGAGCTCAGACCCAAAGCATCAGTCAGGAAGAGCAAAAGGCCTCTGACAGAAGCCTTGTTGACAGTGGTTCATTCACAGTGGGGAAGAAAATAATAGTAACAACTAGCTCATAATGAGCTCCTCCTCTGTGCACTTACATACATCCCGTCACGTCATCTCACAATAATCCTATGAGATATGTCTTAATATTAACTTCAATTAAAAGAGGAAGAAACCTAGATTTTGAGAGCAGTGTGTTGTGCAAGGACGCAGTTGGTAAGTGACAAAGACTGTATCAGATAGTTACTAACATAGTAACAATGCATAACAAACCACATCGAAACTTACTAGCTTAAAACTATCATCATTTACTTAGCTCCCATTCTTCAGATTGACTCTGGTTTGCTTTGACTGGGCAGTTCCTCTGTTCTTTTAGGGATTCCTCATGCATCTCAAGTCAGCTGTGGGTCAAGTAGGCAGCCTTGCTGATCTCGGCTGGTCTGTCTCATCTCTGGGACTCAGCTGGAACAACTGAGCTGACTCAGCTCCGTTTACATGAGACAGAGTCTCTGTAGGCAGTCTGTAGAGAGCCCACAGATATGTGCAAGACCTCTTGAGGGCTCTGCTTGGAACTGACTCCATGCTTTCTACCACTCTCTGTTAGTAAAAGCAAGTCAGTATGCCAGCTCAGCTTCAAGGGTTGGAAAATAGATAGGAAGGGCTGCAAAGGGCACAGGTCTACAAAAGCAAGAACGACTGTGGTCATTTTTGTAATCATCTACTGCAAAGGCGGAATTCAAACCCAGTTCTGACTAACTCCATGGTCCTTATTGCAAATTCAAGTTTGCATACTCCTAAATAGAACATTCAGGAAGTACAATTATAGCTCTTTTCTCTCAGCATTTTAAGTATTTCATTCCTACTTCTTCTTGCTTCCATGATTTCTAAAGAGAAGTCACATGTGTTTCTTATCTTTGCTTCTCTATAAGTAAGGCATGTTTTTTTCCCTCTCTGGATTCTTTCAAAATGTTTTCTCCATCTTTGATCTTCTGCAGCTTGAATACGATATGCCTGTGTGTCGTTTTCTTGGTATTCATCCTGCTTAGTGTTCTCTGAATTTCCTGGATCTGTGGCTTGATGTCTGAGATTAATTTGGGGAAATTCTCAGTCATTTTTGCTTCAACTATTTCTTCTCTTCCTTTCTGTCTCTCTTCTCCTTTTGGTATTCCCGTTACACATATGTTACACCTTTTGTAATTGCCCCGCACTTCTTGGATATTCTGTTCTATATTTTTTCCAATCATTTTTCTGTTTGTTTTTCAGTTTTAGAAGTTTCTATTGACATATCTTGAACTTCAGAGATTCTTTCCTCAGCCATGTTTGGTCTATTACTGAGCCTGTAAAAGACATTTTCATTTCTATTATGGTGTTTTTTATCTCTAGCATTTCTTTTTGAGTCTTTCTTAAGATTTCCATCTCTTTTTTAAATTATCTATCTGTTCTTGTATTCTATCTACCTTTCACATTAAAGACCTTAGCATACTAACCAAAGTTGTTTTAAATTCTTGGTCTGATAATCCCAACATCCCTCTGATTTCTGAGTCTGGTTCGGATGCTCTCTCTGTCTCTACAAAGTGTGTTTGTTTTTTGCCGTTTATTATGCCTTCTAACTTTTTGTTGAAAGCAGGACGTGACAGAATGGATAAGAAGAACTCCAGTAAATAGGGCTTTAGTGATGTGGTGGCAAGGTACGAGGGGAAGGAAAGCGTTTCTTAGTCCTGTAAACAGGTCTTAGTCTTTTAGTGAGCCTGTGCTGTTGGGCTGTGAACTTCACAAGTGCTTCTTAATTCTACCTCCCCCTTAGGGGGGACAAGATGGCAAAAGAGGGCTGGGAAATCCCTTCCCCAGGTAGTTAGACTCTGATAGAACCTCAATAGGTTAGGATTCTGGTAAAGCAGTTTCTCTTAAGCACAAGCTTTTTTAAGAAGAACAAAATGCCCTAACATATTTCAAAATGGTTCCTTTTCCTGTCTCCTTACCAGAAACATGAGAGAATTTTCCTCCAATATTCACTGTGAAATCCTGCCAGAGCTCCTAGAGGTAAAACTCACATAAGCGTAGGGACCTTCCTTGTCCCTCATGGAGTTCTTAATTCTCAGACTTTTCCACACTGAGCTTCCAGCAATTTTTCAATTATAGTTTAGGTTTTCCTGCCCTGTACTTGTTCCCAAAGAGTTTTCTGCTCGAGAGTTTCTTCTCTGGTAAGTTAACAATTTTCTGAATTGCCTCTCTATCTCTCCAATTTTGGAGGGGAGCAATGCCTTGTCCTGTGACCTCACTTCTCTGGAAGAGCTAAGAAGAGTTGTTGATTTTCTTCAGTTTATTCATCTTCTTACTTGTTGTTAGACCAGAAAGAAAACTTCCAAGCTCTTTACATGTAGGGTCACAAATCAGAAGTTCCAGATCAGAAACCCAAAGGTATCTTTTCAATAAATATTTATCATGTTTCTATATGTACAAGTACCTAGTGAGCTGGATTTATCTTTCAATCGACTTGTTAGAGGACCCAAAGGAAAAGAGAAAGTAAGGGGTATGAAGATGATGGCAGCTTCAAAGAGGAAAGATTTCAAGTTTGCAGCAATGAATCTGAAATTCCTATAAACTTTGCATACTTTCTGGAGTCAACATCTGGCTCTAGAGAGAGAGTGAGTAATGAGACTAAGGGCAACTTTTTCTAATGGGGACTTTACTTATGTGACAGGATGTATGTAAATGGCACCCAAGAAAGCCCAAATTCTTTGAGGCCAACACCAAGAAGCAGTAAAATTCCCATAGGGTTTCCAGTTCCCTGCCCCTCTCTCAGCCTTCATGTGTGCAAAGCATTGCACTAGGCGTTTCGCATCTGTACTCTTCGTTTTAAGCTATATTTCATTTCATAAAGAGCCACACTCAGACAGGAGACAACCCAAGAACCCAACTGACTGACTGATATTTGTGTTTCCATACGGTAGATCCTCTTATCTCCCTGTGGTTGAGAAGCCTCGCCTTGGACCATCCATTGCTTGAGTATCATCAAGAATTATTTCCTTGACCTTCTCATAAAAATGAAAAGTAAAGCAGCAAGCTAATTTTGTTTGGTTCATTTCCATTTTACTATTATTATTATTATTAGTTATGGTTTCACTGCAGAATTCTTCAAAAGAGAATTCAGGCTACGAGAAAACAATCTCTTAAAACTCAAAAATTAAAAAAGTGAAAGGAATGTAAAAATCACATAGCTGAGAAAATAGCTTATTTCACGTCTAAGTTTGCTTTTGTCCTAAGTTGATGCAAAATCTCCTTTAGCTGATAAATACTTTCATTCAAGGCAAGGAACATTTATTTCAGATAATGTCCTTATTCCTGGAGGAAAAGAAGAGGTAAATTCTGAAGTGAAGAATATCCTGGGGAAACAGTTTGGCAAATGAAATGACATTTTCCTGTTCTAATTTAATATCATAAAGGAATAAATATGGGTAACATGGAATCAAATAAAAGAAAAGACTTTTGGAATAATAGAATGTGAAATCAGAGAAGTTCCTGAGAGATCAGTGGCTCCAATATCTTTATTTTCCTGATAAGATCAGAGAAGAGAATTTCTTTGCCCAAAGTCTCCCTGATGGTTAATGGCAGAATTGAAACTAGAACCAAAACCTAAAACTCCCTATTCACTGTCCTTTCTAATCAGTTTTGCAGGACTCACAGTATCTTTTTCCAAAGTCTGCCCCTATTTATCAATGAACTTATATTCTCTTCTTCCAAGCTACCATATAGGGGACACAGTCCATCCTCTAGTAAAAGATGACATGTCAAGTTTTGGTACATAGATGTCACCTAAGGAAGTCCATGATAGAATTCAGGGTGTGTTGAACTTCAGTGGAAAAATATTTTCTTCTTATCTTCAGGCGTCTGTAAGTGAGACTGAGCATCTTATTCAATCACAAATGTAGGCAACAAACCACAGTAAAAGTAGTAGTTTCTCTGACTTGATCACCATAGAAATCAGATGTTTTCATATCCTTCTGCGGTTTTTGTACATTTTGGAACATCATTTATGTTCGTAATGAGTTTGAAATTATGATACTTATCAGATTTGCTCCTGGATATTAATATTTAATGTTTTCATAAAAAGGCACATACATTGTCGTTTCATGAATGTGCTTTTTAATATTTGGTCATTGGTTTCCTTAGTAACTGGATATAACTTATTTTATGGCAGGCAATCATATGAAGTTGTACAATCCTCCCCCGAAAGTCTTGTGAATCCCAAGATACTTAAGAACACTTCTGGGTCTAGCTACATCTCTGATTTCAAATTGGCTCCATAGTCCCATGGCAGGGGAGAACACCTTAAAATGTGTCCACACTTGGGGAATAAACAAATGTGTGATCTCCCAAGATAAAATCAGTACAAGTAATTAAGCAATTGGCTTGAATTAACCAGATTCGGCAACAAGGCTTGAATGTTAGGGTGTGCTAACACAGGGGGTCTGTGCTTCCAGGTTCAAATTAGGGTCGCGCTTGTCAACTCCTCCTGTGCAGCCTTTCCTACTACCCTGTCCCTTCTCCCCTACCCTGTGATGCAATGCATCGGCGAAATTACTGAATCTCTGGGACAAGGCTGGTCCAAGAGGAAAAAAGGGTTTACCTATGGTAAACAGCATGCCGGCAGCAGGGTGAGCTGCAGCCTTGAACAACTCAGAGATGGGCAAGCCAAACAGGGGTAAGGACAGTGTGGACCACAATTCAGTGGAACATCAAGTAACAATTCAGCAGAAGGAAAGCAGCAGCATCAAACCTCACAGCAGGCCCCACGTCACACATTGCAGAGTACCTAGTTAAGAAGTCAGGTCCAGGTCCCAGAATGTCTAGATTTGAATTGATTCAGCCTCTTCCAAGATAAGTGATCCAGGCAAGTTACTTCAGCTTCCTGTACCTCAATTTCCCTGTCTGTAAAATATAATAATAGTTGGATCTACTTCATAGAGTTTTGTGGGAAGAAAATGAATAAATATTAGGCGAGTGTATCTAATAGGGCCTGGTACATTGTAAGCACTCAGTAAATGTTAGGTATTAGTGGTATCACTCTCTCTGAATACATGCATAGGACAGCTGTGCTCTCTGGCCCATTGTGGAACTCTTCCTGAATGTAAAACTGCCGTTGGCTTTAACAGCATATTCAAGTTACCCGTGCAAGACCCCTTGGAATCCTCAGAAAATTTTGAGGGATGTATTTCCTGGAAATCACTTGACTCTCTGTTAGTCAACTTGATGAGGCCTCAAGATATCAGATTTGAAGGTATGATTGGAAAGGTGAGGCATGAGACATGGCCATTAGTCCTTCAAAATGATCCTGTTATTTTTGTAACCCTTTAAGATCAAGAGCAATGGCAATTATGTGTGCAATAAGAATATTTAGTAAGTACCCGAATTACCTTCAATTTTAAGACTAAATTTTAGTATCCTAAGTCGTGTATTTTTTTTAACAACTTTTGCCAACTTTTTTTTTTTTCTGCTTTATTTCCCAAACCCACCCCCCGTACATAGCTGTATATCTTAGTTGCAGGTCTAAGTCGTATATTAATCCCAGTTCCTCACGCCTACAAGCAAGCGCCAAGTACCGTGTCTGCTCCATTGTAAGAATGCAATAAATGCCATTAGTTGCAGAATGAGTCCGTGAGAGGACTCTCTGCTTGAATGGTAAGTCTCACAGAATTCACAATGCCTGTGAAGTCTATATTATATTTCATTTTTAATGCAATTGATGACCTAGTATAATATACGTTCTAAAAATATGTTGAAAATATATGCATTTGCCTGAGGTGTAAATAACAGTGTCAGTTATTAATTTGCTAATCTTTTTTCCCTGCTACAGATGTTATCTATGGTGTAGTGATCTGGGCCAGGTTATCATTTCTGGCTTTTTATTCTAACCTGGCACTGTCACATTACTTTGGTGACAATATTTTATGGTTCAGTTTCTCTGGAAATAATGGCCTACTTATTACATGTGACAGGGACACGTACTCACCCTCCTTCCTCCCACCAATTCGTATGGTAACTTCAGTTCCCTGTCCACGCAAAGTGACAGTAGCAAGTCTAAACCAATTGCTACTCACTTCTTGACTAGATATCCAGGGAGACCCTAGTGTTTACAAATGTCCAGGGTTGTAAATGGGATGCTTAATCTCCTTGGCCGCTGGGATGCCTGATTGACTGGAAGACTAGTGGCTTTTGTTTTGAAAACACTTACGCGGTCAAAGCAAAGTTGCAACATCCCTGGGAGTGTTATCTCCTGCACTGTGCAGTCTGGAATGATCCTCTAGTCTGCTCCGTGGCTCTAGGTTTGCCCATGTCTACCCTTTCCATTTTCTATTGGTTCCAGTATCCTACATGCTGCTAAAGATCCCCATATGTAGATTCTAACAGGCCCCAGTATCTAACCACTCACAAACTCAGAATCAGAACACCTTCCTTCCCCATTTCCTCTCAGGATTCTGCCATACCTTCTTTTAAGCTCTGAAATACACAATTCTGATTTCTAATAAATAACAGAATTTGAACACTATGTTTGATGTTCTCAATGCCAGCAGAGAACCAACATCTTTCTAGCTAAAGAAGACAGAAAAATGCAAGTTTGAATTTTGATAACATTTTGACTATAAATGGGATATTATGAAATATTCTAAAATTAATTCAAGAAAACATTTATTGAGAACCAGCTCCGTGCTGGATAAGATCGAGGCTATCATGAATGTACCTGACATCTTTGAGGGCCTTCCTTTGAGTGATAAAACTAACACTCTTGAAACACTCAGATCTTCTTAGTTAAGAGTAAGTTTGTTGGTACTGGCACAAAGCAAAGAAAGATACATGTGTTTGTCTGGATGTGGATGAGTGAGCATCATGGAGATGAACTTGGGTTGGATCTTTACATGAATCATCAAATTTGAATCTGCATAAAGTCTGGAGAAATCAAGAATTTGAAATCCTCAGTCACAAGATGCACGCACACACACACACACACACACACAGGTATCTTAACAAACCTTCTGAAGACAACATGTTTCCTTAATTGCATTTCTGTGCTTTGATAATCTATTAAGCTGCCTCAGTGTTCCTGATAGATCGCGTGGTCTGGCGATATTTAAGTAAGCATATCTTTGTTCAGCTATCTTTCGGTATGGAGATGTATAGCTATACAAACCTCCCGTTTCCCCAGCACAGTCATCATCCCTGGAAGACAGCCTTAACTACATTGTGATCACATTCTTTCATATGGAAAATTAGCTATCAGGAATGCAAATAAATAATAACCACTTGGCTAGGTCTATGGTATTTTTCTTTTGGGATTCCTTTTAGGATGCCTAAAATTTTAAGCACAAAGATCCTACTAACTTCTTACAACTGCAAACAACGGAAGCACTCTTCTGTGTCCTCACTATGCATTCGAACCAAAAAGTTAGGCGCTAATGTCCCCATTTTATAGATGAGGAAACTAAGGCTCAAAGTGGTTAAGCCACTTGCCCCAAGACGCATGCCCATTAAGTTGCCAAGTTGGGATTTGAAACAAATTCTCCCTGAACAGCTTCTCTTAATTCTTACTCAGTGGAAGAGGAGGATGCCTTTAACACAGTTCTCTGGTTTTCATGAGGAGGATTTATCCCCAAATACTACTGAACTCTCGGAACACTCTTATTTCTCTGTACAACTGTGGAGTGAATTATCTGATTGGTGGTGATAGTCATCGATCTAAGTTTCTCCAGTGAGTGAATCTGATCTATCAAATGGCTGGAGCATGGAGGATTTAGTATCTTTCTCCTCCTTTCTTTCCCTGAAACAGTGGGAGGCAGTAACCTGCATCCACAGAATTCAACTTTGCTTCAGGTGGGAAAATTCAGAAACTCAAGATTCTTCTCAGCAAACTAACTTTAGTGCTAAAACGAAGACAAATCCTCTAACCTAACCACTACCGAAAATCAGAAACTATTTTAGTTTTCCATTCTCTTGATTCTTTTGTCTTATTTTTCTATTGATTCAGAAATCAGTCCAGGAGATGCAGGCTGTTTTGTAATCTATTGCTCTATAACAAATCATTCCAGAATTTGATGGCTTAAAATAAAAACAGTCATGTTTTTGGCTCACAAATTTACAATTTGGGCAGAGTTTGGCAGGGCGGGCTCATCATGATCCCATGAAGCATCAGCAGCCCAACTGGTGTGAAGGATAGGTTTCCAAGATGGCTCACTTACGTGACTGTCGAGCTGGTGGGAGCTGTCAGCTGGGAGTTCATCTGGGGCTGTTGGCTAGCCCACTCCCTGGGGCTTGTTGGGCTTCCTCACAGCATCATGGCTCAGTTTCAAGGGCAAGTGTTCCAGGAGGCCCAGATGGAAGCTGCAAGTGTTCTTATGAACCAGTCTTAGAAGTCCCAGAATATTCCTCTGCAACATTCTATGATCAAGCAAACCTCTAAGGCAAACTCAGATTCAAGAGGAGACTTGCCATCTTTCAATGGAAGGAGAAACACAAAATACTGTACCCATTGTTAATCTGTCATAGATGCTATTGATTGAATTTCCTCTAGAAACTCACTGTGCTGAAAGATAAAACTATATACAGAGTAAAATATGAAGCATATAAGAAAACAAATCATATTCCAGCTTGCTAGTTTTTCTGGAAAGTTTAAGAACAGTACCAAAAATATAAAAAGTCTATTCACAAATCTTTATAGTCCTCAGCTTTTTGGATAATGACTAATTCACGGAAGAATTCAGCAACTAAGAATAATTAAATGTTCCAGATCTCATCAGACATCAATATAAAACAGATTTTCTATCATTAAAGCATTTATTTCCTGATTTCCAATTTCTAAATTGTTCCTGAGCAGAACTTTAACCAGAATGACTTTTTAAAAGTTGTTTTTCATCTACTAGGATTTTTCTATTCCCTTACCGTTCTTTCTAAAATCCATTAGGGAGAAGAAAAAAATGACACTGTAAGCCTGAAGATGCCATTACAATTACCTAAACCAAAGAGGCTGAACCAGGTAATCAAAAGATTCTCTGAACTCCTATTTTCTTACAATTTCAATTAACTCTAGCATGATTACCGAAAATTTTCACCAAGACCAGCCCCGCGGCTGAGTGGTTAAGTACGCTCACTCGGCTTCAGCGGCCCAGGGTTTTGCTGGTTCGGATCCTGGGCACGGACATGGCACCGCTCATCAGGTCACACTGAGGGGGCGTGCGACACAGCACAACCAGAAGGGCCTACAACTAGAAGACACAACTATGTACTAGGGGGCTTTGGGGAGAAGAAGAAGAAAAAAAATTTCAGCAGACACAAACAGAATTAGAAGGAATATGTCATGCCCTTCCAATGTGAGATAGGTGGGTGCTACTAATATCTGTCTATTTTGTCATGAAAGACCTTCACTACCATTGGCCATAAAAGTTCAAGGTGCGTGTGTATGGTTTATAAAGATTATGAGCAGTTTAATATCTACAGGTTTTATATACCACCTTAAAATCTATTAAGATTTTAATAGATTTCTGAGAGATTCAAAGTGAGATTATTATCTCAAAGGTCTCTTCTGAAGTGGGAAAGAAAAACTTATGGGTTCTTACTCTTTAATTTTATCAAGTCCAGGAACACAAAAATTTGCCATGTGGAGGTCACGTGGACACTAGAGGAAGATTCTATTCAATGCCAGCTTTTTCATAGCAGAAGGGAAGGATTCTTCCAGGGAGGCCACAGATCTGTCTGGGAGATCCAAAGCCGTCTCCCTTTTCCTACATTTATTATGAATGCAAGTTTCTTTTTGTTTTTTTGTTTCTTTAAAGATTGGCCCTGAGCTAACATCTGTTTCCAATCTTCCTCTTATTTTTCCTTCTTCTTCCCAAAGCCTCAAAGGTGCCATGAAAGAAGTTCAGGCTTGTCTGCTGGAGACAGAGGCCACTTAGAGGAGCACTGAGGCTCCCCATACGTGAGTCAAGAAGCCTTCTTGGATGTCCAGGCCAGTCAAGCCTGCAGATGATTCCAGGCCTGGCTGTTCTCTGACTGTAATCCCATGAGGGATGATAAGCAAGAACCACCCAGCTTAGACTACTCAATCCATAGCACCCTGAGAGACAATAACAAATTATTGTTGAAGCATCTAAAATTTAGGGTACTTTGTTATACAGTAATAGATAAGCAGAACAAAGCATATGGTGGGGAAAGAAAGGACATTGTGTTGAGAAGAAACAAAAAAGGAAGATGCAGGTTATGCTTGCCAAAATGTAGCATCAAGTTCATCTGGAGCCCTTAACTTTGGAGCTTTCTTCTAACTAGAGGATTCTAGTCTCAGATGCTTTGAGTAGATTTTCTTTATTGCGTAGTGCAGAGAGAGGACCCATCCACCGACAGCCCACAAGAGACCGTGACCACCAACAGTGAATCACAGTTTCCCACTCTCATTTGGTGAGACCACAATGATTGGGAGATTGCTTTTCTCCTTGATATTTCCCTATAAAAGTCTAGTGTGCTACTACAAATACATTTATTAAAGTCTCAGGATTCAATTTACATAATTGAGGCCGTCCAGCTAATTTTAGGAAAATCACAACTTTGTGAAAAACAACTGTTATACAGTAATTATGGCAAAGATGCTCTGCTTTGTGTCAGGCACAGTAAAATCAATAGGTTTAAACATTAAGAACAAACACCTCTAAGCTCTCAATGTCATTTTAAAAGTGAAAGAGAGCTGTTAAGAAGCAGCTTTGCATGTTAATCACAGAGCTCGGGAACATTCTGTGTTAAGATATATGATTTTCAACCTTGTTAAAAGAAATATTGAAAGAGGGAAATTGATTTTTTTCCCCAGAAAATTTGCCTGTCACCCTCCAAGATAAGTTACTGTTATGTGTGTCCATTAAATAAGTTTATTATATGAAAAGTCACACTCTAAGAAAAAAAAAGTTCAGTCAGCATCGACTTCCAGGATTCATGCAGTCGTTTAATTCAAAGAATCAAGGTTAACTGAGCCGATTCTCATTAATGTGCAATCGAACTAGCTATGGAATGGGTAGCATAGAGAATAGGAACAAGTTATACCCTCATTAGGGAAAGTGTGTTGGTCACCTCAGAGACGGATTCTTGGGAATACTGTAATCACAGAAAGAGTAAATAAAAGTAGTGTTATATAAATCTGGCAGTAGTAAGCATATGTGCTAAATGTCTGGTAAAAGAGCATGCAATATTTGGTAGAAGAGATCAGTGAGAGAACGAGGTCATATTTTAAAGTGGAAGAAAACATCTAATCCAAAGATTTTCAAACTGTTTCCACAAAGCCGTGTGTGCCACGGAGATATCTGAGGACGGAGGAAGAGGGGAAGGGAGGCTGAGTGGATGGCTTGTTCTCCCTACCCAGCTGCATCCTCTTTCAACCACAGGAGCTCTGCTTTCACGTGTGTTCTGTACTGAGATGATCACGAGTGCATTTGAAAAAACAAGGAACTCAGAGCCTAAATAATGTGTCTTAGGTGAGTTCTCTCAGAAGATGACCCGGAAAGTGATTCCTAAAAAGGACCAAGGTAAGAGGGTGAGGGAAAGAAAACCAGGGCAGGTGTGAAAAGGTACAAGTTAACACTGCACAATTGGGATTCAATCTTACTGGGGATCCCCGGGAGATGATGGAGAATACATCTCTGAGAGATTTACTTCACAGGGGTGAAGAAATTGAGGTATTTATTTACCAACTTTCTCCCATTATTGATCGAGGGCTGCTCTCAGGGACATTCATTTCCCAAAAATTCTAGCTCGCAATGTTCACAGGCCGAGATTTTACTTTTCTGCTTTCTACTCCCTTTGTCACATCAAAAGGAGCATCCTCACACACAGGCTCATTTTAAAAAAAGCCATTATCTATAATACATGCTCAATACCCTCAAAGATCCAGCATTCCACAAGGAATGATTTTAGAGTTTAAAAGTTTCCAGCTATTTTTTGTGATTTCTGTTTAAAAATAAAAAATGAGGTGAAAAGACAAAGAATATATTTAGTGGTGACCTTTTCCATGATTTATAATCCCAATATATTTTCAGAAAACTAGAATATTTTAATTTATTGATGGACACAACCAATTAGCACTTACTAGGACCCATTCATTATTAATACTTGGATATTTGGGGATACATGGCTGAGTAAGTTATTTTATGTAACAATTGGGATAGCTGGTATAATATTACTCAGCCAAATGCTCAGTTTTTAAAGATTGATAAATTTCTAAGGGTTATTAATCATCCTCCTTTTGAGTTCCATTTGTTTGATTTTCATTAGCATGGATGGTTTATACCTATATTTAAATACAGTGTATTTTTCAGATAAATTCAACAATAAATTTGAGAAAGAAGGAGCTGATAAACTACCCAGATAATTGCTTTTTCTTTTCATCTCTCGGCGTCATAGACATAGACATATTTCTTGTTGATGATCACATGGGTAGAGATGAAGTGGTCAATTTCATCACCAGTGGAAACATTTATGAAATCCTAATTCACTGGTATAACCTGGCTGCCATCCAGCTAACGGGTTAAATTGGGTCCAAAGTTGATAACTTGCCAAAACGCAAGGAAATTTAACTTTTTTTCCAAGTTTATTCTCTCATAATGAAACAAATATAATGACATAATGAAAAAGCTCCCTTTTCTTCTTAGAAAATCAATCAGTTAATGTTACCATACGATATAATATTCAATTGAATCACTTGCATTAGAATTGGAGGAAAAGTGTGTAGCCTCTTAGCATGGATATTACCATTAGAACTCAACTCAGTGTTACGTTTCAAATCTTCTAAAATAGAAGTTCTCAGAATTTTGAATGTGACAAAGAGAGAAGGGACCAAAAGAGTGTCACTCAGCCATTTTTTCCAGTGAGGACATATATGTATATCTAACAAAATAAGCTTACTCCCATTCATCATCATCATCATCATCATCTCACGAAAGAAAGACCATTCTAACACCAACAAAGTAGTAAAGATAATCTCAAAATGAAGAATTGCTATCTCACAAAAGGATGTTTGAAAGAATTTAGCTGCAACTGATAAGCTTCCAAATGCAAAATCTTGAGTGTAGAGGAAACACTTGATTCGAGGTTTCATACCATTTTCCCCTTCAAGACAGCAAATACATTGAGATATATATATATATATATATATATATATAAAATACCATTTTTGCTTGACAACAATGAATTTTAGTTCAATGATGTACTTATTTAGAATCTTAAGTAATTAGAGAAGCCAAACTGAGATCGAAACTGAGTATATATTTTTTTAAAAAATACATCTACACATTTCCAACTTCTCTGGGCCTCTAATCTCATCTTTAAAATGGTGACAATAGTACCTCCTTTATAGGATATTTGCAAAGATTAGATAAGATAATGCATGCGAAACATTTAGCACAGTACTTAGATGTAAGTGTTCAATATATGATAGATATACTATTATTATTATTAATCATCATTATTAAAAAAGAGTAGAATTGTAGAAAACTGAGCATTAAACGTTATTGAAATTTACTCACAAGCACCCCTCAATGGTAAAGAATTAATACTCTTCTTGATAAAAAATAGTTCATAAAATACTATGTTACAGAAATGTAGACATTTAGCTTCCATTTAATTACATTAGATTTACATTTTCCTTATTCTTTGACACTTTACCTAACCCACGACCACTACCACCTCTTATCCCTCCAAAAATCGAAGAAGGTGAAAAGTCTAAAGCAGCAGCCCTCGCCAATGAACAATGGAAAGACTATCCAATCCGGAGACGCTCAGCCTGACCCAAATTTCAGGAAGTCCATAAGAATGTGAAATTATGGGCAAAATTTTGTATGAAAGTTCACTTAGGTGGGGAAAAAGGGTCATTATTGGAAGGTCTATGCCTCTCAAAACAGTTAAGAACCACTGATCCTGTCCCACTCTGATTTTACAGTCGAAGGAATACTACAAAAGAATTGGAGTGACTTGCTCAAAGTCACACACTTCCTAGTGATAGAATTGTGAGTAGAACTAAAGATGTCCTGGTTCCTGGTCCTTGATGATCTGAGCAGAGATTCTGGTGACATTAGACAAAGGATGGTCGAGGGAAGCATGGCGGATCCCAAATGAGATGGACCTTATCAAAGTGGCAAGTTGCTAGACAGCGTGGAGCTTCGTTGTCCATGTCTGAGTGGTCAACCCCAGTCCAGATGTCAATTCCACCACTCATTTGTTGACTAAATTTGGACACGTTACTTAATTTATACGGGCCCTTGTTGCCTCATCTATAATATAAGAATTGCTTATAGCCAGGATTTGGAGAGGATTAAACTAGATCATATATACCAAGCAACTAGAACAATGCTTGGTAAATAAGAAGTAGAAGTTATTATTGGGAGTCTTCCCTTTTCTACAAAGTCTCCTTTGCCCTAGCCAGCTCAGTTCCTCCATAATCTTTCTGTTCTTTCCTCCTATTAACATCTAATTTTGGAATATAATTAAATAAATGTTTGCACAACAATGTTTAAAAGACTGATACCATCTCCTTGAATGTCACCTGTTAACTCTGAAGCAAAGCCCAAGACACGGTGTGTAGTCCGGTGATGGAACTTCAGCTTCAGCAATCAGATGGGCCAGAAATCCATTTCTTTATTTTGCAATGGATGAGGGGAATTCCTAAGCTTTCTTTCCAGGAATCACATTTGTAGGTGGATACCTTGTTCCACTACTTGCTGTGGGACAGACCACGTCCACCCAGTGACAAGTGAAAAGAAGCAGAGTATCCTCAGTCAAAAGCCTTTTCCTGAAAGCCGCCAGGAAAGCAGGAAGCATCTGAGCCAGGCTGATGAAGTCCACGAGGCAGCAAATGTGACTCAGGTGCCTGAATCCTTCGCCTAAATGATTCATTACCGCCATAAAAGAGCAATTCCCTCCGTCGACACTGAATACCATAGCTCTCTGCTCACTGGAAAATATTACCATCTCTAAGAAATAGCAGGTGATTTGTCCTCCATCTGCTTGACATCCCTGCCCAGTTTGTCTACACATTGAGATCTCTGCTGGTTTTATGATTCTAACCAGATTTATTTTCATCCTTTTTTGCAAATTAATTTTACCTGCTTTTTATAAGTCAAATAAAACTTCTGGTATTGGCACAAAAGTGAAAAATTCATTTTTTACCCTCTCTTTGGTTTCAGTGTGTAGCTGATGTACAGGTATTCTTTACTTGGTAATTCAGTGAACAATATGCAAAAGCCGCATGAATGACACATGGTTCCTAAAAATGAATTAGTAGCGAATTATCAGCTCCTTTTTACAAAAATTATGATTATGTATGCAGTGTGTTCTTGCTGACATTAATCTTCAATTCATGGGGCACAAGTTGGTCCAGCCTTGCAATAAATGGTTTTAGGCCTTTATTCATAATTCACCTCTTGCTGATGTCTTTTAAATATAGCTAGAGCCGGGAGATAAGGGGCGGAAGGAGGAGATGGTGTTGCTAAGAACTCATTGTGGATAAAGTACGAACAGAACTAAAGTACTGTAGTGGGATCCCAATCCTCATGTTTACCCCTCAAGCACTAAATGGTTTGATTGCCTGTGTATTTAGGGCTGATTAGTGTTCGCAGACTTATTCAGGGATAATTCAATTGCCAGCTTCAAATGCCTGGGTTACCTCCACTTGGTTAGCCCTAGGACTGCTGTCCTCATGAAAAAAAATAATAGTAATAAATAAACCTTATCCTCCTCCTCAGGGTAGAAATGTTCAAAAAGCACTTGGAAGAGGAAAACACAGAATTGGCATTTTTCAAGGTGTTTTCTACCTCTAAAAGGGATTATGGATTGCACTTCTTAATGACCTTCAAAATGAATATCTGCTGCTTATCATTTTTTATGAATCTGATGTATTGGGTATTTTAAGTAACAGGCACATTCACATAATGATCCCTCAGGCAGATAATATACACGAGAGCTAATTTTCTCGCTCAGGTGCCATCACAAGAAAAGCAAAACATGGTCTATTGGAACAAACACAAAGGCCCTGATCTCTGGCGCTCTCTGGCACGTCCACATCTGTGGACGTGACAAGCAATACTCATAGCTCACAATCCTGAGTCACTGCAAGATTCCACTACATTTTAAAGTTTAGAAGGTGGTCAGTCAGCACTTTATAAGGTTTAAAAAGAAAATAAAGTATGTCTGATGGGCGTTTTCTCAGCCTGTCTATAGCTGACCTCAATCTAGTGCAAGTCTCTTGCAGCAGAAGAGGCGTCCTTAATGCCAAGGCATAGGTGCGTGTCTCCAAACGCTCCCATGTTATCCTGGGTCCCCATTGTTGCACCATCAACAGCTCCTTCTAGGCTCATTCCTACAACTCAACTCTATAAGCTATTTGCATTTCCCGTGCCCCTTAGCTAAAACCCTTTACCCTTCTCCTCCTCCCTCCCCTTCACTGCGACACTTCAGTGATTCACCTCTACATCCAAATGGTTGCGCCATTTTGTGCCTCAGTGCCCTTGCATGTGTTTCCTGCTCCTCGATTGACTTTCCCAGTAACATCCACACATTTTTAAAGCTGGAGTTGAAGTATCCCCTCCCCTGTGAGCTCTTCACTTCCTGCCCCACACTCACCTTCTGGATCAGCAGATCCAGGTCCAACCCCCAAGGGTGTCAACAAGGGTGCTTGGGGTAGTGTCTCTATTTTGGCATCACATGCCACATCATAAGCACTGTGACAGAAACTATTGTCTCCCAATATCCATTTCTTCTTTTTTCCTCCTTTTTTTCTGCAGAAGTATAACTTGTGGAACTCAGAAGAGAAGAAAGTATTATGTCATGAAGTGAATAAGTGAAGAGAAATAGACCTAAGAGTATCCTTTAGTAAGTCTGAGGCGAAAAGAACAAGTTCTCCATCTTTGGAATTAAGGAGCGAGGAGTTATTCCCAGAAGGCCAAGAGAATGAGAAGAAGGTGAAATGGAGAATGACTTAGAGATTCAGGAAATATTTTTCACACTTGCAGTGAAATTAGTTATAGTAATAAATTCCATGATATTTAATTTCCTCGTGTTCCCAGATGTGGCTTACTTCATTGTAATGGGTTGTTCTTTTAGTAAATGTATTCTTTTAAAATATAACTGGATGAATTTGTGCCAATTCTTTTCTTTGGAATTTTTGCTGCAGCATCCTCAGTGACATTATTCTTTGCTTTGCTATTTTGGGTAGGTTTTAGTTTAAGTGTCGGGCTTCTTTCATAAAATACAATCTTGAAGTCTTCCTCATTTGTCTATGCTCTGGAATGGTTTAAATATTTTTCCTTTAATAACAATTAATTTGTCTATGAAATTGTTTGAGATTGTCATCTTTTGGGAGTTTTAAAAATTTCCTCCTCTTTCTTTTAGCGTTATTGGTCTATTCAAGATTTTTCACCCTTCCTTGAGCCAAGTTTGAGAAATTTTACTGTCCTAGAAATTCATCAAATGTGTGGAGACTTTCGAACTTATTAACAAATAGTGAGTATGTATATAAATAAAATCAGTCTTACAATTTTTTAATTTCCTGGCTGCTTACAGCTCTCGCCCAGGATGATGCTTCGTGGTGACCATTCTTATTTTTTCCTTCACCGTATCTCCTTTCCATTCTGGCCACAGTGATAAGATTTCAGCCCAGGGCTTTTGCACTTGCTGCTCCAGCTTTCTTCGTTAGCTAGTGAATTCTTTCACCTCCTTCAGAGTTTAGCTCAGTAATCCCTTCCTCACTAATTAGTTAAATTCCTGCTGTTTTGCATGCTAATATCACAAATCAGTTAAAATATCATTTTTAGTTGTAATTTTTTGATTAATTATGTCTTCGCTATGAGTTGGTACTGTATCTAGTTTCTCAACTCTATATCCCAGTGCCCAAACTGGTTTTTGTTCCTTTCTAGGTAACATTTTTTTTTCTAGATGGCTGCTTATATCAATATTCTTTATCATTATAAATTTAAATTTTTAGTAATATGCAATTAAAGGTCGATTTCTTTTCACAAATTTGAGTGGAAGATGGTGAGACATTTTACCTTCACATGTACAGATTTTTTTTCTTTCAAATTATAAATATTTTCTTTTGATATATTTTTAAATATTTTTCTATTCATTTGTTCTTTCCCCTATATATGAAACACCAGTTAGCTGTTTATAGCATTTCCGTTCTCTACCACAGCTATTCTAGTTTCCTTCATTGATTTCCACATAGTTGGAATGCTTCTTAATTTTATCGTCTGAATCAATAATCAGGTTTTCCGTCGCATCGCCTCTACTTTTTGCTACCTTCGGGTGGATTCTCTCTCTGCCATTTTATTAATATTTCTTTTACAATCCTTGCTTATATAATCCATATTCTTTTCTCAGCTCAACTTATTGCCTTTTATCTTATATCATTTACTTTTTCTAGATGATCATGTCATCTGGCCATGAAGCAGTTTTTAAGTATTCTTCTGGATCTTAGGTAATGTACAAAGGCAAGATTTTACTCTGAGTCTTCTGAAATATACACTTTTCCTTGATTCCCAAGGGCTATGCACCAAAACCTAACTCATTCTTTGTAAAAGCCTCGTAATATTCTATGGTATGGATGTGCCATATTTTCTCTCTCTTTTAAATTCCTTACTAGTACATTTCAGGTTATTTATAGGGTTGGTTGGTTTGGGTGGTTTGGTTTGGGCTTTGTGCCCTTCAAACAATGCTGCAGTAACAATCCTTGGGATATGTTCTTACCCTTACGATTTTTCCTGAGGCTCCATTCGCAAAGTGGGAAATACCACTAACATTGTATAACACCATCTGTGCCCTACACCATTGCCAGCATTCAATCCTATTGATCCTTTTCATTTGGTGATTTTGATAGTTTAAAAGTGGCTTCTCATGGTTTGGTTCTGGTTTGCAAAGGTCTAAGCATCTTTTCATATGCTTATTTGGCATTTTTCATTTTATTTTTTATGAATTGTATCTTTATTATTTTTTTCTTAGTTATGTGTAGAAATTATCTGGACATTAGAAATCTTAACTCCTGTCTGTTATAAATATTGCAAATAATTTCTCCAGCCTACAAATTGTCTCACTTCCTTGTTTATTATGTTATTTCCCATTAAGACAAATTTTATTAATATGTAATCAAATCTGCCAATCCTTTTCTGAGTAGTTTTGGGCTTCCCATCTCATTCAGAATCTCTCTCCCACCCCAAGGTTACATAATAGTTTCCTAAAGCGTTCGAATGTTTTTATTGTTTTACTTTTTACACTTTGTTCTTTAATCAATCTGGAACATAAGCTATGAGGTAGAAATCCAACATTGTTCTTCCAGATAGGTAGCTAATTATGCCAGTACCACTTATTATGTCAACTATTATTTTACCACTGAATTTAAAAGGCATCCTCATCACATATAAAGGCCTCATCGTGCTTAGATATGTTCCCAGACCCCCTTTTCTGTGCCAATGATCCATTCTCCCATTCTTATCCCCCGTCACACTATTTAGGAAATTATGCAAAGAATTAACATATATTTTACACATTTATTCTTTCTTGTGAATTTAAAATGGTGTTTTCCAACTTGAAAAATATGAGATTCTGAATGAAATTGCATTAACTACGTGTAATTTGAGAATAGCTTACGGTTTTATGATATTTAGTTTTCCTATTTGAGAATGTGTCCCTGAGATTTCTTTTTAAAGTCAAATATTATTTTTTAAATATATGATTACACGAAACATATTGTTTTGCAACTTGCTTTTTTTATTAAGCAATATAATGTGACTACTTTCCACATCATTGAATATTTTTAAATAATTATTCCAGCTTCACGGTATTAAATTATCAGGATATGTTCTCACTGAACATATAAAATATAAAAGACTTTGTTGAGTTGCTAGGTTTTCATTTTTTTTATTATAACTAGCATTATGTTTTCTTCTTATTACAGCTAGCATTGTACATTGAACTACTCTACAGATAAATCTCTGATTTATTTTCATAACAAAAAGCAGCTCGCATTCAACAGAGAAGCCACGAAAAGCACAGAAAATCCCAATGGAAAAAAATCTCCAAAGTTCACTTGTGAATCTACTGTCTAAAGACAATTGCATAATGAGGATTTGTTGTGTGTCTTTTTAGTCTTCTTTCTCTCTCCATTTGTATACATGGAGAGTTATAAAAACAGTATCAGATTGTGTAAACATGTTAGCTGCTGGTTTTCTCACCATTATGTTGTGAATGTGTCAACTTTTTTTCCATTTGCTTTTTATTTTTGTTTGAATGTTCGTATCTTCTGTGCCTCTCCACATTTTGTCAACCCCACTGGCTCCTGACACTTCTTTCCCTGCTCAGCCTCAGCCGCTGCCTTGGTAAGTGACTCTGTGGGCACCAACTTGCCGCACACCCAGAGCCTCTGGCTCCTTTCACCATTTCCAGACTTGGACGAGGCATACCCAGTACATGAAATCTGGCTTCCTTCTTGGCTGAAGAAAAAGCGAGAGACACCACCCAGATGTTTGAAGGAAGTAAATCCCTGAAGGATGAATTTTGGTCACGGGTAAACAGGAGATTGAATGAGGGTCAAGATATAAATTCTTTTTCAAGTCTTTCCTCAGAGGATCTATTCCAAGGCACAGTTTTCCAGTACGGTCTGTCAGAAGGCAAGCCATGGCTAGTGCGTGACATCAATTTGCATTTACTTCTCACCCTTCTTTGCCTCATTTTTTTCCTCATGCTTGCTGCTCTGGAAGTACAACTTCCAATAAGGATTAACACTTAAACTTGTTCTCAGGATCTCTTTTCTATGGACCACAGGCTAAGCACCTGCATTGTATTGTATTGTAAGGATATTATAACTCACTAATTAATCTCCCATTGATAAACATTCAAATATTGCTTATTACAAATAATTCTGTTATAACTATACTTATACAAATATATTTGCACATGTCTCTGGTTATTTTCTTAGGATGAATTCATAGACACAGAACTTTTGGAAAGTGGTAGAAACAGTTTTAAGGGTATAGAAGCTTTGTAACAAATTACATTGAAGTTCTTTAACTCCACACTGCACGAGTCAACAAAGAAATTAGTTGGGAATTGCTGAATCCACACTTGAAGTGGGAATCTTTTTAGGCTTAATATATCAAACTTTAGAAACTATGTGGGATAAATAGTCAGTTCTGAGATCAGCCTCTAGCTCCTGCCTCATTAAGAAATGGGTAGTGAGTTGTAATGTCTGTAAGAGTCACCAATATGTTCAGTGGGGTTTCTTCATTTTCCAGATAGCCCATTTTCTATTTGTACAGGAACACTTTCTTCTTTCTTCAGGAATCCTGGGTTTTAAGCACATAGTTTTTGTTTAAGCACTTGTTTCATTTCTACCTCTGACTGCTTTTTGAATTGTTTCAGAAAACAACAACAGCAAATAGGTTTTGTTTCTTTCCAATACACTCAGAAAAATTCTAGATGCTACCCTACCTAGTTAATAGGAATATCTGTGTGATATGGTAGTTCATTATTTCTCCGTAACTCCATTCTAAGAGGGCACTAAGTGATTAAAAAGTTCCAAGAATTTCCATGTGCTCCCGGCACTGTCCATGACAGATTGAATAACGCATGCGGGCTATTTGGTGCTATTCTGCTATGTATTTTCTCATAGGATAGTTACCAAAGGATCACCATGCCAGGAGGGTGTGTGAAGTGTGGGAAGTTTGAGTGTCCTCATAGTTGAAAACAAGAAACCACTGCTCTAACTCCAGCCCTGTGTTCTGTGTTTGCAAGATTCCCAATTCTACCTGTGATCAGCATCCTGCATGTAGTGGCAATGGGGAAGAAAATTTTTTAAACCGTTTTGATGAGAATATTTGCTTTCTTTTTGATTCAAAACTGAAAAACACATGCTCTAAAGTATTGTACTACTGCGTATATGTCCTGTATACCCCAAGTGACATTTAGTGGTTATAAGTTGGGCTCCAAAGTCAAAATCCTGTGTTCAAATACTGGCTCCACCACTATGTGGCTTTGACAAATTGCCTAGCATTGCTATTTTTTCTTCTTACCTCAACAGAATTGGGGTAATAGCCATATCTATTTCGTCGGATTGTTATGAGAATTGAGTGTGTTAATATATGTGACAGAGAAGAGCACCTGGCATGTGGCATGCATACAGTAAAATAAAATAATAGGAAAAATAAAAGCAAATTATTATTTAATCCCCTCTTTCCCCATATCACAGGTGGATAACACCTGATTAAATTATGTGACCTTGGACTTCCTCCAATATTTCCATAGATTTCCAGGGGAGGAAATGAAAGAGAAAAACAATTAATACTAATTCAGTACCTACTATGTTCCAAACCCCCTGCTGTTACACAGGGCTCTTCCTGAGCCTGTTAATTTTGGATGTTCCACATGGGTGTACACTAAAATATATCCATATTCTACATTATACCATTTTTGACATTGAAAAGATGGAGAGGATTTTTATAATTGTGGTATTAAAATCACTATCAACTTCAACTTTCTGGTTTTCAATTAATAACTTGAGGAGAAAAAATATTTTATGCCTCAAACATCTAAAAAGGCCCTTACAAATCTTATGGGTTGCAGGCATTATACCTACAGTAGCTAAGGGATAGTTTGGCCCTCTTTTACGCATCACATTTCTATCACCAAAATAAAATTTCTATTCTGTTGATGAGGAAACTGAGACTTAGAGAGCTTAGCATTCTTTACCAACGTCACCTTAGGAAAGCCTTAAATCCAGAGCTGGCCAAGATCAAAAGCACTTTGCTCCACATTACGTGGCCTCCAGAGTTCCCATCTCTTTCAGCTCCCAGTGGGACTGAGGAGCCTGTTTAGCCCCTTGAAGTAAACACATTCCCCAGGGTTCCTCCTCCCCAAGAAAGCAGCACTGAATCAGAGCTCTCCAGTTCTGAATCCATTTCAGCAGAAAGCCCAGATTTCTGGAACCTCATCTACTCTGGTCAGGTTTCCCATCAAGATTCAAAGCTCTGTGACTTCATGTCGCTGAAGCCCAGAACTCAACATTTCATTTTATCTTTAAACACCCTTTTGTTTCTGTTCTTATCCGTTAGATGTGTGTTTTATGTCCTGTCCGTTAAGCTTTAAATCCCTTTTCCTTCCTGGTATCTTGCCCAGCTATTGGTCAACGTGGCAGTGAGAAATAACCACTTCTCTGAATTGTTTGAAACAAATTGTGAAATTCAGGTCTATAGCTTGGAACTTGTAAAGATGAAAGTCTCGTGTTATCAGTATCAAAATACATCCTGGTGAAATGTGTGGCACCTACGTTTTGTTTCTCTGACAAGTTTTTCTAATGTATTAAAAATATTTCTCTTCATAAAATTTTTGCTTGGAAAGAATATTTATCTTATATGCATATAAAGGCTATAGGTGATCCATAAATTCATAGATGGGACCTGATCTTAGCCATCAGAGATGTCAGATAGGTCTAGGCATATAATGACAACTAATTTCTACCAAGAACTTTATAATACGAAACATAATTGAAAGTTCTTTGCATGTCTAACTCATTTGATCCTCTCAGCAAACCCAGGGATTCTAATCCCCATTTTAGAGAGGAAACTGAGGCATAGACGGATGAAGCAAGTTCCTAAAGTCACAAAGCTGGTAAGCGGTAAAGCAGAAATGTGAACCCAGAATCATGGCACCAGTAGCCACAGCCTTAACCACTAGCAATAGCACCTCTCTCATCCAGGGGAAAGCAATTTTAAGGGAGGAAGGACCATGTGAAAGAGATGCTGATGTGATCATGGAGGCAAAAATAAAGAAGAAAGCATTTCTTCTGTTGCCACCCAACTCGGCAGACTCATTTCTGAGCCTATAGCAAAAACTGCAGGAACCTTTTGCTGGGGGATTCAACGTGACTTCAGAGACAAATTATTATGTTTGAAGGTGGAAGAAGAGATAAAGGAGATATTCCTCCACTTAGAGCTAGGAAATAAATAATGACATTTGGTATCAGATGGAGCACTAAGACGCAGAATCCTTTGTAAAGATGTTGGTATTTTCATAAATATACCATGAGCAAAGGCAGCGTTAGGCATGATCAAATGACTTCCCAGAGAGAGTGGATCAAATTTGGGGATCACAGCAAGAGTAGAAGTAAGTATCCTATGCCAACTGGAGGCCAAAGCTGTCAGACTGATATGACAATGTAACCCATCTCCTGATCAGGAGATGCCACATAAGCAGTTGTGGGCTGAAGCCAGTGGATTTTAGATTATTATCCCTACATAATCCATATGTAAACAGAGGCTTGGGAAAATTACAAATATTAATGAATAGATTTAATTCTATCACACAACTAAGAACAATTTTACCAGGATGAAATCCAAAGTTATAACCATGAACACACAGTATAAAAAAATAGCCAAAATCAAGATTTAGAAATGACGATCATATGTTGATTTCACATTTCCATTTTTTTGCTGTTGTTTGATTCTTAATAAGCGTTTTGTCATTGACTAGGGCTTCTTAGAAGACACCAAAGACTTAAGAAATTTGTGAGTATAAAAACATTAAAGGAGAAAGGATGGACCAGTTCCTAGAATGACAAGATGACCCAGTCCGTCAATTGGAAACCGCTACTTTAGAACATCCAACATTAGGGAAGGCAAAGATTTTATTAGTTTTCTGGTTCAGGTCTTAGAACAGTTTTTATACCAACTTAGATTCCTGCAAGGAATACATGAAAGAAGAGTTAAGAAATGGTGTTGGAAAATGTGAATATGGCACACACGCTAAGCATTAACTTATACTCTGAGAGAAGAATTGGAAAGGAAGGAAAAGAACGAGAGCATCCACGCATCCCAATAACTGCGCACATTTGAAAGACATGAACAGAGAAGCGAGACCAGCGATTAGACCTCCATTTTTCCTGGACATGTAACACAGTTCACTGTCTTATAGACAGAACCCAAAACAAGGTGAATCGTTAGAGTTACGGTTTCACCACAAGAAATTAGAGTAGGTTCATCTGTCAAATCAATACAGAAAGATCAAAACAAACGCACGATGTAATATATCTTTTCTTTTGTAAAATCTTCAGTAATTGGAGTCCTGGTAAATGTCTCATTTTCACCTTGCAGGATATTTTATCTGGAGGTCTCAATGATAAAGGCAAAAGCTCTTCTCTTCCTCCGCCCACTATGAGCATAATTCAACAAGAGCAACCTAATTTTGTCATATTATATACTAGTCTTTACTTGAAAGAATATTTTGATAAAAGAATTGAATATACTAAAAATTATAACTGTTTACATACATACAGCCACATAAAAGGGAGGAATTAGATCTAAGGATGAAAATAAGCGTATGTTTAACTAATGAAAGCAAAAGATGATTTAAAGACTAAAAAAAATAGAATGCCTTTGAAAATTTGATCAAAAACAAAAAAGAAAAGAAATATTACTAACATTAAGAACAAAGGAGAGCACAGATACATACAGAAATATTTTAATTAGAAGTAAACGCTCTGTAAAACTTTATAGCAATAAATTTGAAAATCTAGCTAAAAAGGATACCTTCAAGAAAAATTTAACAACGTTTACTCAAAACGTAACAGAAAGTCATAAGGAAAAATAACCATTGTAGAAATTTAAAATACAATCAAAAGATATTTACTTTAATAAGACAGAAGATAATGATAATTTTATACCAATTTTGACTAAATCTTCAAGGAAGAAGTAAAACTTTTGTTATAAAAACTATGCTAAGAGCAAATACAGTGATGTGAAATTTCCATATTCCTTTTCTATTGATATGTCACAGATTGCCATAAACTCAGCAACTGAAAACAATACTAATATATTATCTCGAAGTTTTCCTGGGTCAAGAGTCTGGGCATGGATTAGCTAGGTCTTCCGCACAAGGAATCACCAGGCTAAAATCAACATGTCAGTTGGGACACAAGAATCTTATCTGAACTTCAGTTGTTCTTCAAATCTCACTGTTGACAGAATTCAACTCTTTGCCACTGTAGGACTTACGTCCCCACTTCCCTGCTGGCTGTCAGCTTGGAACTTTTCTCAGTCCCAGTGGCCACTAGCCCATTGTCTGCAATGCTTGGCCCCTCCTTCCACAACACAGTACTTTGCTCCTTAAAGATAATAAAAGACTCTCTCTCACTTGATATCACCATTCAGGGAAGGTTTTGACTCTCTTTCAAAAGGTTCATTGGATTAAGTCAATGCCAACCAGAGTATTCTCTCTTTTGATAAACTCAAAGTCAAATGATTAGACTGTTCTTGCATCTGAAAAATCCCTTCCCCATGGCATATAACGTAAGTTAACGACAGAAATGGCATGCATTTCTTTAAGTCCTTCCCCTGATGCTGACGGATTCAGATGAGGATGATGTCCTAGAGCTGGAAAAATCACATGGTGGAAGAACTAGGGGTTTCTGAAGGACCACATGAAAGACTGGATCTCTCCAAGCTGAACACCCACCCAGCACCGGTATCTGGGAAAAGATAGAGTGACATGCTCCTGAAATTTGGGCAGTCATTCAGCAGCTCATCATATACAACAAAAAGTCTAAGTCACAGGACTAACTTCAATACATATCAACGTAGCACATTCCAAATGATGGGAGTCTATTTGGCTCTAATGACTCAGCAGGTAAGTGGGGGGATGGAACCTCAATCAACATCTGTACCGTGAAAAGACTCATTAGTGTCAGGGCTAAAAAGAAAACAAGGTCCTTTCTCTAGGGGCTCACAGTCTTCAGGGGAAGATGGACAAAACAAGGAGACTAAAACCATGTGAATGAAAGGTGCATACCCCACATGGAAGGCAAGCAGGTGCTGTGATAGAGCATGGGGTCCACTGGGAGAGGGGACTGGAAAGGCTGCCATGAGGTGACATTCATATTTGCAGCAGTATGACAAGAAGGAGCCAGCCCTGCATAAATAAAGGGCTCGGTAGCCTTTAGGAAAGCCCAGCAGTGCAGAATCTTGGAGGCACAAGTGAGGTTGGCCAGAGAGGAGGTTAGAGAGCAGGGCAGTGTGGTGAGAAGGAACTTGGCAGGAGAGTCAGGGAGGGAGGGAGGAGAGGGGAGGGCAAGACCAGGGCCAGGGGCAGGGCAACAGCGTTAGGCAGCTATCATTATTGCTGTGTGACAACCTTTCCCCATCTTTACTCTCTTAACCAACGAACCTTGATTATGTCATGGTTGCACTGGACCAGGAATCCAGCAGCGCTCAGCTGGGAGCTTCTGCCAGAGGCTCTCAGGGGGTCGGGCTGTGCTCGGAACTGAGGCAGGATCTGCATCCCTCCTGCTCTGAGCGCACTCTGGGGTCCTGGAGGGCGCCATGCGACTGAAGGCCTGCAGGCCCCTCTGTCGGTGAGTCTCCTTCAAGGCCAGGCCACGTCGGCCTCTCTAGGGTGCAACCTAGAACACACAGTCTTGTTCCCCAGAGTGAGGGATATGAGGGAGAGAGAGAACACAGGTCAGAGCCAGAAGGAGGGGAGCCCCGGACTGTTTGGGACCCAGTCTCAGAACTGCCTGCGCATCACTGTGCCCTCTTCCACAGAGTAACAGGCAATGACAAACTTCAGACCACAGTCAAGGGGAGTGGATTCCAGCAGGATGTGTAGACTGAGGGGAGGGGATCACAGGAGGCCATTGAGGGAGAAGGAGAAGACCTCAGAGGCTCAATGCTCTGCCCAGAATCACAGACTAGTTCAAGGTGCAGCCAGGAGTGAACCCAGCTCCGCATCCTCAAGGATGGGGCCCTGGCTGCTCCCGGGCTTCCTCAAGGGGCTCTGAAAAGGCGGTGTTGCTGTAACTGCAGACACACATGGAGAGGGCAGGGGGCTGAGACTGAGAAGTCTGCAGCCTTGACGGGCATTTGGCAAGTTCTTGCCTGAGGATGAGCCCAGGACAGGGAACACTTGAGTCTCCCCCTGTCCAGGTCACGCCCAGGGTGGAGGGAGCAGGGGCCACCTTTGCTGAGCTCATGCTTATGCACTTCTGAACTCAATCCCTCACTGGAGAATTGGGAAATTGAGGCCTGTAGCGAGGTAGACACTGGCCCATGGCACATGACAGACAAGAGTCCAAGCGGAAGGAAGTATTCTGAACTTCTAGGTTAAGACTCAAACCCTTCCCAAAGGATTTGCTGTGGAAAACAGAAACCGTCAGTTCTTGGGAAGCTCTTGCCCATCCCTTCCTCTGTGGAAGCTGTTTCCTCCTGGGTATCCACAACGTCAGCAGTGACACACACATACACACAGAGACCTTAGACAGAAGGGCGGACCACGGGGTCGGTGCAGAAGAGAGGCAGACACAGGGGAGGTGAGGAGAGGAAGAAAAAAGCCATTAGAGGCATTCCCTACATGGGACACTGCTCCTCCAATTTCACAGGTATTTTCCCACTCGGGCCTGAGGGCATCTCCAAGAACTATGGGCTAGGATAATCGACCACCCCCCCCTCACCCCGTGCACACTGGAGGCAGAAAGGCCCCGCGAGGCACCATGGCTTCTCCAGGATGAGGAACAGGGAAGAAGGAGCACTTGTGTCTGCGTCTGTCTCAAAGCTGGGACCCTGGCTGCACCCAGACCTTCTCGGAGGCCTGTGGAGACAGGTGGTTTGGGGATCCTGGGGACACATATGATACTGCATGGAAAAGGGGGCGAGCAGTGCCCCGCCCAGAGGACTGCTTGCATGGGTGGTATCCGAGGAGGGGGCTCAGATCACCGTGGTTTCCAGGCAATGATGTAACCTCTTTCACAACAATGCCCACAGTGCAGGGGCCTCCCGTAAAGAGGCACCCAGATCCTCACACTCAGCTCACTTGGCTGGACACAGCTGCTACGGAAAGATGTTTTCCTGCTGTATCCTGCCTCACAGCGTCTATGGTCCCCAGACGACCCGGAGCCAAAACCTTTTTACTCGTTTTAAAGGGTGGCTCACCTCTCATACTCCACACCTATGGCCGTTTGCCAGGAGGTCATCAAAGGTAACACGAGGGGGCCTACATCGGGCTATCCAGCTCAGGCCACTTCTGTGAGCCCCCACTGAACGGCCCCCACCCTCTCCCTTCCGTGGGGGGGATCCTGACTTGGCGGGAACTGCTGGGTGTACAGCTGATCACCTGGTGCTGCCGCCATCTTCACATCCCAGGACAGGGCTGGCACCATAGAAAGGGGATTCCCAAGTTGCCTCTTAACTGGGCCAAGTTTCCTTCAATTCTTTTTCTGATGGGAGTAACCTTCGTTTATAGCATTACGTAGTTTCAGGCTTTCAGCATTATATTGCGATTTCTGTGTAGATGACATCGTGTTCACCACATAACGACTAATGACAATCCATCACCACACACATTTGCCTAATCACCCCTTTTCACCCTCTTCCCTCCCCACTTCCCCTCTGGAACCCCCAATCCAATGCCTATCTCCTGTGATTCTTTGCTGCCGTCATCCCTGATTTATGAGAGTAGTCACAAGGCTATTGGACTTTCTCCCTCTGAATTATTTCACTTAGCATAATACCAAGGGAATCGCCTGTGTGGGCCACAAGGATCCCTCTGTTGAGGCATGGTTGCCGTTGCCACAGGTGACCAGGGAGGCAAGGCTGTGCCCCGGGCCGACTGGTTGTTGGACTCAACTGCCTGTGGCTGTGATGGTCCTTTCAGTCACTTTATCGGCATGGGGCACCCCAGCACAGTTGCCTGCCAGGTCTACTGGCTCATTCCTGTTGCAGATTTTCTGCTGAGTGAGTTGGCGCCCATCGTGGCTGGCTCCTAGTCTCAGGTGCAGGGGCTAGCTGCAGGCTTCAGGCCTGCAAGGCTGTTGTCAGAATTCTCAGGGTTGCAGCTGTTTGGGGCTGGCCCCAGGCATGGAAGCACGCAATATTTTCAGGCTTTGGAAGGTGGGGCCTATGCCCTATGTGGCTGTTGTAGAAGCTGCTTATTGCAGTAATGCTCCCCCACCCAGCTCAGATCCCACAATCCATCAGGAAAGGCTGCACACCTTAAGGGAGCTCCCAACTGGCCCTGAAGCATCACGGCTCGAAGATGGCTTTGTTCCTCTCCAGAGAGGAACTCTGCCTCTTCCAGCTCAGTCAGCACCATCCCGTTTGGCGAGGGTGCTTTCATCCAGCTTTCAGTTCTTTATGAGCCGTAATTGTGCCAAGAGCAGCCGTAAATTCATTGCATCCATGGGTGGAGAGGAGTTCAGCGTCCACCAAGAACAACATCTTGACAGCTTCCTGGGCAAATGTTAAGCCAAGGCCCTCAGGCTGTCACCTGATTACCTCCTTGATGGAGATCTGTGCAGATGGTGGGGGCCGTGTGTCGGGAGTGGAGAGAGTCACCGAGTGTCAGAGCCCCCAAAGTGACTCAGCCAGTGCTCTGAGGCTTCCTGCCTGACTGCCGGGCACTGTCTTTACAGATCGCTCCTGAGGAGGTCGGAAAGGACAAGACAGATCCGTCCTTCCTTTCCGTGATTCTACAGGAAGGGATGATGCGGCACCCGGCCGACACAAGCCAGCGCTGGGCCTGGGTGAGTGCACGTGCTCAGCACACCCAGCACCCAGGGCCCCAGGACACCAAAGACAACCTCAGGTCCTACAAGGCCCTGGTACCACTCCTGCTCCAGAAGGAATCTGTCTCCCCATCTCTGCCCCCAACCTGCCCGCACTGCCCAGCTCCTGTCTTGGCCACATTCAAAGTCACTGTCACCATAACTCTACGAATCCCAGCAAAGAGACTTTTCTCCCATTTCACCTCATGCTTGGTCAAGGGGATCGTTGCATTTTTCTATACATTTTCCTCTTTCACCCCATCCCCAAGTGTCCATGATGACCTCACAATCCTTCCACACTTTCTTCACGTCTCACACTGCCTCATGATGGATAAGGATGCTTTTCCCCAAAAGGATGTGGGGCTCATTGGGACATGTGTGTTGCTCTTTTGCCCTCCTGAGGAACATGTGCCCATGGCCCCTCCAGATCAGGGGCCGGGGCCTCACTGAGATGCACAACATTTTGGATGGCAGACCGTGGACGAGACTGATTCAGCCCTTCACTGCTGTGGGACCTCCTGTTGTCTTTTCATCAGTGCTGCACTGAACGTCCTGCCTGTCCTCCTGTCCCAATGCATCCCCCCGCAGGGAAAGCCCCCGTCTTCTCCTCTCTGCAATGGGCTCTTTAGTCAGAAACCCCAGGGCTGACGCTCTTAACACACACAGGTGCTGTCAATTCTCCGGTAACACCTTGATCTGCTACTGATACTGATACTAACACGTTCGTTCATTCCCCCATCTGATTCTACCTGTAAGACCAGAAGTTTTTCCTACTCTGGGAACTCCTGTCCCACCCCTTGCCAGAAGTCACTGGGGGCTTGAGGCATTGCTCTGACGGCCAGCCCCAACCCTCCTGGTGCCCACAGTGCTGCCTCCTAAGCTGCGCCTCTCCTCTGTACCACCCCAGGCTCTCGACGCATCCACAGTGGTCAAGAGTCCGTTTCCCAGGCTGTGGATGGTTCACGACACTGCGCTCAATAGTCTCGTGGATCACCTTGTGCCCGCTTTCCTGCTGGGCGACACCACTTTTATCCGCAGCTTCCTCTTGACGTACATAGCTGTGGCCTCCACACAACAAGTGCTGGATGAGTTCTTTAACAGGTGAGTGCCCTTCTCCTCCAGGACTCTGGGGCTCCAGCTACCTGCACGCTGGGAGTCTTGGGGAGGTCTGCGCACCTCTCTGAGCCTCGGTTTGCTCCCTTGAATACTGGCGAGAAGACGGGAACAACCACCACGGGCTATTGTAGCGACTCAATGAGCTCCTGCCTGAACGGCCCTTTCGAGAAGCTGAGCCCTATGAAAGGTCAGCTGGATCGGCCCTCCAGGGCTCCATGCTAGACAGGAGTCAGACAGTCACATAAGACTCCTCAGGCAGCTGCCGTCCAGTACAGTCAATGTGATGCCCTCCTGTCTCCTCTAGTTACAGATTCATCCTCTCTTGTAGAGTGGACGACGCGCCCACCCGCCTATGGAAAAAGTGAGTGGGCACTGGATCAAGTGGGAGGGCCTCTCCTCTCCACACTGTAAGGGGAGTGTAGGGCCTATGATCGAGCGGCTGGCAGGACCCTCCATCCCAACGTCTTCTGATTCCTCCGGGACGGCAGAGTTCTGAGGGCTTCTCAAATTAGAGAAGAAAACTGTCCAGGAGAGCTCTGGAGGGGGCTGTGGGTGCTGTGGGAGTCCAAGGCAGAGTGGAGTAAGCCACTACAGCACCCAGATGCACCCCTCCCCATCCCAGTCCCACCTCCACTCCCCATCGTGGGACACAGAACTGGAGGTGTCTGAGCATCCTGCTCACTCATCTGGTAGAACCTCCACGGTTCTCTGCTCCTCTGCTGCCCAGTGGCCCACTCAGTGCTCAGGGACCAAATGACACCCTCCGTGTCAGCCACTAGCAGGAGGGGAAGGTCACCCACGTGGGGCACCTGGTGAATCAGGCAGCACACAGGCACAGGACCTAAAGTCTGAGGTATGTGGAGGGCAGTGGAAAGCACAGGCAGGAGACAAAGACCGTTGTTCCTGGATCAGTCAGATATTCACTGCACCCTACTGTGTGCCAGTGCGTGCAAGAACAGGGCAGACTGCACCACGCCCTTCCGTCCTGGACTGGCATTCCAGTGGGATGTGCCAGGAGACACTCGAGGACTGTGTCAGGCTTCCCTGAGGAAAAGGAGGGGCCAGCACTCCAGGGACCGAGTGCTCTCACTTCCCAAGGTGTTTTCCCAGCCTCTCCTTGGAGACGTGGCCTGTTCTGCCAAGCTGGCCAGGTAGCAGGCGCACGGAAAGTGGGACTGGCCCCTGGACGGGCAGCAGCAGGAGGCACAGGAGCCCAGACCCCCACGACGTACCCTGGGAGGGCAGTATGGAAGGAGAGGCCGGTTCTCTGACTCCGCTGCCCACCTGTCTCTCCTCAGGGCCTTGGCCTTCATTCTTGGCACGTGGATGGAATCCTATCCCCAGGACTTTTTCCAGCCCCCAGACTTTCCCAGCTTGAGGAGGGTATTGGCCTTCCTTGCATTCAGCATGCCAGGCTCGCAGGTGGAGCATCAAGCTCGCCTTCTGCTTTCACAGTCGCTGCACTCTGAGCCCAGCGAGGCAGAGAGTCAGGGTGAGCAGGACTTGGGCTGTGTGACACGGGCGTGTGTGGAGGCAATGTGGCCGGGCCACTCAGCACAGAGCCTTCAGAGGCTGGGGTTAGGCTGAGAGCCATGAGCTGGAGCAGATCACAATTCCCACGGACTCCAGGCATGCCAGAGCTTCTGGAGGGCGGTTCATGTACTGAGTCTCCCTGATTGGTGAGACATTTCCCTTGCTTGGGAGGAACATGGAAAGACAGTCACGTTTGGTTTCTCTGTGTGCTTTTGTACGTGTGTGTGTGTGTGTGAGGCATCGTTACTTTGGGTTTTTCTTTATTTTTTTTCACCATTCCCTTTTTTTAATTCTTGGTTGCGTTGACAGTACTTTATAAACTTCCTCAAAGTTCAGGTGTACGGTGTTATATATTTCAATTTCTGTGTAGATTACAGCAGGTCCCCCACCCAAAGACTAATTGCAATCCATCACCACACACATGTGCCTAGTCATGGGGATGTGATTTTCTCTTCTTGGATCTGCAGCACCTGCTCCTGAGAAAGATCCCAAGCCAGCTGAATATCGACCCCCTGCTCCAACTCTAGTGCCCACCGCACCTCAGAGCCACAGACTCAGACAGTCCAGCACTGGAGCCGCCTCGAGCCTCAGCCCGGATGGCACTTCAAGCGATGGAAAGACCGTTAACGTCCTCCCAGCGACGAGCCTCAGCCCCTGGAATGCCGCACCACGGCCGATTTCTGCCCCTCCCCATTTACCTCCTGTTCAATAAAGTTGTTTTTGTCTTGCACATACTTAACGCTTTCCTTTAGTATCTCTTGAGATGTTCACTTCAACAGGATGTCATTCCTTTATCCTTTCAAAATGTCCATTTCGAATGACGTCACCAAGATGGTGGAGTGAGTAGTCGTCTCTGTCTCTCTCCCTTCGAATCTACAACTAATTGGACATTCATCGGTTAACAAAGGACATCCATATAACATCTCAGGATGCCTGAGAGTCCCGTGCTGCTATGCATCGGAAGGCGGATGGACTTCCCCCCAGGAGGAGGTGGAGATAGGTGAAATCTCTCCGACCCCCAAGCCCCGACCACCGGACAGCCTAGTGCCTGCAAGTGGCTTTCTTCCAGCGGACGCACCCATAGCATCTCCACGCACCAAGGGCAGGAGTGTGTGCACACCAGCGTAGCGACGGTGGAAACAGGTGACTACAGCCCTACCTAAGCCCCTTGCGATTACACCTAAGCACAGGGGCAAACCCCAGGGTCTCGCACCAGCGGCAGGGAAAGCCTCTACTCACCATTAGCAGAGAGGCGCCGCCCATCATTCAAACCGCCCGGAAGGTCCTGAAGAGGAGGATGCCAGGCAGTGCAGCAGCCAGCCAGCTGCCACTGGACTCACGGACTCCGGCTGTCCCCCAGACAGGTTATAGGCTCCCAGAGATCCTGTGGGAAAAGATTGGGGTTGGGTGGAGTTCCAGCGGCCCGGCTCCGTGGCCCAGGGGGGATCTCCAGGCTCCTGCACTGGCGGCAGGGAAAGCCTCTACTCACCATTAGTGGAGAGGCACCGCCCAGCATTCAGAACGCTGGGAGGGTCCCAGAAAGGAGAATCCCAGGCAGGGAAGCAGCCAGCCAGCCACCACTGGACTCACGCACTCCGGCTGTCCCCCAGACAGGGCATGGGCTCCCAGAGATCCTGTAGAAGAGGACTGGGGTTGGGTGGAGTTCCAGTGGCTCAGCTTCATGGCCCAGGGGGAGACTCTACAGTCCCACAGCAGCCTCAGGAAAAGCCTCTGCACACCACTAGTAGAGAGGCCCCACCCAGCAATCACAAGGCTGGAAGGCCCTAGGACAAAAGTAGCATAGCTAGGTGAGCTAACCACAGACTGCAGAAGATACCCATAGCTCTGCTGTGACCTATAGTGGACAAGTGAGATTTTGTGGGCTCCGACAGTGACAGAGCTGCGAAGATAGGTGATCCTGCTCCCGACCTCTTGGAAAGCCCTTAACACTGCTGCAGACCCTAAGGAGGGAGCACATCTAGGTGGTCTGCAACAGTAGGCACTAGCAGCCTGAAGCCCTCTTGTGATTGCCCCCACACCTGATGAGGGACCCTACAGGGCCACTGCGACTACAAGGAGGGGCGCACGTCCAGTTAGCAACAGCTGACAGGGTTCCTGGTCGGTGCAGTCTAAACAGCTGCTCCCCTACACACACCAGTAGAAACAAGTGGAAGCAGTAACTAAACTCTCTCTCTATGTGGAGGCACAAATCTATGCCATCTAGCAGTAAGAAAAAATATATTAAATCTCCAGAACAGAAGGAAAATGACAGGAAACAATCACAAAGACAATGAAATCTATAACCTAAATCACGATGACTTCAAAACAGCCATTATTCAAAAACTCAACGAGTTAAAAGAGAATACAGATAGACAACTCAACGAGTTCAGGAGCTATGTCACAAAAGAGCTTGATGCTATAAAGAAGAACCAATCAGAAATACTGGAGATGAAGAACGCAATGGAGGAGATTAAGAAAAATGTGGACTCTCTGAACCGTAGGGTTGATACTATGGAGGACAGAATTAGCAATTTGGAGGAGAGGAATACAGAAATGCTGCAGGCAGAGGAGGAGAGAGAACTAGGACTAAAAAGAAATGAAGAAACCCTCCAAGAATTATCCAACTTAATCAGGAGATGCAACATAAGGATTATAGGTATACCAGAGGGAGAAGAAAAGGAGAAGCGGGCAGAAAGCCCACTCAAAGAAATAATGGCTGAGAACTTTCCAAACCTTGGGAGAGAGATGGAACTTCGTGTGACAGAAGCCAACAGATCTCCAAACTTTATCAATGTAAGAAGACCAACCCCAAGGCATATAGTAGTGAAGCTAGCAAAAGTCAACGACAAAGAGAAAATACTAAGGGCAGCCAGGTAGAAGAAAATAACCTACAAAAGAAAACCCATAAGGCTATCAGCAGATTTCTCAGGAGCTACCTTCCAGGCTAGAAGAGAGCAGACTGATATATTCAAAACTCTGAAGGATAAAAACCTGCAGCCAAGAATACTCTACCCAGTGAAAATAGCCTTCAAATACGATGGAGAAATAAAATCTTTCCCAGATAAACAAAAGTTAAGGGAATTCATTGTCCCAAGACCTCCTCTTCAAGAAATGCTCAGGAAGACCCTCATACCCGAAAAATCAAAAAAAGGAAAGGGGTTACAAAACCAAGAGCAAAGGAGATAAGTAGAAGGACAATAACAAAAAGTAGCAGCTCTCCATCAGAACAGGTTAGCAAATGTGAAATAAAACATTAAAGATAAAAGGAAGGGAAACACCAAGAATAAACATAATCCTGTCGTTTTAACCACAAACTCACAACACAAGAAGGAAGAGGAAAAAATCTGACGACAACAACCTAGAAGGGGAAGAGAAAAGGGATGGGATGTTTTAATTCAAGGAAATAAGAGGCTATCAGAAAATGGACTATCTCATCTATGAGATGTTTTAGACAAGCCACCTGGTAACCACTAAACAAATAACAAGAATAAAGACACAAATTACAAATAAGAAGAATGCCAATACAGAAATTTACATACCTGAATGAGTAATCTAAACATCATGGGACGAGAAACAAAGAGAACAGGAAAACAAGTGATAAAGTGGCAGCGATAGGCCCTCCCATTTCCATAATCACTCTAAATGTAAATGGATTGAACTCTCCAATCAAAAGACACAGAGTGGCAGGATGGATCAAAGAACAAGACCCAACAATAGCCTGCCTCCAGGAAACACACCTCAGCCCCAAAGACAAACACAGACTCAGAGTGAAGGGATGGAAGACGATACTCCAAGCTAAGAATGAACAAAAGAAAGCAGGTGTCGCTATATCAGACAAAGTAGAATTCAAAGCAAAACAGATAAAGAAAGACAAAGACGGGCAGTATATGATCATAAAAGGGACACTACACCAAGATGACATAACACATAAATATATATGCATCCGACACAGGAGCACGAGTTTGTAAAGCAACTCTTAACAAAACTAAAAGGAGACATCAACAACAATACAATAATAGTAGGGGACCTCAACACCCCATTAACATCAATGGATAGATCAACCAGACAGAAAATCAACATGGACATTATAGAATTAAATGAAAAATTAGACCGGATGGACTTAATAGATATATATAGAGAGAACACTTCATCCAAAACTAGCAGGTTACACATTCTTCTCAAGTGCGCAGGGAACATTCTCAAGGATAGACCATATCTTGGGAAACAAAGCAACCATCAATACATTCAGAGGGTTGAAATAATATCGAGCATAGTTTCTGATCATAATGCTATGAAACTAGAAATCAACTACAAGAATAAATCTGGGAAAGGGGCAAAAATGTGGAGACTAAACAACATGCTACTGAACGAAAAATGGATTATTGAAGAAACTGAAGAAATCAAATGTTATCTGGAGACAAATCAAAATGAAAACATGCCATACCAACTCATTTGGGACGCAGCAAAAGCAGTCCTAAGAGGGAAATTCATCGCAATACAGGCTCACCTCAATAAACAAGAAAAATCTCACATAAGCAACCTCAAACGACACCTAACAGAATTAGAAAAAGAAGAACAAACAAAGCCCGAAGTCAGTAGAAGGAGGTAAATAATGAAAATTAGAGCAGAAATAAACAACATTGAAACAAAAAAGACAGGAGGAAGGATCAATGAAACAAAGAGTTGGTTCTTTGACAAAATTAACAAAATCGACAAACCCTTAGCCAGACTCACTAAGAAAAAAAGAGAGAAGTCTCAAATAAAGAAAATTAGAAAGGAGAGAGGAGAAATCACAACAGATACCAAAGAAATACAAGGGATGATAAGAGAATACTATGAAAAACTATATGCCAACAAATTGAACAGCCTAGAAGAAATGGATAAATTCCTCGAGTCTTACAACCTCTGCAAACTGAATCAGGAAGAAATAGAGAATCAGAATAGACCAATCACAAGTAAGTAAATAGAAACGGTAATCCAAAACCTCCCCAAAAATAAGAGTCCAGGACCAGACGGCTTCTCTGGAGAATTCTACCAAACAGACAAAGAAGATTTAATACCTATCCTTCTCAAACTATTCCAGAAAATTGAGGAAGATGAAGCACTCCCTAACACATTCTATGAAGCCAACATCACTCTGATCCCCAAACCTGACAAAGACAACACAAAGAAGGAAAACTACAGGCCGATATCACTGATGAACAGAGACGCAAAAATCCTCAACAAAATTCTGGCAAACCGAATACAGCAATACATCAAAAAGATTATACACCATGATCAAGTGGGGTTTATACCAGGGACACAGGGATGCTTCAACGTCCTCGAGTCAATCATCGTGATACTCTACGTTAACAAAATGAGAAAGAGAAACCACATGATCATCTCAATAGATGCAGAGAAGGCATTTGACTAGATCCAACATCCATTCATGATAAAAACCCTCATTAAAATGGGTATAGAAGGAAACTACCTCAACATAATAAAGGCCATCTATGACAAACCCACAGCCAACATCATACTTAAGGGACAAAAACTGAAAGCCATCCCTCTGAGAGCAGGAACGAGACAAGGGTGCCCACTTTCACCACTCTTTTTCAACATAGTACTGGCGGTGTTGGCCACAGCAATTCGGCAGAAAAAAGAAATAAAAGGAATCCAAATAGGCAATGAAGAAGTAAAATTCTCGCTGTTTGCAGACGATGTGATCGTATATATAGAAAACCCCAAAGAATCCATAGGAAAACTATTAGAAACAATCAACAGCTACAGCAAAGTTGCAGGGTATAAAATCAGCATACATAAATCAGTAGCATTTCTATATGCTAACAATGAACTAACAGAAAAAGAACTCAAGAACTCAATCCCATTCACAATCGCAACAAAAAGAATAAAATACCTTGGCATAAATTTAACCAAGGAAATGAAAGATCTATACAACGAAAACTACAAGACTTTCTTGAACGAAATTGATGATGACATCAAGAGATGCAAAGACATTCCATGCACATGGATTGGAAGAATAAATAGTTAGAATGTCCATATTACCTAAAGCAATCTACAGATTCAACGCTATCCCAATCAGAATCCCAATGACATTCTTTACAGAAATTGAACAAAGAATCCTAAAATTCATATGGGGCAACAAAAGACCCCGAATTGCTAAAGCAATCCTGAGTAAGAAGATCAAAGCCAGAGGCATCACAATCCCTGACTTTAAAGCATACCACAAAGCTACAGTAATCAAAACAGCATGGTACTGCTACAAAAACAGGTGCACAGAACAATGGAACAGAATTGAAAGCCCAGAAATGAAACCACACATCTATGGACAGCTAATCTTCGACAAAGTTGCTGAGGGCCTACAACGGAGAAAAGAAAGTCTCTTCAACAAACGGTGCTGGGAAAACTGGAAAGCCACATGTAAAAGAATGAAAATTGACCATTCTTTTTCACCATTCACCAAAATAAACTCAAAATGGGTCAAAGACCTAAAGTTTAGGCCTGAAACAATAAGACTGCTAGAAGAGAATATAGGCAGTACACTCTTTGACATCAGTTTCAAAAGAATCTTTTCGGACACCATAACTCCTCAGACGAGGGAAACAATAGAAAGAATAAACAATGGGACTTCATCAGACTAAAGAGCTTCTTCAAGGCAAGGGAAAACAGGACTGAAACAAAAAAACAGCCCACTAATTAGGAAAAAATATTTACAAGTTACTTATCCGACAAAGGGTTAATCTCCATAATATATAAAGAACTCACACAGCTCAACAACAAAAAATCAAACAACCCCATCAAAAAATGGGCAGGGGACATGAACAGACATTTCTCCAAAGAAGATATACGGATGGCCAATAGACACATGAAAAGATCCTCATCATCACTAATCATCAGGGAAATGCAAATCAAAACTACACTAAGATATCACCTTACACCAGTTGGAATGGCAAAACTATCCAAAACCAAGAGTGACAAATGGTGGAGAGGTTGTGGAGAAAAAGCAACCCTCATACACTGTTGGTGGGAATGCAAACTGGTGCAGCCACTACGGAAAACAGTATGGAGATTTCCCAAAAACTTAAAAATAGAAATACCTTATGACCCAGCCATCCCACTACTGGGTATCTATCCAAAGAACCTGAAATCAGCAATCCCAAAAGTCCCATGCACCCCTATGTTCATCACAGCATTATTTGCAATAGCCAAGTCATGGAACCAACCTAAGTGCCCAGCAACTGACGATTGGATAAAGACAATACGGTATGTATATGCAATGGAATACTACTCAGCCATAAAAAGGACAAAATCGTCCCATTCACAACAACATGGATGGGCCTTGAGGGTATTATGTTAAGTGAAATAAGCCAGACAGAGAAAGATGAGCTCTGTATGACCTTACTCATAGGTGGAAGTTAACATATAGACAAGGAGAACTGATCGGTGGTTACCAGGGGAAAGGGGGGGTGGGGGGAGGGCACAAAGGGTGAAGTGGTGTACCTACAACGTGACTAAAAATAATGTACAACTGAAATTTCACAAGGTTGTGAACTATCCTAACCTTAATAAAAAAAACAAACGTCCATTTCCCTGACCAGGAGGACGCTCACAGTGTTGCCCGACCGTCATCCTGACCTCATTCAAGAACACTGTTGTGTAAGCGGAGGCCTCTCCCTGTTCTCCTCTCAGTCCTCCTCCCTCCCACCCCGTCCCTGGGGCCCGCTGAGCTTTCTGACTCTATGGACTTACCTCTGCTGGGCTGTTCAGCTGAGCGGACGCATCCAAGACGTGGCCTTTTGTGTCTGGCTACGTAATATCAGAGGAGTATGATTAATCACATTTTAAATTAAAAATACAGTTTTTATTAGGGAGAAAAATCCCTGCTCCATCAAAGCTTATGTATGAAAAATGAAGCTCCCATATTGAATATTCTCTTTATCTAGGGATGGGCACCACATTTAAAGTGGGAAACGAGAGCTGGAAACCAAGAGGGGAATGTGTGGGACCGGGAGACACCTTTCACATCGTTTTCCTTCCTGGATGGGCCACGGTTGAGTTTATGCAATGTGCAAATTACAGAACATGTTTACTGCATATTACACGCTTTGATTGGTTACAACTATCTTAAGGAATAAAATACCTTACCTACGTTTCTCAGGATTTGGATTGATGATTTCTTTTTCATTTTGTAAAATAATGTTTTAAGGTGAGTAAGGAAAGAGGGTCCACTCCCCTGACTGGGACATAATTGCCCACAACAAGTGCCATCCATCTTTTCAATCTTTGCTCTACAGGGCAATGATCTTTGAGGACCCATGTGGGAGCATGTATATAGGTGTGTGTTAAGCAGTGTGAGTGGGTTTGGTGGGCAGGAGCCCAGGGCTTTCCTATCCTAGGACCTGATGTCCCACAGGGGAACAGGGACACTCAGTCCTGTCCCCTTGTGCGTTCTCAGTGGCCACACATCGCCTTCTACCAAGCAGCCACGGCTTTGAAGGACTGCACCATCTCCATATGTTCACTCCATAACCATACTGAAAGGTCCATGTGCGTCCGCGCGTCTCTGTTTTTGTAGAACAGAGACCTAAAAGCAGACATGCTGCCACACAATGGATATACTCATTTCAGGGTTTGGCTGCTATTTCTGAGATCTACGCCTGCTTCATCGAGTTTGAGTCTTTGTTAATTCTCCCCAAATCCCCCCAAGACATAGCTGTATAGTTTGTAATTGTGAGTCCTTCTAGTTGGGGCATGTGGGACACGGAGTCAACATGGCGTAATGAGCGGTGCAACGTCCATGCCGAGAATCCAAACCCTGGGCCACAGAGCGGACGGCAGGAACTTAAACCCACGGCCATGGGACCAGCTCCCACGTTTGAGGCTTGTTTGGGAAAGCAGGGACTCCAGAGACATTGGAGGTGGCACCTGAAGGAGGAGGCTGACAAGACAGGAGTCAGGCCATCAGGGTCTCTGGGAGTGGCCCATGGAGCCGAGAAGGGCCGGCCCAACACCCTCCCTCAGGTATCACCCCCCTACAGCATCTTCTGCCCCGAGTCCTGGAACATTCTTCTGCCAAGCCGCTTCCCACGAACACACCCCCGGCCCAGGGCCCCTCAGCCAGCCCAGCACACATCCTCCACGATTCAGCTTCTAGGTAGGGCAGCCAGGCCCTGCTTCCCAGCCAAAGGAGACTGCAGGCCAGGCCACTCCTTTCTGCACCAATCTCCCCCCGTCTTGGTCCCTTTCTCAGGAAGAGACCTCTATGGGCAGGTGAGGGACACATCGACGTGCCCTTGAACATGTCCATCCAGATAAAGCTTTAGTTGCATCACCAACGACACTAGACCTTGTGTGAGCAAAGGAGACCTTTAGGAAGCAGAGCAGGGGCTGCTGGAGCTGCGGGCTGGGGAGAGCCTCGGTCAGGGCCTTTAGCCCTGGGCAGAGCCCGAGAAACACCCCTCAGCCTCCACCACCAGCAACGCCCTGTCCCCCCGCCGCCACCGCCCACCTTGGGGCCCCTGACATTCAGTATGTGCAAGGGAGGGGACTCTGCTTCCTGCTAAACAGTCCAAAGGAAGGGAAGGGGGCAGCCCTCACCTCCTTCAAAGTCAGCTTATGCGGGGTCCACTTCCTCGGAGGCTGTGGGGCAGGTCATGGGCGGCAATCTCTCTCTTCTCTGACACAGGATGGAGCCCCCCAGTCAGAGACCATAGGTCGTCACAGAAACAGGGCCTTGCCTGGAGGGAGGGAGAGGAGCTCCCCTGGACAGGGAACAAGCAAGGCTGGAGAGAAGGGGGACCATGCAGAAGGGCTGCCATGGGCTGGGGCAGTGCCACAGCGGTTTCACTACACACACACACACACACAGTTTTTACCCTCTGAGGTAATGGAAGTGTTACCTACCTTTATTACAGAAATGAGTCCCAGTATTGATGTATCCTAAAGTATCACATTGTGCTCCACAAGCTTAGACAATGTTATGTGTCCATTAAATCTCAATTGAGCTGGAACAATTTCTTAGAAAGGAGAAAAAGGCCACTTACAGAATGACAGAAGATATTTGCAAGTCACATTTCTGCTGAGGGGTGAACATCTAGAATATGTGAGAAACTCATACAACCCAAAACCCGAAGAAATAAATTTACCTCACTGAAAAATGGGCAAAGCAACTTGAACAGAGGATTCTCCAAAGAAGACAGGTCAGTGGCCAAAGTCTAGGAAAAGATGTTGAACATCCATCACCCACCATAAACAAGTGCAAATCAAAACGAGATGTCACGTCACACCTGTTACCACGGCTCTCATCACACACTCACGCAAAAGATAGTGTTGGCGAGCATGTGAAGACATTGGAACCCTGGTGTATCCTGTCGTGCTAAAGGTAACATTGTGCAGCTGCTATAGGAAACTCTATGGAGATTCCCCAAAAGGATTCAACCTGGAAATCACATACACTCCACAAATTCCATTCTTAGGTATATATCCTCCAAATTCCAAACAGGAACCTGAAGGGACACAGGCACTCCCATGTTCTTGGCAGTGTCATTCACAAGAGCCAAGCTGTAGAAACGACCTAAGTGTCTGTCCACGGATGAAGGGGTACAGAAACTGGGGCATACACTTACAAGGTGTAGCCGCCCCTGACCTAGGAAGGGTTAATACTCACCGGAAAAGGCTTGCCAACAAACTGTGACCCGGAGGTGAGAAGGCCAGTTAGCCAATGACGGGTAAGACCTCCAGGGGGAGGCAACCCAAGCCAGGCACCGGTCGCCCGAGGACACAGACGGAGACACGATATCAGGAGCAGGAGGGGCCGTTGCCTAGGAGGACTTGCGTGCTCCGAGATAAAATATAGGAGCACAGCAATAACATGATAATATCAAAACAGAGGCCGAGGGAGGGCTCCTTGAGAAATCACTAAGAATTCTTGGCATTCGCTAATTACATTGTTCAGAACACCTGTGTATGTTTAACAGATGTAAGCTATGCATACATTGAAACACTGGTTATAATAAACTCAGAGTGGCCATCAGCCCTCTCCGCATCTATCCGGATGTGTACATTGGATTGCAACACCGACACAGGGCAATATTATTTTGCCTTTGTAAAGAAGGAAATTCTGCCATAGGACACGACGTGGATGAATCCAGATGACATTATGTTAATGGAAGAAGACAGTGACAGAGGGACAAAGAATGCATGGTTCCACTCCTGAGGGCTATCTAAAACAATCAAACTCACAGAGGCAGAGACTACGACGGTGCTTGTCAGGGAGTGGCGGAGGAGAAAACGGTGAGCCGCGTTTCCACGGCTCATACAGTACACAAAGTGTTTGGAGGGAATCCTTTCATGACACGAACAACAGAACATTTTATAAAGCAGAAAGCTGCCTAACACTGTTGCCCTGCCCTGGCCCTGGTCCTGCCCTCCACTCTCCTCATATTTGTATACTCAACATATTTATACTTGAATCCAAATTTACAGAGTTATTCGAAAGACAGGATCACCCTAAAAGGGCAGTCACTTTGCACTGAACATGAATAATTCTCCCTGCCCTTTCCAATGTTTGAGGGGATGATTTCAATGGCTGCCTAGTGTTCCTTATCACGTATCGTACATAACTAGCTGTTTCCATTGTCCCTGTCATCATCTTCCTCTATCAAACATCTCTGGATGGTGTCTGGAAGTGGAGTTCAATTGATAGCAGCTCTAGACAGCTTCCAAATCTAGAATGCTTCACGGAGCTTCCAGAGCACTTTCACTTTCTCCTTTCCACGTCGAGTGGCAGGCATTGACACCAGAACTCGTTTCCGTCTCTACACTGGGAGCTTCTCCCAGGGAAAGATGCCGCTCCGTCACTTCTGCCTCCAACTCTTGGCACAGTGCCGACATATGGGAAAACCTCAACAGAGATACAAGGCACAAAATAAATCTAAACAAGAGACTCATTGTTGCAAAGAACTTCAACTGTCCATCAAAATCCACCCTCCACTTCTTGGGGCATGCTGTTGGATGCCGTGGTCCAGCCTCCGTGGTGACCGATGACCACTTCTTTGCCGAGGGAAGAGAAAAGGAACTGACAAGTGCCGTTCCGGACCCGGCTGACAACATCCTCCTGGGTGACTTTCCTTCTGTTCTTTCCAATTATGCTGATGGATGCAGATGAGGATCATGTCCGAGGGAGGGAGAAGGCACACGATGGAAGAAAGATGGGTTCCTGAAGGCCGTTTGAAAGATTGTGGTCCCTCCATTCAGAACACCCACCCCGCACTGGTATCTGGGAAAATAGATAGTGCTATGCTCCTGTAATTTGGGCTGTGTTTCGATAACTCATCACATGCCATCAAAAGTCTCAGTCACAGGGCTAACTTTAGTCGTGATCCACCTAGCACATTCCAAATGATGGAAGTCTATTTGGCTCTAAGGACAGAGCCGGTCAGTGGTGGGATGGATCTTCATTCCACACCTGTGGCCCGAGCATGCAATAGTGCTAGTGCTGAAAAGACCCGACAAGCTCGTGCCCCACAGATAAAATCTGGAAGGGTAGCTGGACAAAACCACGAAATGAAAACCACAGGAATGAAAGGAGCAGACGCCACCAGGAAAACAAGCCCATGCTGCTGTGGAGGGCCGGGTCCAGACGGAGAGGGGCCTGGATGGCTGCCACGAGGTGACGTTCATATTTGCAGCAGCATGACAAGGAGCCAGCCCTGCCTCAATCCAGGGCTCCGTCGCCTGTAGGAACGCCCAGCAGTGCACACTCTTGGAGGCACAAGTGAGGTTGGCCAGAGAGGAGGTTAGAGAGGAGGGCAGCGTGGCTAGAAGGAGCTTGGCAGCAGAGTCAGGGAGGGAGGAGAGCGGAGGGCAAGACCAGGGCCAGGGGCAGGGCAACAGCGTTAGGCAGCTCTCGTTATTGCTGTGTGACAACCTTTCCCCATCTTTACGGGCTTAACCAACGAACGTTGATTATGTCACAGTGGCACTGGACCAGGAATCCAGCAGCGCTCAGCTGGGAGCCTCTGCCAGATGCTCTCAGGGAGTCAGGCTGTGCTCTGAACTGAGGCAGGATCTGCTTCCCTCCCCCTCTGAGCGCACTCTGGGTCCTGGAGGGACCCCTTGCGACTGGAGGCCTGAGTGCCCCTCTGTCGGTGGGTCTCCTTCAGGGCCAGGCCTCAGCAGCCTCTCTAGAGCACAACCCAGAACACACAGGCCTGTTCCCCAGAGTGAGGGATCAGAGAGAGAGAGAGAACAGCTGAGAGTGAGCAGGAGGAGAGCCCTGGACTGTTTGGGTCCCAGTCTCAGAACTGGCTTCGCATCACTCTGCCCTGTTCCACGGAGTAGAAGGGAATCACGAACTTCAGGCCACACTCAAGGGGAGTGGATTCCAGCAGCATGTGTAGACCGAGCAGAGGGGATCACAGGAGGCCATTGAGGGAGAAGGAGAAGACCTCACAGGCTCAATGCCCTGGACAGAATCACAGTCCAGTTCAAGGTGGAGCCAGGTGTGAACCCAGCTCTGTAGCCTCAAGGATGGGGCCCTGGCTGCTCCCAGGCTTCCTCAGGGGGCTCTGAAAAGGTGGTGCTGCTCTAACTGCAGTCAAAAATGGGGAGGGCAGGGGGCTGAGACTGAGAAGTCGGCAGCCTGGTCGTGCATTTGGCAAGTTTCTGCCTGAGGATGAGCCCAGGGCAGGCGAACACTTGAGTGTTCCCCATCCATGTCACGCCTAGGGTGGAGGGAGCAGGGGCCACCTTTGCTGAGCTCATGCTTATGCACTTCTGAACTCAATCCCACACTGGAGAATTGGGAAACTGAGGCCCATAAACAGGTAAGCACTGGCCCATGGCACATGACAGACAAGAGTCCAAGCAGAAGGAAGTATTCTGATATTCTAGGGCAAGACTCGAACCCTTCCAATAGGCTTTGCGGTGGACAACAGAAACCGTCAGTTCTCGGGAAGCTCTTGCCCATCCCTTCCTCTGCGGAAGCTGTTTCCTCCTGGGAATCCAGGACGTGAGCCATGACACACACGTACACACAGAGACCTTAGATGGAAGGGCGGACTATGGGGTGGGCTCAGAAGAGAGGCAGACACAGGGGAGGTGAGGAGAGGAAGAAAAAAGGCGTTAGAGGCGTTCCCTACATGGGACACCGCTCCTCCAATTTCACAGGTATTTTCCCACTCGGGCCTGACGGCATCTCCAAGAACTATGGGCTAGGATAATCCCCCCCACGCAGACTGGAGGCAGAAAGGCCCCGCGAGGCACCATGGCTTCTCCAGGATGAGGAACAGGGAAGAAGGAGCACTTGTGTCTGCGTCTGTCTCAAAGCTGGGACCCTGGCTGCACCCAGACCTTCTCGGAGGCCTGTGGAGACAGGTGGTTTGGGGATCCTGGGGACACATATGATACTGCATGGAAAAGGGGGGGAGCAGTGCCCCGCCCAGAGGACTGCTTGCATGGGTGGTATCCGAGGAGGGGGCTCAGATCACCGTGGTTTCCAGGCAATGATGTAACCTCTTTCACAACAATGCCCACAGTGCAGGGGCCTCCTGTAAAGAGGCACCCAGATCCTCACACTCAGCTCACTTGGCTGGACACAGCTGCTACGGAAAGATGTTTTCCTGCTGTATCCTGCCTCACAGCGTCTATGGTCCCCAGACGACCCGGAGCCAAAACCTTTTTACTCGTTTTAAAGGGTGGCTCACCTCTCATACTCCACACCTATGGCCGTTTGCCAGGAGGTCATCAAAGGTAACACGAGGGGGCCTACATCGGGCTATCCAGCTCAGGCCACTTCTGTGAGCCCCCACTGAACGGCCCCCACCCTCTCCCTTCCGTGGGGGGGATCCTGACTTGGCGGGAACTGCTGGGTGTACAGCTGATCACCTGGTGCTGCCGCCATCTTCACATCCCAGGACAGGGCTGGCACCATAGAAAGGGGATTCCCAAGTTGCCTCTTAACTGGGCCAAGTTTCCTTCAATTCTTTTTCTGATGGGAGTAACCTTCGTTTATAGCATTACGTAGTTTCAGGCTTTCAGCATTATATTGCGATTTCTGTGTAGATGACATCGTGTTCACCACATAACGACTAATGACAATCCATCACCACACACATTTGCCTAATCACCCCTTTTCACCCTCTTCCCTCCCCACTTCCCCTCTGGAACCCCCAATCCAATGCCTATCTCCTGTGATTCTTTGCTGCCGTCATCCCTGATTTATGAGAGTAGTCACAAGGCTATTGGACTTTCTCCCTCTGAATTATTTCACTTAGCATAATACCAAGGGAATCGCCTGTGTGGGCCACAAGGATCCCTCTGTTGAGGCATGGTTGCCGTTGCCACAGGTGACCAGGGAGGCAAGGCTGTGCCCCGGGCCGACTGGTTGTTGGACTCAACTGCCTGTGGCTGTGATGGTCCTTTCAGTCACTTTATCGGCATGGGGCACCCCAGCACAGTTGCCTGCCAGGTCTACTGGCTCATTCCTGTTGCAGATTTTCTGCTGAGTGAGTTGGCGCCCATCGTGGCTGGCTCCTAGTCTCAGGTGCAGGGGCTAGCTGCAGGCTTCAGGCCTGCAAGGCTGTTGTCAGAATTCTCAGGGTTGCAGCTGTTTGGGGCTGGCCCCAGGCATGGAAGCACGCAATATTTTCAGGCTTTGGAAGGTGGGGCCTATGCCCTATGTGGCTGTTGTAGAAGCTGCTTATTGCAGTAATGCTCCCCCACCCAGCTCAGATCCCACAATCCATCAGGAAAGGCTGCACACCTTAAGGGAGCTCCCAACTGGCCCTGAAGCATCACGGCTCGAAGATGGCTTTGTTCCTCTCCAGAGAGGAACTCTGCCTCTTCCAGCTCAGTCAGCACCATCCCGTTTGGCGAGGGTGCTTTCATCCAGCTTTCAGTTCTTTATGAGCCGTAATTGTGCCAAGAGCAGCCGTAAATTCATTGCATCCATGGGTGGAGAGGAGTTCAGCGTCCACCAAGAACAACATCTTGACAGCTTCCTGGGCAAATGTTAAGCCAAGGCCCTCAGGCTGTCACCTGATTACCTCCTTGATGGAGATCTGTGCAGATGGTGGGGGCCGTGTGTCGGGAGTGGAGAGAGTCACCGAGTGTCAGAGCCCCCAAAGTGACTCAGCCAGTGCTCTGAGGCTTCCTGCCTGACTGCCGGGCACTGTCTTTACAGATCGCTCCTGAGGAGGTCGGAAAGGACAAGACAGATCCGTCCTTCCTTTCCGTGATTCTACAGGAAGGGATGATGCGGCACCCGGCCGACACAAGCCAGCGCTGGGCCTGGGTGAGTGCACGTGCTCAGCACACCCAGCACCCAGGGCCCCAGGACACCAAAGACAACCTCAGGTCCTACAAGGCCCTGGTACCACTCCTGCTCCAGAAGGAATCTGTCTCCCCATCTCTGCCCCCAACCTGCCCGCACTGCCCAGCTCCTGTCTTGGCCACATTCAAAGTCACTGTCACCATAACTCTACGAATCCCAGCAAAGAGACTTTTCTCCCATTTCACCTCATGCTTGGTCAAGGGGATCGTTGCATTTTTCTATACATTTTCCTCTTTCACCCCATCCCCAAGTGTCCATGATGACCTCACAATCCTTCCACACTTTCTTCACGTCTCACACTGCCTCATGATGGATAAGGATGCTTTTCCCCAAAAGGATGTGGGGCTCATTGGGACATGTGTGTTGCTCTTTTGCCCTCCTGAGGAACATGTGCCCATGGCCCCTCCAGATCAGGGGCCGGGGCCTCACTGAGATGCACAACATTTTGGATGGCAGACCGTGGACGAGACTGATTCAGCCCTTCACTGCTGTGGGACCTCCTGTTGTCTTTTCATCAGTGCTGCACTGAACGTCCTGCCTGTCCTCCTGTCCCAATGCATCCCCCCGCAGGGAAAGCCCCCGTCTTCTCCTCTCTGCAATGGGCTCTTTAGTCAGAAACCCCAGGGCTGACGCTCTTAACACACACAGGTGCTGTCAATTCTCCGGTAACACCTTGATCTGCTACTGATACTGATACTAACACGTTCGTTCATTCCCCCATCTGATTCTACCTGTAAGACCAGAAGTTTTTCCTACTCTGGGAACTCCTGTCCCACCCCTTGCCAGAAGTCACTGGGGGCTTGAGGCATTGCTCTGACGGCCAGCCCCAACCCTCCTGGTGCCCACAGTGCTGCCTCCTAAGCTGCGCCTCTCCTCTGTACCACCCCAGGCTCTCGACGCATCCACAGTGGTCAAGAGTCCGTTTCCCAGGCTGTGGATGGTTCACGACACTGCGCTCAATAGTCTCGTGGATCACCTTGTGCCCGCTTTCCTGCTGGGCGACACCACTTTTATCCGCAGCTTCCTCTTGACGTACATAGCTGTGGCCTCCACACAACAAGTGCTGGATGAGTTCTTTAACAGGTGAGTGCCCTTCTCCTCCAGGACTCTGGGGCTCCAGCTACCTGCACGCTGGGAGTCTTGGGGAGGTCTGCGCACCTCTCTGAGCCTCGGTTTGCTCCCTTGAATACTGGCGAGAAGACGGGAACAACCACCACGGGCTATTGTAGCGACTCAATGAGCTCCTGCCTGAACGGCCCTTTCGAGAAGCTGAGCCCTATGAAAGGTCAGCTGGATCGGCCCTCCAGGGCTCCATGCTAGACAGGAGTCAGACAGTCACATAAGACTCCTCAGGCAGCTGCCGTCCAGTACAGTCAATGTGATGCCCTCCTGTCTCCTCTAGTTACAGATTCATCCTCTCTTGTAGAGTGGACGACGCGCCCACCCGCCTATGGAAAAAGTGAGTGGGCACTGGATCAAGTGGGAGGGCCTCTCCTCTCCACACTGTAAGGGGAGTGTAGGGCCTATGATCGAGCGGCTGGCAGGACCCTCCATCCCAACGTCTTCTGATTCCTCCGGGACGGCAGAGTTCTGAGGGCTTCTCAAATTAGAGAAGAAAACTGTCCAGGAGAGCTCTGGAGGGGGCTGTGGGTGCTGTGGGAGTCCAAGGCAGAGTGGAGTAAGCCACTACAGCACCCAGATGCACCCCTCCCCATCCCAGTCCCACCTCCACTCCCCATCGTGGGACACAGAACTGGAGGTGTCTGAGCATCCTGCTCACTCATCTGGTAGAACCTCCACGGTTCTCTGCTCCTCTGCTGCCCAGTGGCCCACTCAGTGCTCAGGGACCAAATGACACCCTCCGTGTCAGCCACTAGCAGGAGGGGAAGGTCACCCACGTGGGGCACCTGGTGAATCAGGCAGCACACAGGCACAGGACCTAAAGTCTGAGGTATGTGGAGGGCAGTGGAAAGCACAGGCAGGAGACAAAGACCGTTGTTCCTGGATCAGTCAGATATTCACTGCACCCTACTGTGTGCCAGTGCGTGCAAGAACAGGGCAGACTGCACCACGCCCTTCCGTCCTGGACTGGCACTCCAGTGGGATGTGCCAGGAGACACTCGAGGACTGTGTCAGGCTTCCCTGAGGAAAAGGAGGGGCCAGCACTCCAGGGACCGAGTGCTCTCACTTCCCAAGGTGTTTTCCCAGCCTCTCCTTGGAGACGTGGCCTGTTCTGCCAAGCTGGCCAGGTAGCAGGCGCACGGAAAGTGGGACTGGCCCCTGGACGGGCAGCAGCAGGAGGCACAGGAGCCCAGACCCCCACGACGTACCCTGGGAGGGCAGTATGGAAGGAGAGGCCGGTTCTCTGACTCCGCTGCCCACCTGTCTCTCCTCAGGGCCTTGGCCTTCATTCTTGGCACGTGGATGGAATCCTATCCCCAGGACTTTTTCCAGCCCCCAGACTTTCCCAGCTTGAGGAGGGTATTGGCCTTCCTTGCATTCAGCATGCCAGGCTCGCAGGTGGAGCATCAAGCTCGCCTTCTGCTTTCACAGTCGCTGCACTCTGAGCCCAGCGAGGCAGAGAGTCAGGGTGAGCAGGACTTGGGCTGTGTGACACGGGCGTGTGTGGAGGCAATGTGGCCGGGCCACTCAGCACAGAGCCTTCAGAGGCTGGGGTTAGGCTGAGAGCCATGAGCTGGAGCAGATCACAATTCCCACGGACTCCAGGCATGCCAGAGCTTCTGGAGGGCGGTTCATGTACTGAGTCTCCCTGATTGGTGAGACATTTCCCTTGCTTGGGAGGAACATGGAAAGACAGTCACGTTTGGTTTCTCTGTGTGCTTTTGTACGTGTGTGTGTGTGTGTGAGGCATCGTTACTTTGGGTTTTTCTTTATTTTTTTTCACCATTCCCTTTTTTTAATTCTTGGTTGCGTTGACAGTACTTTATAAACTTCCTCAAAGTTCAGGTGTACGGTGTTATATATTTCAATTTCTGTGTAGATTACAGCAGGTCCCCCACCCAAAGACTAATTGCAATCCATCACCACACACATGTGCCTAGTCATGGGGATGTGATTTTCTCTTCTTGGATCTGCAGCACCTGCTCCTGAGAAAGATCCCAAGCCAGCTGAATATCGACCCCCTGCTCCAACTCTAGTGCCCACCGCACCTCAGAGCCACAGACTCAGACAGTCCAGCACTGGAGCCGCCTCGAGCCTCAGCCCGGATGGCACTTCAAGCGATGGAAAGACCGTTAACGTCCTCCCAGCGACGAGCCTCAGCCCCTGGAATGCCGCACCACGGCCGATTTCTGCCCCTCCCCATTTACCTCCTGTTCAATAAAGTTGTTTTTGTCTTGCACATACTTAACGCTTTCCTTTAGTATCTCTTGAGATGTTCACTTCAACAGGATGTCATTCCTTTATCCTTTCAAAATGTCCATTTCGAATGACGTCACCAAGATGGTGGAGTGAGTAGTCGTCTCTGTCTCTCTCCCTTCGAATCTACAACTAATTGGACATTCATCGGTTAACAAAGGACATCCATATAACATCTCAGGATGCCTGAGAGTCCCGTGCTGCTATGCATCGGAAGGCGGATGGACTTCCCCCCAGGAGGAGGTGGAGATAGGTGAAATCTCTCCGACCCCCAAGCCCCGACCACCGGACAGCCTAGTGCCTGCAAGTGGCTTTCTTCCAGCGGACGCACCCATAGCATCTCCACGCACCAAGGGCAGGAGTGTGTGCACACCAGCGTAGCGACGGTGGAAACAGGTGACTACAGCCCTACCTAAGCCCCTTGCGATTACACCTAAGCACAGGGGCAAACCCCAGGGTCTCGCACCAGCGGCAGGGAAAGCCTCTACTCACCATTAGCAGAGAGGCGCCGCCCATCATTCAAACCGCCCGGAAGGTCCTGAAGAGGAGGATGCCAGGCAGTGCAGCAGCCAGCCAGCTGCCACTGGACTCACGGACTCCGGCTGTCCCCCAGACAGGTTATAGGCTCCCAGAGATCCTGTGGGAAAAGATTGGGGTTGGGTGGAGTTCCAGCGGCCCGGCTCCGTGGCCCAGGGGGGATCTCCAGGCTCCTGCACTGGCGGCAGGGAAAGCCTCTACTCACCATTAGTGGAGAGGCACCGCCCAGCATTCAGAACGCTGGGAGGGTCCCAGAAAGGAGAATCCCAGGCAGGGAAGCAGCCAGCCAGCCACCACTGGACTCACGCACTCCGGCTGTCCCCCAGACAGGGCATGGGCTCCCAGAGATCCTGTAGAAGAGGACTGGGGTTGGGTGGAGTTCCAGTGGCTCAGCTTCATGGCCCAGGGGGAGACTCTACAGTCCCACAGCAGCCTCAGGAAAAGCCTCTGCACACCACTAGTAGAGAGGCCCCACCCAGCAATCACAAGGCTGGAAGGCCCTAGGACAAAAGTAGCATAGCTAGGTGAGCTAACCACAGACTGCAGAAGATACCCATAGCTCTGCTGTGACCTATAGTGGACAAGTGAGATTTTGTGGGCTCCGACAGTGACAGAGCTGCGAAGATAGGTGATCCTGCTCCCGACCTCTTGGAAAGCCCTTAACACTGCTGCAGACCCTAAGGAGGGAGCACATCTAGGTGGTCTGCAACAGTAGGCACTAGCAGCCTGAAGCCCTCTTGTGATTGCCCCCACACCTGATGAGGGACCCTACAGGGCCACTGCGACTACAAGGAGGGGCGCACGTCCAGTTAGCAACAGCTGACAGGGTTCCTGGTCGGTGCAGTCTAAACAGCTGCTCCCCTACACACACCAGTAGAAACAAGTGGAAGCAGTAACTAAACTCTCTCTCTATGTGGAGGCACAAATCTATGCCATCTAGCAGTAAGAAAAAATATATTAAATCTCCAGAACAGAAGGAAAATGACAGGAAACAATCACAAAGACAATGAAATCTATAACCTAAATCACGATGACTTCAAAACAGCCATTATTCAAAAACTCAACGAGTTAAAAGAGAATACAGATAGACAACTCAACGAGTTCAGGAGCTATGTCACAAAAGAGCTTGATGCTATAAAGAAGAACCAATCAGAAATACTGGAGATGAAGAACGCAATGGAGGAGATTAAGAAAAATGTGGACTCTCTGAACCGTAGGGTTGATACTATGGAGGACAGAATTAGCAATTTGGAGGAGAGGAATACAGAAATGCTGCAGGCAGAGGAGGAGAGAGAACTAGGACTAAAAAGAAATGAAGAAACCCTCCAAGAATTATCCAACTTAATCAGGAGATGCAACATAAGGATTATAGGTATACCAGAGGGAGAAGAAAAGGAGAAGCGGGCAGAAAGCCCACTCAAAGAAATAATGGCTGAGAACTTTCCAAACCTTGGGAGAGAGATGGAACTTCGTGTGACAGAAGCCAACAGATCTCCAAACTTTATCAATGTAAGAAGACCAACCCCAAGGCATATAGTAGTGAAGCTAGCAAAAGTCAACGACAAAGAGAAAATACTAAGGGCAGCCAGGTAGAAGAAAATAACCTACAAAAGAAAACCCATAAGGCTATCAGCAGATTTCTCAGGAGCTACCTTCCAGGCTAGAAGAGAGCAGACTGATATATTCAAAACTCTGAAGGATAAAAACCTGCAGCCAAGAATACTCTACCCAGTGAAAATAGCCTTCAAATACGATGGAGAAATAAAATCTTTCCCAGATAAACAAAAGTTAAGGGAATTCATTGTCCCAAGACCTCCTCTTCAAGAAATGCTCAGGAAGACCCTCATACCCGAAAAATCAAAAAAAGGAAAGGGGTTACAAAACCAAGAGCAAAGGAGATAAGTAGAAGGACAATAACAAAAAGTAGCAGCTCTCCATCAGAACAGGTTAGCAAATGTGAAATAAAACATTAAAGATAAAAGGAAGGGAAACACCAAGAATAAACATAATCCTGTCGTTTTAACCACAAACTCACAACACAAGAAGGAAGAGGAAAAAATCTGACGACAACAACCTAGAAGGGGAAGAGAAAAGGGATGGGATGTTTTAATTCAAGGAAATAAGAGGCTATCAGAAAATGGACTATCTCATCTATGAGATGTTTTAGACAAGCCACCTGGTAACCACTAAACAAATAACAAGAATAAAGACACAAATTACAAATAAGAAGAATGCCAATACAGAAATTTACATACCTGAATGAGTAATCTAAACATCATGGGACGAGAAACAAAGAGAACAGGAAAACAAGTGATAAAGTGGCAGCGATAGGCCCTCCCATTTCCATAATCACTCTAAATGTAAATGGATTGAACTCTCCAATCAAAAGACACAGAGTGGCAGGATGGATCAAAGAACAAGACCCAACAATAGCCTGCCTCCAGGAAACACACCTCAGCCCCAAAGACAAACACAGACTCAGAGTGAAGGGATGGAAGACGATACTCCAAGCTAAGAATGAACAAAAGAAAGCAGGTGTCGCTATATCAGACAAAGTAGAATTCAAAGCAAAACAGATAAAGAAAGACAAAGACGGGCAGTATATGATCATAAAAGGGACACTACACCAAGATGACATAACACATAAATATATATGCATCCGACACAGGAGCACGAGTTTGTAAAGCAACTCTTAACAAAACTAAAAGGAGACATCAACAACAATACAATAATAGTAGGGGACCTCAACACCCCATTAACATCAATGGATAGATCAACCAGACAGAAAATCAACATGGACATTATAGAATTAAATGAAAAATTAGACCGGATGGACTTAATAGATATATATAGAGAGAACACTTCATCCAAAACTAGCAGGTTACACATTCTTCTCAAGTGCGCAGGGAACATTCTCAAGGATAGACCATATCTTGGGAAACAAAGCAACCATCAATACATTCAGAGGGTTGAAATAATATCGAGCATAGTTTCTGATCATAATGCTATGAAACTAGAAATCAACTACAAGAATAAATCTGGGAAAGGGGCAAAAATGTGGAGACTAAACAACATGCTACTGAACGAAAAATGGATTATTGAAGAAACTGAAGAAATCAAATGTTATCTGGAGACAAATCAAAATGAAAACATGCCATACCAACTCATTTGGGACGCAGCAAAAGCAGTCCTAAGAGGGAAATTCATCGCAATACAGGCTCACCTCAATAAACAAGAAAAATCTCACATAAGCAACCTCAAACGACACCTAACAGAATTAGAAAAAGAAGAACAAACAAAGCCCGAAGTCAGTAGAAGGAGGTAAATAATGAAAATTAGAGCAGAAATAAACAACATTGAAACAAAAAAGACAGGAGGAAGGATCAATGAAACAAAGAGTTGGTTCTTTGACAAAATTAACAAAATCGACAAACCCTTAGCCAGACTCACTAAGAAAAAAAGAGAGAAGTCTCAAATAAAGAAAATTAGAAAGGAGAGAGGAGAAATCACAACAGATACCAAAGAAATACAAGGGATGATAAGAGAATACTATGAAAAACTATATGCCAACAAATTGAACAGCCTAGAAGAAATGGATAAATTCCTCGAGTCTTACAACCTCTGCAAACTGAATCAGGAAGAAATAGAGAATCAGAATAGACCAATCACAAGTAAGTAAATAGAAACGGTAATCCAAAACCTCCCCAAAAATAAGAGTCCAGGACCAGACGGCTTCTCTGGAGAATTCTACCAAACAGACAAAGAAGATTTAATACCTATCCTTCTCAAACTATTCCAGAAAATTGAGGAAGATGAAGCACTCCCTAACACATTCTATGAAGCCAACATCACTCTGATCCCCAAACCTGACAAAGACAACACAAAGAAGGAAAACTACAGGCCGATATCACTGATGAACAGAGACGCAAAAATCCTCAACAAAATTCTGGCAAACCGAATACAGCAATACATCAAAAAGATTATACACCATGATCAAGTGGGGTTTATACCAGGGACACAGGGATGCTTCAACGTCCTCGAGTCAATCATCGTGATACTCTACGTTAACAAAATGAGAAAGAGAAACCACATGATCATCTCAATAGATGCAGAGAAGGCATTTGACTAGATCCAACATCCATTCATGATAAAAACCCTCATTAAAATGGGTATAGAAGGAAACTACCTCAACATAATAAAGGCCATCTATGACAAACCCACAGCCAACATCATACTTAAGGGACAAAAACTGAAAGCCATCCCTCTGAGAGCAGGAACGAGACAAGGGTGCCCACTTTCACCACTCTTTTTCAACATAGTACTGGCGGTGTTGGCCACAGCAATTCGGCAGAAAAAAGAAATAAAAGGAATCCAAATAGGCAATGAAGAAGTAAAATTCTCGCTGTTTGCAGACGATGTGATCGTATATATAGAAAACCCCAAAGAATCCATAGGAAAACTATTAGAAACAATCAACAGCTACAGCAAAGTTGCAGGGTATAAAATCAGCATACATAAATCAGTAGCATTTCTATATGCTAACAATGAACTAACAGAAAAAGAACTCAAGAACTCAATCCCATTCACAATCGCAACAAAAAGAATAAAATACCTTGGCATAAATTTAACCAAGGAAATGAAAGATCTATACAACGAAAACTACAAGACTTTCTTGAACGAAATTGATGATGACATCAAGAGATGCAAAGACATTCCATGCACATGGATTGGAAGAATAAATAGTTAGAATGTCCATATTACCTAAAGCAATCTACAGATTCAACGCTATCCCAATCAGAATCCCAATGACATTCTTTACAGAAATTGAACAAAGAATCCTAAAATTCATATGGGGCAACAAAAGACCCCAAATTGCTAAAGCAATCCTGAGTAAGAAGATCAAAGCCAGAGGCATCACAATCCCTGACTTTAAAGCATACCACAAAGCTACAGTAATCAAAACAGCATGGTACTGCTACAAAAACAGGTGCACAGAACAATGGAACAGAATTGAAAGCCCAGAAATGAAACCACACATCTATGGACAGCTAATCTTCGACAAAGTTGCTGAGGGCCTACAACGGAGAAAAGAAAGTCTCTTCAACAAACGGTGCTGGGAAAACTGGAAAGCCACATGTAAAAGAATGAAAATTGACCATTCTTTTTCACCATTCACCAAAATAAACTCAAAATGGGTCAAAGACCTAAAGTTTAGGCCTGAAACAATAAGACTGCTAGAAGAGAATATAGGCAGTACACTCTTTGACATCAGTTTCAAAAGAATCTTTTCGGACACCATAACTCCTCAGACGAGGGAAACAATAGAAAGAATAAACAATGGGACTTCATCAGACTAAAGAGCTTCTTCAAGGCAAGGGAAAACAGGACTGAAACAAAAAAACAGCCCACTAATTAGGAAAAAATATTTACAAGTTACTTATCCGACAAAGGGTTAATCTCCATAATATATAAAGAACTCACACAGCTCAACAACAAAAAATCAAACAACCCCATCAAAAAATGGGCAGGGGACATGAACAGACATTTCTCCAAAGAAGATATACGGATGGCCAATAGACACATGAAAAGATCCTCATCATCACTAATCATCAGGGAAATGCAAATCAAAACTACACTAAGATATCACCTTACACCAGTTGGAATGGCAAAAATATCCAAAACCAAGAGTGACAAATGGTGGAGAGGTTGTGGAGAAAAAGCAACCCTCATACACTGTTGGTGGGAATGCAAACTGGTGCAGCCACTACGGAAAACAGTATGGAGATTTCCCAAAAACTTAAAAATAGAAATACCTTATGACCCAGCCATCCCACTACTGGGTATCTATCCAAAGAACCTGAAATCAGCAATCCCAAAAGTCCCATGCACCCCTATGTTCATCACAGCATTATTTGCAATAGCCAAGTCATGGAACCAACCTAAGTGCCCAGCAACTGACGATTGGATAAAGACAATACGGTATGTATATGCAATGGAATACTACTCAGCCATAAAAAGGACAAAAATCGTCCCATTCACAACAACATGGATGGGCCTTGAGGGTATTATGTTAAGTGAAATAAGCCAGACAGAGAAAGATGAGCTCTGTATGACCTTACTCATAGGTGGAAGTTAACATATAGACAAGGAGAACTGATCGGTGGTTACCAGGGGAAAGGGGGGGTGGGGGGAGGGCACAAAGGGTGAAGTGGTGTACCTACAACGTGACTAAAAATAATGTACAACTGAAATTTCACAAGGTTGTGAACTATCCTAACCTTAATAAAAAAAACAAACGTCCATTTCCCTGACCAGGAGGACGCTCACAGTGTTGCCCGACCGTCATCCTGACCTCATTCAAGAACACTGTTGTGTAAGCGGAGGCCTCTCCCTGTTCTCCTCTCAGTCCTCCTCCCTCCCACCCCGTCCCTGGGGCCCGCTGAGCTTTCTGACTCTATGGACTTACCTCTGCTGGGCTGTTCAGCTGAGCGGACGCATCCAAGACGTGGCCTTTTGTGTCTGGCTACGTAATATCAGAGGAGTATGATTAATCACATTTTAAATTAAAAATACAGTTTTTATTAGGGAGAAAAATCCCTGCTCCATCAAAGCTTATGTATGAAAAATGAAGCTCCCATATTGAATATTCTCTTTATCTAGGGATGGGCACCACATTTAAAGTGGGAAACGAGAGCTGGAAACCAAGAGGGGAATGTGTGGGACCGGGAGACACCTTTCACATCGTTTTCCTTCCTGGATGGGCCACGGTTGAGTTTATGCAATGTGCAAATTACAGAACATGTTTACTGCATATTACACGCTTTGATTGGTTACAACTATCTTAAGGAATAAAATACCTTACCTACGTTTCTCAGGATTTGGATTGATGATTTCTTTTTCATTTTGTAAAATAATGTTTTAAGGTGAGTAAGGAAAGAGGGTCCACTCCCCTGACTGGGACATAATTGCCCACAACAAGTGCCATCCATCTTTTCAATCTTTGCTCTACAGGGCAATGATCTTTGAGGACCCATGTGGGAGCATGTATATAGGTGTGTGTTAAGCAGTGTGAGTGGGTTTGGTGGGCAGGAGCCCAGGGCTTTCCTATCCTAGGACCTGATGTCCCACAGGGGAACAGGGACACTCAGTCCTGTCCCCTTGTGCGTTCTCAGTGGCCACACATCGCCTTCTACCAAGCAGCCACGGCTTTGAAGGACTGCACCATCTCCATATGTTCACTCCATAACCATACTGAAAGGTCCATGTGCGTCCGCGCGTCTCTGTTTTTGTAGAACAGAGACCTAAAAGCAGACATGCTGCCACACAATGGATATACTCATTTCAGGGTTTGGCTGCTATTTCTGAGATCTACGCCTGCTTCATCGAGTTTGAGTCTTTGTTAATTCTCCCCAAATCCCCCCAAGACATAGCTGTATAGTTTGTAATTGTGAGTCCTTCTAGTTGGGGCATGTGGGACACGGAGTCAACATGGCGTAATGAGCGGTGCAACGTCCATGCCCAGAATCCAAACCCTGGGCCACAGAGCGGACGGCAGGAACTTAAACCCACGGCCATGGGACCAGCTCCCACGTTTGAGGCTTGTTTGGGAAAGCAGGGACTCCAGAGACATTGGAGGTGGCACCTGAAGGAGGAGGCTGACAAGACAGGAGTCAGGCCATCAGGGTCTCTGGGAGTGGCCCATGGAGCCGAGAAGGGCCGGCCCAACACCCTCCCTCAGGTATCACCCCCCTACAGCATCTTCTGCCCCGAGTCCTGGAACATTCTTCTGCCAAGCCGCTTCCCACGAACACACCCCCGGCCCAGGGCCCCTCAGCCAGCCCAGCACACATCCTCCACGATTCAGCTTCTAGGTAGGGCAGCCAGGCCCTGCTTCCCAGCCAAAGGAGACTGCAGGCCAGGCCACTCCTTTCTGCACCAATCTCCCCCCGTCTTGGTCCCTTTCTCAGGAAGAGACCTCTATGGGCAGGTGAGGGACACATCGACGTGCCCTTGAACATGTCCATCCAGATAAAGCTTTAGTTGCATCACCAACAACACTAGACCTTGTGTGAGCAAAGGAGACCTTTAGGAAGCAGAGCAGGGGCTGCTGGAGCTGCGGGCTGGGGAGAGCCTCGGTCAGGGCCTTTAGCCCTGGGCAGAGCCCGAGAAACACCCCTCAGCCTCCACCACCAGCAACGCCCTGTCCCCCGGCCGCCACCGCCCACCTTGGGGCCCCTGACATTCAGTATGTGCAAGGGAGGGGACTCTGCTTCCTGCTAAACAGTCCAAAGGAAGGGAAGGGGGCAGCCCTCACCTCCTTCAAAGTCAGCTTATGCGGGGTCCACTTCCTCGGAGGCTGTGGGGCAGGTCATGGGCGGCAATCTCTCTCTTCTCTGACACAGGATGGAGCCCCCCAGTCAGAGACCATAGGTCGTCACAGAAACAGGGCCTTGCCTGGAGGGAGGGAGAGGAGCTCCCCTGGACAGGGAACAAGCAAGGCTGGAGAGAAGGGGGACCATGCAGAAGGGCTGCCATGGGCTGGGGCAGTGCCACAGCGGTTTCACTACACACACACACACACACACACACACACACAGTTTTTACCCTCTGAGGTAATGGAAGTGTTACCTACCTTTATTACAGAAATGAGTCCCAGTATTGATGTATCCTAAAGTATCACATTGTGCTCCACAAGCTTAGACAATGTTATGTGTCCATTAAATCTCAATTGAGCTGGAACAATTTCTTAGAAAGGAGAAAAAGGCCACTTACAGAATGACAGAAGATATTTGCAAGTCACATTTCTGCTGAGGGGTGAACATCTAGAATATGTGAGAAACTCATACAACCCAAAACCCGAAGAAATAAATTTACCTCACTGAAAAATGGGCAAAGCAACTTGAACAGAGGATTCTCCAAAGAAGACAGGTCAGTGGCCAAAGTCTAGGAAAAGATGTTGAACATCCATCACCCACCATAAACAAGTGCAAATCAAAACGAGATGTCACGTCACACCTGTTACCACGGCTCTCATCACACACTCACGCAAAAGATAGTGTTGGCGAGCATGTGAAGACATTGGAACCCTGGTGTATCCTGTCGTGCTAAAGGTAACATTGTGCAGCTGCTATAGGAAACTCTATGGAGATTCCCCAAAAGGATTCAACCTGGAAATCACATACACTCCACTAATTCCATTCTTAGGTATATATCCTCCAAATTCCAAACAGGAACCTGAAGGGACACAGGCACTCCCATGTTCTTGGCAGTGTCATTCACAAGAGCCAAGCTGTAGAAACGACCTAAGTGTCTGTCCACGGATGAAGGGGTACAGAAACTGGGGCATACACTTACAAGGTGTAGCCGCCCCTGACCTAGGAAGGGTTAATACTCACCGGAAAAGGCTTGCCAACAAACTGTGACCCGGAGGTGAGAAGGCCAGTTAGCCAATGACGGGTAAGACCTCCAGGGGGAGGCAACCCAAGCCAGGCACCGGTCGCCCGGGGGCACAGATGGAGACACGATATCAGGAGCAGGAGGGGCCGTTGCCTGGGAGGCCTTGCATGCTCCGAGATAAAAATATACAAGCACAGCAATAACATGATAATATCAAAACAGACGCCGAGGGAGGGCTCCTTGAGAAATCACTAAGAATTCTTGGCATTCGCTAATTACATTGTTCAGAACACCTGTGTATGTTTAACAGATGTAAGCTATGCATACATTGAAACACTGGTTATAATAAACTCAGAGTGGCCATCAGCCCTCTCCGCATCTATCCGGATGTGTACATTGGATTGCAACACCGACACAGGGCAATATTATTTTGCCTTTGTAAAGAAGGAAATTCTGCCATAGGACACGACGTGGATGAATCCAGATGACATTATGTTAATGGAAGAAGACAGTGACAGAGGGACAAAGAATGCATGGTTCCACTCCTGAGGGCTATCTAAAACAATCAAACTCACAGAGGCAGAGACTACGACGGTGCTTGTCAGGGAGTGGCGGAGGAGAAAACGGTGAGCCGCGTTTCCACGGCTCATACAGTACACAAAGTGTATGGAGGGAATCCTTTCATGACACGAACAACAGAACATTTTATAAAGCAGAAAGCTGCCTAACACTGTTGCCCTGCCCTGGCCCTGGTCCTGCCCTCCACTCTCCTCATATTTGTATACTCAACATATTTATACTTGAATCCAAATTTACAGAGTTATTCGAAAGACAGGATCACCCTAACTGGGCAGTCACTTTGCACTGAACATGAATAATTCTCCCTGCCCTTTCCAATGTTTGAGGGGATGATTTCAATGGCTGCCTAGTGTTCCTTATCACGTATCGTACATAACTAGCTGTTTCCATTGTCCCTGTCATCATCTTCCTCTATCAAACATCTCTGGATGGTGTCTGGAAGTGGAGTTCAATTGATAGCAGCTCTAGACAGCTTCCAAATCTAGAATGCTTCACGGAGCTTCCAGAGCACTTTCACTTTCTCCTTTCCACGTCGAGTGGCAGGCATTGACACCAGAACTCGTTTCCGTCTCTACACTGGGAGCTTCTCCCAGGGAAAGATGCCGCTCCGTCACTTCTGCCTCCAACTCTTGGCACAGTGCCGACATATGGGAAAACCTCAACAGAGATACAAGGCACAAAATAAATCTAAACAAGAGACTCATTGTTGCAGAGAACTTCAACTGTCCATCAAAATCCACCCTCCACTTCTTGGGGCATGCTGTTGGATGCCGTGGTCCAGCCTCCGTGGTGGCCGATGACCACTTCTTTGCTGAAGGAAGAGAAAAGGAACTGGCAAGTGCCGTTCCGGACCCGGCTGACAACATCCTCCTGGGTGACTTTCCTTCTGTTCTTTCCAATTATGCTGATGGATGCAGACGAGGATCATGTCCGAGGGAGGGAGAAGGCACACGATGGAAGAACGATGGGTTCCTGAGGGCCATTTGAAAGATTGTGGTCCCTCCATTCTGAACACCCACCCTGCACTGGTATCTGGGAAAATAGATAGTGCTATGCTCCTGTAATTTGGGCTGTGTTTCGATAACTCATCACATGCCACCAAAAGTCTCAGTCACAGGGCTAACTTTAGTCATGATCCACCTAGCACATTCCAAATGATGGAAGTCTATTTGGCTCTAAGGACAGAGCCGGTCAGTGGTGGGATGGATCTTCATTCCACACCTGTGCCCCGAGCACGCAATAGTGCTAGTGCTGAAAAGACCCGACAAGCTCGTGCCCCCCAGATAAAGATCTGGAAGGGTAGCTGGACAAAGCCACGAAATGAAAACCACAGGAATGAAAGGAGCAGACGCCACCAGGAAAACAAGCCCATGCTGCTGTGGAGCGCCGGGTCCAGACGGAGAGGGGCCTGGAAGGGCTGCCACGAGGTGACATTCATATTTGCAGCAGCATGACAAGGAGCCAGCCCTGTCTCAATCCAGGGCTCCGTCGCCTGTAGGAACGCCCAGCAGTGCACACTCTTGGAGGCACAAGTGAGGTTGGCCAGAGAGGAGGTTAGAGAGGAGGGCAGAGTCGCTAGAAGGAGCTTGGCAGCAGAGTCAGGGAGGGAGGAGAGCGGAGGGCAAGACCAGGGCCAGGGGCAGGGCAACAGCATTAGGCAGCTATCGTTATTGCTGTGTGACCTTTCCCCATCTTTACGGGCTTAACCAACGAACGTTGATTATGTCACAGTAGCACTGGACCAGGAATCCAGCAGCGCTCAGCTGGGAGCCTCTGCCAGATGCTCTCAGGGAGTCAGGCTGTGCTCTGAACTGAGGCAGGATCTGCTTCCCTCCCCCTCTGAGTGCACTCTGGGTCCTGCAGGGACCCCTTGCGACTGGAGGCCTGAGTGCCCCTCTGTCGGTGGGTCTCCTTCAGGGCCAGGCCTCAGCAGCCTCTCTAGAGCACAACCCAGAACACACAGGCCTGTTCCCCAGAGTGAGGGATCAGAGAGAGAGAGAGAACAGCTGAGAGTGAGCAGGAGGAGAGCCCTGAACTGTTTGGGACCCAGTCTCCGAACTGGCTTCGCATCACTCTGCCCTGTTCCACGGAGTAGAAGGGAATCACGAACTTCAGGCCACACTCAAGGGGAGTGGATTCCAGCAGCATGTGTAGACCGAGCAGAGGGGATCACAGGAGGCCATTGAGGGAGAAGGAGAAGACCTCACAGGCTCAATGCCCTGGACAGAATCACAGTCCAGCTCAAGGTGGAGCCAGGTGTGAACCCAGCTCTGTAGCCTCAAGGATGGGGCCCTGGCTGCTCCCAGGCTTCCTCAGGGGGCTCTGAAAAGGTGGTGCTGCTCTAACTGCAGTCAAAAATGGGGAGGGCAGGGGGCTGAGACTGAGAAGTCGGCAGCCTGGTCGTGCATTTGGCAAGTTTCTGCCTGAGGATGAGCCCAGGGCAGGCGAACACTTGAGTGTTCCCCATCCATGTCACGCCTAGGGTGGAGGGAGCAGGGGCCACCTTTGCTGAGCTCATGCTTATGCACTTCTGAACTCAATCCCACACTGGAGAATTGGGAAACTGAGGCCCATAAACAGGTAAGCACTGGCCCATGGCACATGACAGACAAGAGTCCAAGCAGAAGGAAGTATTCTGATATTCTAGGGCAAGACTCGAACCCTTCCAATAGGCTTTGCGGTGGACAACAGAAACCGTCAGTTCTCGGGAAGCTCTTGCCCATCCCTTCCTCTGCGGAAGCTGTTTCCTCCTGGGAATCCAGGACGTGAGCCATGACACACACGTACACACAGAGACCTTAGATGGAAGGGCGGACTATGGGGTGGGCTCAGAAGAGAGGCAGACACAGGGGAGGTGAGGAGAGGAAGAAAAAAGGCGTTAGAGGCGTTCCCTACATGGGACACCGCTCCTCCAATTTCACAGGTATTTTCCCACTCGGGCCTGACGGCATCTCCAAGAACTATGGGCTAGGATAATCCCCCCCACGCAGACTGGAGGCAGAAAGGCCCCGCGAGGCACCATGGCTTCTCCAGGATGAGGAACAGGGAAGAAGGAGCACTTGTGTCTGCGTCTGTCTCAAAGCTGGGACCCTGGCTGCACCCAGACCTTCTCGGAGGCCTGTGGAGACAGGTGGTTTGGGGATCCTGGGGACACATATGATACTGCATGGAAAAGGGGGCGAGCAGTGCCCCGCCCAGAGGACTGCTTGCATGGGTGGTATCCGAGGAGGGGGCTCAGATCACCGTGGTTTCCAGGCAATGATGTAACCTCTTTCACAACAATGCCCACAGTGCAGGGGCCTCCTGTAAAGAGGCACCCAGATCCTCACACTCAGCTCACTTGGCTGGACACAGCTGCTACGGAAAGATGTTTTCCTGCTGTATCCTGCCTCACAGCGTCTATGGTCCCCAGACGACCCGGAGCCAAAACCTTTTTACTCGTTTTAAAGGGTGGCTCACCTCTCATACTCCACACCTATGGCCGTTTGCCAGGAGGTCATCAAAGGTAACACGAGGGGGCCTACATCGGGCTATCCAGCTCAGGCCACTTCTGTGAGCCCCCACTGAACGGCCCCCACCCTCTCCCTTCCGTGGGGGGGATCCTGACTTGGCGGGAACTGCTGGGTGTACAGCTGATCACCTGGTGCTGCCGCCATCTTCACATCCCAGGACAGGGCTGGCACCATAGAAAGGGGATTCCCAAGTTGCCTCTTAACTGGGCCAAGTTTCCTTCAATTCTTTTTCTGATGGGAGTAACCTTCGTTTATAGCATTACGTAGTTTCAGGCTTTCAGCATTATATTGCGATTTCTGTGTAGATGACATCGTGTTCACCACATAACGACTAATGACAATCCATCACCACACACATTTGCCTAATCACCCCTTTTCACCCTCTTCCCTCCCCACTTCCCCTCTGGAACCCCCAATCCAATGCCTATCTCCTGTGATTCTTTGCTGCCGTCATCCCTGATTTATGAGAGTAGTCACAAGGCTATTGGACTTTCTCCCTCTGAATTATTTCACTTAGCATAATACCAAGGGAATCGCCTGTGTGGGCCACAAGGATCCCTCTGTTGAGGCATGGTTGCCGTTGCCACAGGTGACCAGGGAGGCAAGGCTGTGCCCCGGGCCGACTGGTTGTTGGACTCAACTGCCTGTGGCTGTGATGGTCCTTTCAGTCACTTTATCGGCATGGGGCACCCCAGCACAGTTGCCTGCCAGGTCTACTGGCTCATTCCTGTTGCAGATTTTCTGCTGAGTGAGTTGGCGCCCATCGTGGCTGGCTCCTAGTCTCAGGTGCAGGGGCTAGCTGCAGGCTTCAGGCCTGCAAGGCTGTTGTCAGAATTCTCAGGGTTGCAGCTGTTTGGGGCTGGCCCCAGGCATGGAAGCACGCAATATTTTCAGGCTTTGGAAGGTGGGGCCTATGCCCTATGTGGCTGTTGTAGAAGCTGCTTATTGCAGTAATGCTCCCCCACCCAGCTCAGATCCCACAATCCATCAGGAAAGGCTGCACACCTTAAGGGAGCTCCCAACTGGCCCTGAAGCATCACGGCTCGAAGATGGCTTTGTTCCTCTCCAGAGAGGAACTCTGCCTCTTCCAGCTCAGTCAGCACCATCCCGTTTGGCGAGGGTGCTTTCATCCAGCTTTCAGTTCTTTATGAGCCGTAATTGTGCCAAGAGCAGCCGTAAATTCATTGCATCCATGGGTGGAGAGGAGTTCAGCGTCCACCAAGAACAACATCTTGACAGCTTCCTGGGCAAATGTTAAGCCAAGGCCCTCAGGCTGTCACCTGATTACCTCCTTGATGGAGATCTGTGCAGATGGTGGGGGCCGTGTGTCGGGAGTGGAGAGAGTCACCGAGTGTCAGAGCCCCCAAAGTGACTCAGCCAGTGCTCTGAGGCTTCCTGCCTGACTGCCGGGCACTGTCTTTACAGATCGCTCCTGAGGAGGTCGGAAAGGACAAGACAGATCCGTCCTTCCTTTCCGTGATTCTACAGGAAGGGATGATGCGGCACCCGGCCGACACAAGCCAGCGCTGGGCCTGGGTGAGTGCACGTGCTCAGCACACCCAGCACCCAGGGCCCCAGGACACCAAAGACAACCTCAGGTCCTACAAGGCCCTGGTACCACTCCTGCTCCAGAAGGAATCTGTCTCCCCATCTCTGCCCCCAACCTGCCCGCACTGCCCAGCTCCTGTCTTGGCCACATTCAAAGTCACTGTCACCATAACTCTACGAATCCCAGCAAAGAGACTTTTCTCCCATTTCACCTCATGCTTGGTCAAGGGGATCGTTGCATTTTTCTATACATTTTCCTCTTTCACCCCATCCCCAAGTGTCCATGATGACCTCACAATCCTTCCACACTTTCTTCACGTCTCACACTGCCTCATGATGGATAAGGATGCTTTTCCCCAAAAGGATGTGGGGCTCATTGGGACATGTGTGTTGCTCTTTTGCCCTCCTGAGGAACATGTGCCCATGGCCCCTCCAGATCAGGGGCCGGGGCCTCACTGAGATGCACAACATTTTGGATGGCAGACCGTGGACGAGACTGATTCAGCCCTTCACTGCTGTGGGACCTCCTGTTGTCTTTTCATCAGTGCTGCACTGAACGTCCTGCCTGTCCTCCTGTCCCAATGCATCCCCCCGCAGGGAAAGCCCCCGTCTTCTCCTCTCTGCAATGGGCTCTTTAGTCAGAAACCCCAGGGCTGACGCTCTTAACACACACAGGTGCTGTCAATTCTCCGGTAACACCTTGATCTGCTACTGATACTGATACTAACACGTTCGTTCATTCCCCCATCTGATTCTACCTGTAAGACCAGAAGTTTTTCCTACTCTGGGAACTCCTGTCCCACCCCTTGCCAGAAGTCACTGGGGGCTTGAGGCATTGCTCTGACGGCCAGCCCCAACCCTCCTGGTGCCCACAGTGCTGCCTCCTAAGCTGCGCCTCTCCTCTGTACCACCCCAGGCTCTCGACGCATCCACAGTGGTCAAGAGTCCGTTTCCCAGGCTGTGGATGGTTCACGACACTGCGCTCAATAGTCTCGTGGATCACCTTGTGCCCGCTTTCCTGCTGGGCGACACCACTTTTATCCGCAGCTTCCTCTTGACGTACATAGCTGTGGCCTCCACACAACAAGTGCTGGATGAGTTCTTTAACAGGTGAGTGCCCTTCTCCTCCAGGACTCTGGGGCTCCAGCTACCTGCACGCTGGGAGTCTTGGGGAGGTCTGCGCACCTCTCTGAGCCTCGGTTTGCTCCCTTGAATACTGGCGAGAAGACGGGAACAACCACCACGGGCTATTGTAGCGACTCAATGAGCTCCTGCCTGAACGGCCCTTTCGAGAAGCTGAGCCCTATGAAAGGTCAGCTGGATCGGCCCTCCAGGGCTCCATGCTAGACAGGAGTCAGACAGTCACATAAGACTCCTCAGGCAGCTGCCGTCCAGTACAGTCAATGTGATGCCCTCCTGTCTCCTCTAGTTACAGATTCATCCTCTCTTGTAGAGTGGACGACGCGCCCACCCGCCTATGGAAAAAGTGAGTGGGCACTGGATCAAGTGGGAGGGCCTCTCCTCTCCACACTGTAAGGGGAGTGTAGGGCCTATGATCGAGCGGCTGGCAGGACCCTCCATCCCAACGTCTTCTGATTCCTCCGGGACGGCAGAGTTCTGAGGGCTTCTCAAATTAGAGAAGAAAACTGTCCAGGAGAGCTCTGGAGGGGGCTGTGGGTGCTGTGGGAGTCCAAGGCAGAGTGGAGTAAGCCACTACAGCACCCAGATGCACCCCTCCCCATCCCAGTCCCACCTCCACTCCCCATCGTGGGACACAGAACTGGAGGTGTCTGAGCATCCTGCTCACTCATCTGGTAGAACCTCCACGGTTCTCTGCTCCTCTGCTGCCCAGTGGCCCACTCAGTGCTCAGGGACCAAATGACACCCTCCGTGTCAGCCACTAGCAGGAGGGGAAGGTCACCCACGTGGGGCACCTGGTGAATCAGGCAGCACACAGGCACAGGACCTAAAGTCTGAGGTATGTGGAGGGCAGTGGAAAGCACAGGCAGGAGACAAAGACCGTTGTTCCTGGATCAGTCAGATATTCACTGCACCCTACTGTGTGCCAGTGCGTGCAAGAACAGGGCAGACTGCACCACGCCCTTCCGTCCTGGACTGGCACTCCAGTGGGATGTGCCAGGAGACACTCGAGGACTGTGTCAGGCTTCCCTGAGGAAAAGGAGGGGCCAGCACTCCAGGGACCGAGTGCTCTCACTTCCCAAGGTGTTTTCCCAGCCTCTCCTTGGAGACGTGGCCTGTTCTGCCAAGCTGGCCAGGTAGCAGGCGCACGGAAAGTGGGACTGGCCCCTGGACGGGCAGCAGCAGGAGGCACAGGAGCCCAGACCCCCACGACGTACCCTGGGAGGGCAGTATGGAAGGAGAGGCCGGTTCTCTGACTCCGCTGCCCACCTGTCTCTCCTCAGGGCCTTGGCCTTCATTCTTGGCACGTGGATGGAATCCTATCCCCAGGACTTTTTCCAGCCCCCAGACTTTCCCAGCTTGAGGAGGGTATTGGCCTTCCTTGCATTCAGCATGCCAGGCTCGCAGGTGGAGCATCAAGCTCGCCTTCTGCTTTCACAGTCGCTGCACTCTGAGCCCAGCGAGGCAGAGAGTCAGGGTGAGCAGGACTTGGGCTGTGTGACACGGGCGTGTGTGGAGGCAATGTGGCCGGGCCACTCAGCACAGAGCCTTCAGAGGCTGGGGTTAGGCTGAGAGCCATGAGCTGGAGCAGATCACAATTCCCACGGACTCCAGGCATGCCAGAGCTTCTGGAGGGCGGTTCATGTACTGAGTCTCCCTGATTGGTGAGACATTTCCCTTGCTTGGGAGGAACATGGAAAGACAGTCACGTTTGGTTTCTCTGTGTGCTTTTGTACGTGTGTGTGTGTGTGTGAGGCATCGTTACTTTGGGTTTTTCTTTATTTTTTTTCACCATTCCCTTTTTTTAATTCTTGGTTGCGTTGACAGTACTTTATAAACTTCCTCAAAGTTCAGGTGTACGGTGTTATATATTTCAATTTCTGTGTAGATTACAGCAGGTCCCCCACCCAAAGACTAATTGCAATCCATCACCACACACATGTGCCTAGTCATGGGGATGTGATTTTCTCTTCTTGGATCTGCAGCACCTGCTCCTGAGAAAGATCCCAAGCCAGCTGAATATCGACCCCCTGCTCCAACTCTAGTGCCCACCGCACCTCAGAGCCACAGACTCAGACAGTCCAGCACTGGAGCCGCCTCGAGCCTCAGCCCGGATGGCACTTCAAGCGATGGAAAGACCGTTAACGTCCTCCCAGCGACGAGCCTCAGCCCCTGGAATGCCGCACCACGGCCGATTTCTGCCCCTCCCCATTTACCTCCTGTTCAATAAAGTTGTTTTTGTCTTGCACATACTTAACGCTTTCCTTTAGTATCTCTTGAGATGTTCACTTCAACAGGATGTCATTCCTTTATCCTTTCAAAATGTCCATTTCGAATGACGTCACCAAGATGGTGGAGTGAGTAGTCGTCTCTGTCTCTCTCCCTTCGAATCTACAACTAATTGGACATTCATCGGTTAACAAAGGACATCCATATAACATCTCAGGATGCCTGAGAGTCCCGTGCTGCTATGCATCGGAAGGCGGATGGACTTCCCCCCAGGAGGAGGTGGAGATAGGTGAAATCTCTCCGACCCCCAAGCCCCGACCACCGGACAGCCTAGTGCCTGCAAGTGGCTTTCTTCCAGCGGACGCACCCATAGCATCTCCACGCACCAAGGGCAGGAGTGTGTGCACACCAGCGTAGCGACGGTGGAAACAGGTGACTACAGCCCTACCTAAGCCCCTTGCGATTACACCTAAGCACAGGGGCAAACCCCAGGGTCTCGCACCAGCGGCAGGGAAAGCCTCTACTCACCATTAGCAGAGAGGCGCCGCCCATCATTCAAACCGCCCGGAAGGTCCTGAAGAGGAGGATGCCAGGCAGTGCAGCAGCCAGCCAGCTGCCACTGGACTCACGGACTCCGGCTGTCCCCCAGACAGGTTATAGGCTCCCAGAGATCCTGTGGGAAAAGATTGGGGTTGGGTGGAGTTCCAGCGGCCCGGCTCCGTGGCCCAGGGGGGATCTCCAGGCTCCTGCACTGGCGGCAGGGAAAGCCTCTACTCACCATTAGTGGAGAGGCACCGCCCAGCATTCAGAACGCTGGGAGGGTCCCAGAAAGGAGAATCCCAGGCAGGGAAGCAGCCAGCCAGCCACCACTGGACTCACGCACTCCGGCTGTCCCCCAGACAGGGCATGGGCTCCCAGAGATCCTGTAGAAGAGGACTGGGGTTGGGTGGAGTTCCAGTGGCTCAGCTTCATGGCCCAGGGGGAGACTCTACAGTCCCACAGCAGCCTCAGGAAAAGCCTCTGCACACCACTAGTAGAGAGGCCCCACCCAGCAATCACAAGGCTGGAAGGCCCTAGGACAAAAGTAGCATAGCTAGGTGAGCTAACCACAGACTGCAGAAGATACCCATAGCTCTGCTGTGACCTATAGTGGACAAGTGAGATTTTGTGGGCTCCGACAGTGACAGAGCTGCGAAGATAGGTGATCCTGCTCCCGACCTCTTGGAAAGCCCTTAACACTGCTGCAGACCCTAAGGAGGGAGCACATCTAGGTGGTCTGCAACAGTAGGCACTAGCAGCCTGAAGCCCTCTTGTGATTGCCCCCACACCTGATGAGGGACCCTACAGGGCCACTGCGACTACAAGGAGGGGCGCACGTCCAGTTAGCAACAGCTGACAGGGTTCCTGGTCGGTGCAGTCTAAACAGCTGCTCCCCTACACACACCAGTAGAAACAAGTGGAAGCAGTAACTAAACTCTCTCTCTATGTGGAGGCACAAATCTATGCCATCTAGCAGTAAGAAAAAATATATTAAATCTCCAGAACAGAAGGAAAATGACAGGAAACAATCACAAAGACAATGAAATCTATAACCTAAATCACGATGACTTCAAAACAGCCATTATTCAAAAACTCAACGAGTTAAAAGAGAATACAGATAGACAACTCAACGAGTTCAGGAGCTATGTCACAAAAGAGCTTGATGCTATAAAGAAGAACCAATCAGAAATACTGGAGATGAAGAACGCAATGGAGGAGATTAAGAAAAATGTGGACTCTCTGAACCGTAGGGTTGATACTATGGAGGACAGAATTAGCAATTTGGAGGAGAGGAATACAGAAATGCTGCAGGCAGAGGAGGAGAGAGAACTAGGACTAAAAAGAAATGAAGAAACCCTCCAAGAATTATCCAACTTAATCAGGAGATGCAACATAAGGATTATAGGTATACCAGAGGGAGAAGAAAAGGAGAAGCGGGCAGAAAGCCCACTCAAAGAAATAATGGCTGAGAACTTTCCAAACCTTGGGAGAGAGATGGAACTTCGTGTGACAGAAGCCAACAGATCTCCAAACTTTATCAATGTAAGAAGACCAACCCCAAGGCATATAGTAGTGAAGCTAGCAAAAGTCAACGACAAAGAGAAAATACTAAGGGCAGCCAGGTAGAAGAAAATAACCTACAAAAGAAAACCCATAAGGCTATCAGCAGATTTCTCAGGAGCTACCTTCCAGGCTAGAAGAGAGCAGACTGATATATTCAAAACTCTGAAGGATAAAAACCTGCAGCCAAGAATACTCTACCCAGTGAAAATAGCCTTCAAATACGATGGAGAAATAAAATCTTTCCCAGATAAACAAAAGTTAAGGGAATTCATTGTCCCAAGACCTCCTCTTCAAGAAATGCTCAGGAAGACCCTCATACCCGAAAAATCAAAAAAAGGAAAGGGGTTACAAAACCAAGAGCAAAGGAGATAAGTAGAAGGACAATAACAAAAAGTAGCAGCTCTCCATCAGAACAGGTTAGCAAATGTGAAATAAAACATTAAAGATAAAAGGAAGGGAAACACCAAGAATAAACATAATCCTGTCGTTTTAACCACAAACTCACAACACAAGAAGGAAGAGGAAAAAATCTGACGACAACAACCTAGAAGGGGAAGAGAAAAGGGATGGGATGTTTTAATTCAAGGAAATAAGAGGCTATCAGAAAATGGACTATCTCATCTATGAGATGTTTTAGACAAGCCACCTGGTAACCACTAAACAAATAACAAGAATAAAGACACAAATTACAAATAAGAAGAATGCCAATACAGAAATTTACATACCTGAATGAGTAATCTAAACATCATGGGACGAGAAACAAAGAGAACAGGAAAACAAGTGATAAAGTGGCAGCGATAGGCCCTCCCATTTCCATAATCACTCTAAATGTAAATGGATTGAACTCTCCAATCAAAAGACACAGAGTGGCAGGATGGATCAAAGAACAAGACCCAACAATAGCCTGCCTCCAGGAAACACACCTCAGCCCCAAAGACAAACACAGACTCAGAGTGAAGGGATGGAAGACGATACTCCAAGCTAAGAATGAACAAAAGAAAGCAGGTGTCGCTATATCAGACAAAGTAGAATTCAAAGCAAAACAGATAAAGAAAGACAAAGACGGGCAGTATATGATCATAAAAGGGACACTACACCAAGATGACATAACACATAAATATATATGCATCCGACACAGGAGCACGAGTTTGTAAAGCAACTCTTAACAAAACTAAAAGGAGACATCAACAACAATACAATAATAGTAGGGGACCTCAACACCCCATTAACATCAATGGATAGATCAACCAGACAGAAAATCAACATGGACATTATAGAATTAAATGAAAAATTAGACCGGATGGACTTAATAGATATATATAGAGAGAACACTTCATCCAAAACTAGCAGGTTACACATTCTTCTCAAGTGCGCAGGGAACATTCTCAAGGATAGACCATATCTTGGGAAACAAAGCAACCATCAATACATTCAGAGGGTTGAAATAATATCGAGCATAGTTTCTGATCATAATGCTATGAAACTAGAAATCAACTACAAGAATAAATCTGGGAAAGGGGCAAAAATGTGGAGACTAAACAACATGCTACTGAACGAAAAATGGATTATTGAAGAAACTGAAGAAATCAAATGTTATCTGGAGACAAATCAAAATGAAAACATGCCATACCAACTCATTTGGGACGCAGCAAAAGCAGTCCTAAGAGGGAAATTCATCGCAATACAGGCTCACCTCAATAAACAAGAAAAATCTCACATAAGCAACCTCAAACGACACCTAACAGAATTAGAAAAAGAAGAACAAACAAAGCCCGAAGTCAGTAGAAGGAGGTAAATAATGAAAATTAGAGCAGAAATAAACAACATTGAAACAAAAAAGACAGGAGGAAGGATCAATGAAACAAAGAGTTGGTTCTTTGACAAAATTAACAAAATCGACAAACCCTTAGCCAGACTCACTAAGAAAAAAAGAGAGAAGTCTCAAATAAAGAAAATTAGAAAGGAGAGAGGAGAAATCACAACAGATACCAAAGAAATACAAGGGATGATAAGAGAATACTATGAAAAACTATATGCCAACAAATTGAACAGCCTAGAAGAAATGGATAAATTCCTCGAGTCTTACAACCTCTGCAAACTGAATCAGGAAGAAATAGAGAATCAGAATAGACCAATCACAAGTAAGTAAATAGAAACGGTAATCCAAAACCTCCCCAAAAATAAGAGTCCAGGACCAGACGGCTTCTCTGGAGAATTCTACCAAACAGACAAAGAAGATTTAATACCTATCCTTCTCAAACTATTCCAGAAAATTGAGGAAGATGAAGCACTCCCTAACACATTCTATGAAGCCAACATCACTCTGATCCCCAAACCTGACAAAGACAACACAAAGAAGGAAAACTACAGGCCGATATCACTGATGAACAGAGACGCAAAAATCCTCAACAAAATTCTGGCAAACCGAATACAGCAATACATCAAAAAGATTATACACCATGATCAAGTGGGGTTTATACCAGGGACACAGGGATGCTTCAACGTCCTCGAGTCAATCATCGTGATACTCTACGTTAACAAAATGAGAAAGAGAAACCACATGATCATCTCAATAGATGCAGAGAAGGCATTTGACTAGATCCAACATCCATTCATGATAAAAACCCTCATTAAAATGGGTATAGAAGGAAACTACCTCAACATAATAAAGGCCATCTATGACAAACCCACAGCCAACATCATACTTAAGGGACAAAAACTGAAAGCCATCCCTCTGAGAGCAGGAACGAGACAAGGGTGCCCACTTTCACCACTCTTTTTCAACATAGTACTGGCGGTGTTGGCCACAGCAATTCGGCAGAAAAAAGAAATAAAAGGAATCCAAATAGGCAATGAAGAAGTAAAATTCTCGCTGTTTGCAGACGATGTGATCGTATATATAGAAAACCCCAAAGAATCCATAGGAAAACTATTAGAAACAATCAACAGCTACAGCAAAGTTGCAGGGTATAAAATCAGCATACATAAATCAGTAGCATTTCTATATGCTAACAATGAACTAACAGAAAAAGAACTCAAGAACTCAATCCCATTCACAATCGCAACAAAAAGAATAAAATACCTTGGCATAAATTTAACCAAGGAAATGAAAGATCTATACAACGAAAACTACAAGACTTTCTTGAACGAAATTGATGATGACATCAAGAGATGCAAAGACATTCCATGCACATGGATTGGAAGAATAAATAGTTAGAATGTCCATATTACCTAAAGCAATCTACAGATTCAACGCTATCCCAATCAGAATCCCAATGACATTCTTTACAGAAATTGAACAAAGAATCCTAAAATTCATATGGGGCAACAAAAGACCCCGAATTGCTAAAGCAATCCTGAGTAAGAAGATCAAAGCCAGAGGCATCACAATCCCTGACTTTAAAGCATACCACAAAGCTACAGTAATCAAAACAGCATGGTACTGCTACAAAAACAGGTGCACAGAACAATGGAACAGAATTGAAAGCCCAGAAATGAAACCACACATCTATGGACAGCTAATCTTCGACAAAGTTGCTGAGGGCCTACAACGGAGAAAAGAAAGTCTCTTCAACAAACGGTGCTGGGAAAACTGGAAAGCCACATGTAAAAGAATGAAAATTGACCATTCTTTTTCACCATTCACCAAAATAAACTCAAAATGGGTCAAAGACCTAAAGTTTAGGCCTGAAACAATAAGACTGCTAGAAGAGAATATAGGCAGTACACTCTTTGACATCAGTTTCAAAAGAATCTTTTCGGACACCATAACTCCTCAGACGAGGGAAACAATAGAAAGAATAAACAATGGGACTTCATCAGACTAAAGAGCTTCTTCAAGGCAAGGGAAAACAGGACTGAAACAAAAAAACAGCCCACTAATTAGGAAAAAATATTTACAAGTTACTTATCCGACAAAGGGTTAATCTCCATAATATATAAAGAACTCACACAGCTCAACAACAAAAAATCAAACAACCCCATCAAAAAATGGGCAGGGGACATGAACAGACATTTCTCCAAAGAAGATATACGGATGGCCAATAGACACATGAAAAGATCCTCATCATCACTAATCATCAGGGAAATGCAAATCAAAACTACACTAAGATATCACCTTACACCAGTTGGAATGGCAAAACTATCCAAAACCAAGAGTGACAAATGGTGGAGAGGTTGTGGAGAAAAAGCAACCCTCATACACTGTTGGTGGGAATGCAAACTGGTGCAGCCACTACGGAAAACAGTATGGAGATTTCCCAAAAACTTAAAAATAGAAATACCTTATGACCCAGCCATCCCACTACTGGGTATCTATCCAAAGAACCTGAAATCAGCAATCCCAAAAGTCCCATGCACCCCTATGTTCATCACAGCATTATTTGCAATAGCCAAGTCATGGAACCAACCTAAGTGCCCAGCAACTGACGATTGGATAAAGACAATACGGTATGTATATGCAATGGAATACTACTCAGCCATAAAAAGGACAAAATCGTCCCATTCACAACAACATGGATGGGCCTTGAGGGTATTATGTTAAGTGAAATAAGCCAGACAGAGAAAGATGAGCTCTGTATGACCTTACTCATAGGTGGAAGTTAACATATAGACAAGGAGAACTGATCGGTGGTTACCAGGGGAAAGGGGGGGTGGGGGGAGGGCACAAAGGGTGAAGTGGTGTACCTACAACGTGACTAAAAATAATGTACAACTGAAATTTCACAAGGTTGTGAACTATCCTAACCTTAATAAAAAAAACAAACGTCCATTTCCCTGACCAGGAGGACGCTCACAGTGTTGCCCGACCGTCATCCTGACCTCATTCAAGAACACTGTTGTGTAAGCGGAGGCCTCTCCCTGTTCTCCTCTCAGTCCTCCTCCCTCCCACCCCGTCCCTGGGGCCCGCTGAGCTTTCTGACTCTATGGACTTACCTCTGCTGGGCTGTTCAGCTGAGCGGACGCATCCAAGACGTGGCCTTTTGTGTCTGGCTACGTAATATCAGAGGAGTATGATTAATCACATTTTAAATTAAAAATACAGTTTTTATTAGGGAGAAAAATCCCTGCTCCATCAAAGCTTATGTATGAAAAATGAAGCTCCCATATTGAATATTCTCTTTATCTAGGGATGGGCACCACATTTAAAGTGGGAAACGAGAGCTGGAAACCAAGAGGGGAATGTGTGGGACCGGGAGACACCTTTCACATCGTTTTCCTTCCTGGATGGGCCACGGTTGAGTTTATGCAATGTGCAAATTACAGAACATGTTTACTGCATATTACACGCTTTGATTGGTTACAACTATCTTAAGGAATAAAATACCTTACCTACGTTTCTCAGGATTTGGATTGATGATTTCTTTTTCATTTTGTAAAATAATGTTTTAAGGTGAGTAAGGAAAGAGGGTCCACTCCCCTGACTGGGACATAATTGCCCACAACAAGTGCCATCCATCTTTTCAATCTTTGCTCTACAGGGCAATGATCTTTGAGGACCCATGTGGGAGCATGTATATAGGTGTGTGTTAAGCAGTGTGAGTGGGTTTGGTGGGCAGGAGCCCAGGGCTTTCCTATCCTAGGACCTGATGTCCCACAGGGGAACAGGGACACTCAGTCCTGTCCCCTTGTGCGTTCTCAGTGGCCACACATCGCCTTCTACCAAGCAGCCACGGCTTTGAAGGACTGCACCATCTCCATATGTTCACTCCATAACCATACTGAAAGGTCCATGTGCGTCCGCGCGTCTCTGTTTTTGTAGAACAGAGACCTAAAAGCAGACATGCTGCCACACAATGGATATACTCATTTCAGGGTTTGGCTGCTATTTCTGAGATCTACGCCTGCTTCATCGAGTTTGAGTCTTTGTTAATTCTCCCCAAATCCCCCCAAGACATAGCTGTATAGTTTGTAATTGTGAGTCCTTCTAGTTGGGGCATGTGGGACACGGAGTCAACATGGCGTAATGAGCGGTGCAACGTCCATGCCGAGAATCCAAACCCTGGGCCACAGAGCGGACGGCAGGAACTTAAACCCACGGCCATGGGACCAGCTCCCACGTTTGAGGCTTGTTTGGGAAAGCAGGGACTCCAGAGACATTGGAGGTGGCACCTGAAGGAGGAGGCTGACAAGACAGGAGTCAGGCCATCAGGGTCTCTGGGAGTGGCCCATGGAGCCGAGAAGGGCCGGCCCAACACCCTCCCTCAGGTATCACCCCCCTACAGCATCTTCTGCCCCGAGTCCTGGAACATTCTTCTGCCAAGCCGCTTCCCACGAACACACCCCCGGCCCAGGGCCCCTCAGCCAGCCCAGCACACATCCTCCACGATTCAGCTTCTAGGTAGGGCAGCCAGGCCCTGCTTCCCAGCCAAAGGAGACTGCAGGCCAGGCCACTCCTTTCTGCACCAATCTCCCCCCGTCTTGGTCCCTTTCTCAGGAAGAGACCTCTATGGGCAGGTGAGGGACACATCGACGTGCCCTTGAACATGTCCATCCAGATAAAGCTTTAGTTGCATCACCAACGACACTAGACCTTGTGTGAGCAAAGGAGACCTTTAGGAAGCAGAGCAGGGGCTGCTGGAGCTGCGGGCTGGGGAGAGCCTCGGTCAGGGCCTTTAGCCCTGGGCAGAGCCCGAGAAACACCCCTCAGCCTCCACCACCAGCAACGCCCTGTCCCCCCGCCGCCACCGCCCACCTTGGGGCCCCTGACATTCAGTATGTGCAAGGGAGGGGACTCTGCTTCCTGCTAAACAGTCCAAAGGAAGGGAAGGGGGCAGCCCTCACCTCCTTCAAAGTCAGCTTATGCGGGGTCCACTTCCTCGGAGGCTGTGGGGCAGGTCATGGGCGGCAATCTCTCTCTTCTCTGACACAGGATGGAGCCCCCCAGTCAGAGACCATAGGTCGTCACAGAAACAGGGCCTTGCCTGGAGGGAGGGAGAGGAGCTCCCCTGGACAGGGAACAAGCAAGGCTGGAGAGAAGGGGGACCATGCAGAAGGGCTGCCATGGGCTGGGGCAGTGCCACAGCGGTTTCACTACACACACACACACACACAGTTTTTACCCTCTGAGGTAATGGAAGTGTTACCTACCTTTATTACAGAAATGAGTCCCAGTATTGATGTATCCTAAAGTATCACATTGTGCTCCACAAGCTTAGACAATGTTATGTGTCCATTAAATCTCAATTGAGCTGGAACAATTTCTTAGAAAGGAGAAAAAGGCCACTTACAGAATGACAGAAGATATTTGCAAGTCACATTTCTGCTGAGGGGTGAACATCTAGAATATGTGAGAAACTCATACAACCCAAAACCCGAAGAAATAAATTTACCTCACTGAAAAATGGGCAAAGCAACTTGAACAGAGGATTCTCCAAAGAAGACAGGTCAGTGGCCAAAGTCTAGGAAAAGATGTTGAACATCCATCACCCACCATAAACAAGTGCAAATCAAAACGAGATGTCACGTCACACCTGTTACCACGGCTCTCATCACACACTCACGCAAAAGATAGTGTTGGCGAGCATGTGAAGACATTGGAACCCTGGTGTATCCTGTCGTGCTAAAGGTAACATTGTGCAGCTGCTATAGGAAACTCTATGGAGATTCCCCAAAAGGATTCAACCTGGAAATCACATACACTCCACTAATTCCATTCTTAGGTATATATCCTCCAAATTCCAAACAGGAACCTGAAGGGACACAGGCACTCCCATGTTCTTGGCAGTGTCATTCACAAGAGCCAAGCTGTAGAAACGACCTAAGTGTCTGTCCACGGATGAAGGGGTACAGAAACTGGGGCATACACTTACAAGGTGTAGCCGCCCCTGACCTAGGAAGGGTTAATACTCACCGGAAAAGGCTTGCCAACAAACTGTGACCCGGAGGTGAGAAGGCCAGTTAGCCAATGACGGGTAAGACCTCCAGGGGGAGGCAACCCAAGCCAGGCACCGGTCGCCCGAGGACACAGACGGAGACACGATATCAGGAGCAGGAGGGGCCGTTGCCTAGGAGGACTTGCGTGCTCCGAGATAAAATATAGGAGCACAGCAATAACATGATAATATCAAAACAGAGGCCGAGGGAGGGCTCCTTGAGAAATCACTAAGAATTCTTGGCATTCGCTAATTACATTGTTCAGAACACCTGTGTATGTTTAACAGATGTAAGCTATGCATACATTGAAACACTGGTTATAATAAACTCAGAGTGGCCATCAGCCCTCTCCGCATCTATCCGGATGTGTACATTGGATTGCAACACCGACACAGGGCAATATTATTTTGCCTTTGTAAAGAAGGAAATTCTGCCATAGGACACGACGTGGATGAATCCAGATGACATTATGTTAATGGAAGAAGACAGTGACAGAGGGACAAAGAATGCATGGTTCCACTCCTGAGGGCTATCTAAAACAATCAAACTCACAGAGGCAGAGACTACGACGGTGCTTGTCAGGGAGTGGCGGAGGAGAAAACGGTGAGCCGCGTTTCCACGGCTCATACAGTACACAAAGTGTTTGGAGGGAATCCTTTCATGACACGAACAACAGAACATTTTATAAAGCAGAAAGCTGCCTAACACTGTTGCCCTGCCCTGGCCCTGGTCCTGCCCTCCACTCTCCTCATATTTGTATACTCAACATATTTATACTTGAATCCAAATTTACAGAGTTATTCGAAAGACAGGATCACCCTAAAAGGGCAGTCACTTTGCACTGAACATGAATAATTCTCCCTGCCCTTTCCAATGTTTGAGGGGATGATTTCAATGGCTGCCTAGTGTTCCTTATCACGTATCGTACATAACTAGCTGTTTCCATTGTCCCTGTCATCATCTTCCTCTATCAAACATCTCTGGATGGTGTCTGGAAGTGGAGTTCAATTGATAGCAGCTCTAGACAGCTTCCAAATCTAGAATGCTTCACGGAGCTTCCAGAGCACTTTCACTTTCTCCTTTCCACGTCGAGTGGCAGGCATTGACACCAGAACTCGTTTCCGTCTCTACACTGGGAGCTTCTCCCAGGGAAAGATGCCGCTCCGTCACTTCTGCCTCCAACTCTTGGCACAGTGCCGACATATGGGAAAACCTCAACAGAGATACAAGGCACAAAATAAATCTAAACAAGAGACTCATTGTTGCAAAGAACTTCAACTGTCCATCAAAATCCACCCTCCACTTCTTGGGGCATGCTGTTGGATGCCGTGGTCCAGCCTCCGTGGTGACCGATGACCACTTCTTTGCCGAGGGAAGAGAAAAGGAACTGACAAGTGCCGTTCCGGACCCGGCTGACAACATCCTCCTGGGTGACTTTCCTTCTGTTCTTTCCAATTATGCTGATGGATGCAGATGAGGATCATGTCCGAGGGAGGGAGAAGGCACACGATGGAAGAAAGATGGGTTCCTGAAGGCCGTTTGAAAGATTGTGGTCCCTCCATTCAGAACACCCACCCCGCACTGGTATCTGGGAAAATAGATAGTGCTATGCTCCTGTAATTTGGGCTGTGTTTCGATAACTCATCACATGCCATCAAAAGTCTCAGTCACAGGGCTAACTTTAGTCGTGATCCACCTAGCACATTCCAAATGATGGAAGTCTATTTGGCTCTAAGGACAGAGCCGGTCAGTGGTGGGATGGATATTCATTCCACACCTGTGGCCCGAGCATGCAATAGTGCTAGTGCTGAAAAGACCCGACAAGCTCGTGCCCCACAGATAAAATCTGGAAGGGTAGCTGGACAAAACCACGAAATGAAAACCACAGGAATGAAAGGAGCAGACGCCACCAGGAAAACAAGCCCATGCTGCTGTGGAGGGCCGGGTCCAGACGGAGAGGGGCCTGGATGGCTGCCACGAGGTGACGTTCATATTTGCAGCAGCATGACAAGGAGCCAGCCCTGCCTCAATCCAGGGCTCCGTCGCCTGTAGGAACGCCCAGCAGTGCACACTCTTGGAGGCACAAGTGAGGTTGGCCAGAGAGGAGGTTAGAGAGGAGGGCAGCGTGGCTAGAAGGAGCTTGGCAGCAGAGTCAGGGAGGGAGGAGAGCGGAGGGCAAGACCAGGGCCAGGGGCAGGGCAACAGCGTTAGGCAGCTCTCGTTATTGCTGTGTGACAACCTTTCCCCATCTTTACGGGCTTAACCAACGAACGTTGATTATGTCACAGTGGCACTGGACCAGGAATCCAGCAGCGCTCAGCTGGGAGCCTCTGCCAGATGCTCTCAGGGAGTCAGGCTGTGCTCTGAACTGAGGCAGGATCTGCTTCCCTCCCCCTCTGAGCGCACTCTGGGTCCTGGAGGGACCCCTTGCGACTGGAGGCCTGAGTGCCCCTCTGTCGGTGGGTCTCCTTCAGGGCCAGGCCTCAGCAGCCTCTCTAGAGCACAACCCAGAACACACAGGCCTGTTCCCCAGAGTGAGGGATCAGAGAGAGAGAGAGAACAGCTGAGAGTGAGCAGGAGGAGAGCCCTGGACTGTTTGGGTCCCAGTCTCAGAACTGGCTTCGCATCACTCTGCCCTGTTCCACGGAGTAGAAGGGAATCACGAACTTCAGGCCACACTCAAGGGGAGTGGATTCCAGCAGCATGTGTAGACCGAGCAGAGGGGATCACAGGAGGCCATTGAGGGAGAAGGAGAAGACCTCACAGGCTCAATGCCCTGGACAGAATCACAGTCTAGTTCAAGGTGGAGCCAGGTGTGAACCCAGCTCTGTAGCCTCAAGGATGGGGCCCTGGCTGCTCCCAGGCTTCCTCAGGGGGCTCTGAAAAGGTGGTGCTGCTCTAACTGCAGTCAAAAATGGGGAGGGCAGGGGGCTGAGACTGAGAAGTCGGCAGCCTGGTCGTGCATTTGGCAAGTTTCTGCCTGAGGATGAGCCCAGGGCAGGCGAACACTTGAGTGTTCCCCATCCATGTCACGCCTAGGGTGGAGGGAGCAGGGGCCACCTTTGCTGAGCTCATGCTTATGCACTTCTGAACTCAATCCCACACTGGAGAATTGGGAAACTGAGGCCCATAAACAGGTAAGCACTGGCCCATGGCACATGACAGACAAGAGTCCAAGCAGAAGGAAGTATTCTGATATTCTAGGGCAAGACTCGAACCCTTCCAATAGGCTTTGCGGTGGACAACAGAAACCGTCAGTTCTCGGGAAGCTCTTGCCCATCCCTTCCTCTGCGGAAGCTGTTTCCTCCTGGGAATCCAGGACGTGAGCCATGACACACACGTACACACAGAGACCTTAGATGGAAGGGCGGACTATGGGGTGGGCTCAGAAGAGAGGCAGACACAGGGGAGGTGAGGAGAGGAAGAAAAAAGGCGTTAGAGGCGTTCCCTACATGGGACACCGCTCCTCCAATTTCACAGGTATTTTCCCACTCGGGCCTGACGGCATCTCCAAGAACTATGGGCTAGGATAATCCCCCCCACGCAGACTGGAGGCAGAAAGGCCCCGCGAGGCACCATGGCTTCTCCAGGATGAGGAACAGGGAAGAAGGAGCACTTGTGTCTGCGTCTGTCTCAAAGCTGGGACCCTGGCTGCACCCAGACCTTCTCGGAGGCCTGTGGAGACAGGTGGTTTGGGGATCCTGGGGACACATATGATACTGCATGGAAAAGGGGGGGAGCAGTGCCCCGCCCAGAGGACTGCTTGCATGGGTGGTATCCGAGGAGGGGGCTCAGATCACCGTGGTTTCCAGGCAATGATGTAACCTCTTTCACAACAATGCCCACAGTGCAGGGGCCTCCTGTAAAGAGGCACCCAGATCCTCACACTCAGCTCACTTGGCTGGACACAGCTGCTACGGAAAGATGTTTTCCTGCTGTATCCTGCCTCACAGCGTCTATGGTCCCCAGACGACCCGGAGCCAAAACCTTTTTACTCGTTTTAAAGGGTGGCTCACCTCTCATACTCCACACCTATGGCCGTTTGCCAGGAGGTCATCAAAGGTAACACGAGGGGGCCTACATCGGGCTATCCAGCTCAGGCCACTTCTGTGAGCCCCCACTGAACGGCCCCCACCCTCTCCCTTCCGTGGGGGGGATCCTGACTTGGCGGGAACTGCTGGGTGTACAGCTGATCACCTGGTGCTGCCGCCATCTTCACATCCCAGGACAGGGCTGGCACCATAGAAAGGGGATTCCCAAGTTGCCTCTTAACTGGGCCAAGTTTCCTTCAATTCTTTTTCTGATGGGAGTAACCTTCGTTTATAGCATTACGTAGTTTCAGGCTTTCAGCATTATATTGCGATTTCTGTGTAGATGACATCGTGTTCACCACATAACGACTAATGACAATCCATCACCACACACATTTGCCTAATCACCCCTTTTCACCCTCTTCCCTCCCCACTTCCCCTCTGGAACCCCCAATCCAATGCCTATCTCCTGTGATTCTTTGCTGCCGTCATCCCTGATTTATGAGAGTAGTCACAAGGCTATTGGACTTTCTCCCTCTGAATTATTTCACTTAGCATAATACCAAGGGAATCGCCTGTGTGGGCCACAAAGATCCCTCTGTTGAGGCATGGTTGCCGTTGCCACAGGTGACCAGGGAGGCAAGGCTGTGCCCCGGGCCGACTGGTTGTTGGACTCAACTGCCTGTGGCTGTGATGGTCCTTTCAGTCACTTTATCGGCATGGGGCACCCCAGCACAGTTGCCTGCCAGGTCTACTGGCTCATTCCTGTTGCAGATTTTCTGCTGAGTGAGTTGGCGCCCATCGTGGCTGGCTCCTAGTCTCAGGTGCAGGGGCTAGCTGCAGGCTTCAGGCCTGCAAGGCTGTTGTCAGAATTCTCAGGGTTGCAGCTGTTTGGGGCTGGCCCCAGGCATGGAAGCACGCAATATTTTCAGGCTTTGGAAGGTGGGGCCTATGCCCTATGTGGCTGTTGTAGAAGCTGCTTATTGCAGTAATGCTCCCCCACCCAGCTCAGATCCCACAATCCATCAGGAAAGGCTGCACACCTTAAGGGAGCTCCCAACTGGCCCTGAAGCATCACGGCTCGAAGATGGCTTTGTTCCTCTCCAGAGAGGAACTCTGCCTCTTCCAGCTCAGTCAGCACCATCCCGTTTGGCGAGGGTGCTTTCATCCAGCTTTCAGTTCTTTATGAGCCGTAATTGTGCCAAGAGCAGCCGTAAATTCATTGCATCCATGGGTGGAGAGGAGTTCAGCGTCCACCAAGAACAACATCTTGACAGCTTCCTGGGCAAATGTTAAGCCAAGGCCCTCAGGCTGTCACCTGATTACCTCCTTGATGGAGATCTGTGCAGATGGTGGGGGCCGTGTGTCGGGAGTGGAGAGAGTCACCGAGTGTCAGAGCCCCCAAAGTGACTCAGCCAGTGCTCTGAGGCTTCCTGCCTGACTGCCGGGCACTGTCTTTACAGATCGCTCCTGAGGAGGTCGGAAAGGACAAGACAGATCCGTCCTTCCTTTCCGTGATTCTACAGGAAGGGATGATGCGGCACCCGGCCGACACAAGCCAGCGCTGGGCCTGGGTGAGTGCACGTGCTCAGCACACCCAGCACCCAGGGCCCCAGGACACCAAAGACAACCTCAGGTCCTACAAGGCCCTGGTACCACTCCTGCTCCAGAAGGAATCTGTCTCCCCATCTCTGCCCCCAACCTGCCCGCACTGCCCAGCTCCTGTCTTGGCCACATTCAAAGTCACTGTCACCATAACTCTACGAATCCCAGCAAAGAGACTTTTCTCCCATTTCACCTCATGCTTGGTCAAGGGGATCGTTGCATTTTTCTATACATTTTCCTCTTTCACCCCATCCCCAAGTGTCCATGATGACCTCACAATCCTTCCACACTTTCTTCACGTCTCACACTGCCTCATGATGGATAAGGATGCTTTTCCCCAAAAGGATGTGGGGCTCATTGGGACATGTGTGTTGCTCTTTTGCCCTCCTGAGGAACATGTGCCCATGGCCCCTCCAGATCAGGGGCCGGGGCCTCACTGAGATGCACAACATTTTGGATGGCAGACCGTGGACGAGACTGATTCAGCCCTTCACTGCTGTGGGACCTCCTGTTGTCTTTTCATCAGTGCTGCACTGAACGTCCTGCCTGTCCTCCTGTCCCAATGCATCCCCCCGCAGGGAAAGCCCCCGTCTTCTCCTCTCTGCAATGGGCTCTTTAGTCAGAAACCCCAGGGCTGACGCTCTTAACACACACAGGTGCTGTCAATTCTCCGGTAACACCTTGATCTGCTACTGATACTGATACTAACACGTTCGTTCATTCCCCCATCTGATTCTACCTGTAAGACCAGAAGTTTTTCCTACTCTGGGAACTCCTGTCCCACCCCTTGCCAGAAGTCACTGGGGGCTTGAGGCATTGCTCTGACGGCCAGCCCCAACCCTCCTGGTGCCCACAGTGCTGCCTCCTAAGCTGCGCCTCTCCTCTGTACCACCCCAGGCTCTCGACGCATCCACAGTGGTCAAGAGTCCGTTTCCCAGGCTGTGGATGGTTCACGACACTGCGCTCAATAGTCTCGTGGATCACCTTGTGCCCGCTTTCCTGCTGGGCGACACCACTTTTATCCGCAGCTTCCTCTTGACGTACATAGCTGTGGCCTCCACACAACAAGTGCTGGATGAGTTCTTTAACAGGTGAGTGCCCTTCTCCTCCAGGACTCTGGGGCTCCAGCTACCTGCACGCTGGGAGTCTTGGGGAGGTCTGCGCACCTCTCTGAGCCTCGGTTTGCTCCCTTGAATACTGGCGAGAAGACGGGAACAACCACCACGGGCTATTGTAGCGACTCAATGAGCTCCTGCCTGAACGGCCCTTTCGAGAAGCTGAGCCCTATGAAAGGTCAGCTGGATCGGCCCTCCAGGGCTCCATGCTAGACAGGAGTCAGACAGTCACATAAGACTCCTCAGGCAGCTGCCGTCCAGTACAGTCAATGTGATGCCCTCCTGTCTCCTCTAGTTACAGATTCATCCTCTCTTGTAGAGTGGACGACGCGCCCACCCGCCTATGGAAAAAGTGAGTGGGCACTGGATCAAGTGGGAGGGCCTCTCCTCTCCACACTGTAAGGGGAGTGTAGGGCCTATGATCGAGCGGCTGGCAGGACCCTCCATCCCAACGTCTTCTGATTCCTCCGGGACGGCAGAGTTCTGAGGGCTTCTCAAATTAGAGAAGAAAACTGTCCAGGAGAGCTCTGGAGGGGGCTGTGGGTGCTGTGGGAGTCCAAGGCAGAGTGGAGTAAGCCACTACAGCACCCAGATGCACCCCTCCCCATCCCAGTCCCACCTCCACTCCCCATCGTGGGACACAGAACTGGAGGTGTCTGAGCATCCTGCTCACTCATCTGGTAGAACCTCCACGGTTCTCTGCTCCTCTGCTGCCCAGTGGCCCACTCAGTGCTCAGGGACCAAATGACACCCTCCGTGTCAGCCACTAGCAGGAGGGGAAGGTCACCCACGTGGGGCACCTGGTGAATCAGGCAGCACACAGGCACAGGACCTAAAGTCTGAGGTATGTGGAGGGCAGTGGAAAGCACAGGCAGGAGACAAAGACCGTTGTTCCTGGATCAGTCAGATATTCACTGCACCCTACTGTGTGCCAGTGCGTGCAAGAACAGGGCAGACTGCACCACGCCCTTCCGTCCTGGACTGGCATTCCAGTGGGATGTGCCAGGAGACACTCGAGGACTGTGTCAGGCTTCCCTGAGGAAAAGGAGGGGCCAGCACTCCAGGGACCGAGTGCTCTCACTTCCCAAGGTGTTTTCCCAGCCTCTCCTTGGAGACGTGGCCTGTTCTGCCAAGCTGGCCAGGTAGCAGGCGCACGGAAAGTGGGACTGGCCCCTGGACGGGCAGCAGCAGGAGGCACAGGAGCCCAGACCCCCACGACGTACCCTGGGAGGGCAGTATGGAAGGAGAGGCCGGTTCTCTGACTCCGCTGCCCACCTGTCTCTCCTCAGGGCCTTGGCCTTCATTCTTGGCACGTGGATGGAATCCTATCCCCAGGACTTTTTCCAGCCCCCAGACTTTCCCAGCTTGAGGAGGGTATTGGCCTTCCTTGCATTCAGCATGCCAGGCTCGCAGGTGGAGCATCAAGCTCGCCTTCTGCTTTCACAGTCGCTGCACTCTGAGCCCAGCGAGGCAGAGAGTCAGGGTGAGCAGGACTTGGGCTGTGTGACACGGGCGTGTGTGGAGGCAATGTGGCCGGGCCACTCAGCACAGAGCCTTCAGAGGCTGGGGTTAGGCTGAGAGCCATGAGCTGGAGCAGATCACAATTCCCACGGACTCCAGGCATGCCAGAGCTTCTGGAGGGCGGTTCATGTACTGAGTCTCCCTGATTGGTGAGACATTTCCCTTGCTTGGGAGGAACATGGAAAGACAGTCACGTTTGGTTTCTCTGTGTGCTTTTGTACGTGTGTGTGTGTGTGTGAGGCATCGTTACTTTGGGTTTTTCTTTATTTTTTTTCACCATTCCCTTTTTTTAATTCTTGGTTGCGTTGACAGTACTTTATAAACTTCCTCAAAGTTCAGGTGTACGGTGTTATATATTTCAATTTCTGTGTAGATTACAGCAGGTCCCCCACCCAAAGACTAATTGCAATCCATCACCACACACATGTGCCTAGTCATGGGGATGTGATTTTCTCTTCTTGGATCTGCAGCACCTGCTCCTGAGAAAGATCCCAAGCCAGCTGAATATCGACCCCCTGCTCCAACTCTAGTGCCCACCGCACCTCAGAGCCACAGACTCAGACAGTCCAGCACTGGAGCCGCCTCGAGCCTCAGCCCGGATGGCACTTCAAGCGATGGAAAGACCGTTAACGTCCTCCCAGCGACGAGCCTCAGCCCCTGGAATGCCGCACCACGGCCGATTTCTGCCCCTCCCCATTTACCTCCTGTTCAATAAAGTTGTTTTTGTCTTGCACATACTTAACGCTTTCCTTTAGTATCTCTTGAGATGTTCACTTCAACAGGATGTCATTCCTTTATCCTTTCAAAATGTCCATTTCGAATGACGTCACCAAGATGGTGGAGTGAGTAGTCGTCTCTGTCTCTCTCCCTTCGAATCTACAACTAATTGGACATTCATCGGTTAACAAAGGACATCCATATAACATCTCAGGATGCCTGAGAGTCCCGTGCTGCTATGCATCGGAAGGCGGATGGACTTCCCCCCAGGAGGAGGTGGAGATAGGTGAAATCTCTCCGACCCCCAAGCCCCGACCACCGGACAGCCTAGTGCCTGCAAGTGGCTTTCTTCCAGCGGACGCACCCATAGCATCTCCACGCACCAAGGGCAGGAGTGTGTGCACACCAGCGTAGCGACGGTGGAAACAGGTGACTACAGCCCTACCTAAGCCCCTTGCGATTACACCTAAGCACAGGGGCAAACCCCAGGGTCTCGCACCAGCGGCAGGGAAAGCCTCTACTCACCATTAGCAGAGAGGCGCCGCCCATCATTCAAACCGCCCGGAAGGTCCTGAAGAGGAGGATGCCAGGCAGTGCAGCAGCCAGCCAGCTGCCACTGGACTCACGGACTCCGGCTGTCCCCCAGACAGGTTATAGGCTCCCAGAGATCCTGTGGGAAAAGATTGGGGTTGGGTGGAGTTCCAGCGGCCCGGCTCCGTGGCCCAGGGGGGATCTCCAGGCTCCTGCACTGGCGGCAGGGAAAGCCTCTACTCACCATTAGTGGAGAGGCACCGCCCAGCATTCAGAACGCTGGGAGGGTCCCAGAAAGGAGAATCCCAGGCAGGGAAGCAGCCAGCCAGCCACCACTGGACTCACGCACTCCGGCTGTCCCCCAGACAGGGCATGGGCTCCCAGAGATCCTGTAGAAGAGGACTGGGGTTGGGTGGAGTTCCAGTGGCTCAGCTTCATGGCCCAGGGGGAGACTCTACAGTCCCACAGCAGCCTCAGGAAAAGCCTCTGCACACCACTAGTAGAGAGGCCCCACCCAGCAATCACAAGGCTGGAAGGCCCTAGGACAAAAGTAGCATAGCTAGGTGAGCTAACCACAGACTGCAGAAGATACCCATAGCTCTGCTGTGACCTATAGTGGACAAGTGAGATTTTGTGGGCTCCGACAGTGACAGAGCTGCGAAGATAGGTGATCCTGCTCCCGACCTCTTGGAAAGCCCTTAACACTGCTGCAGACCCTAAGGAGGGAGCACATCTAGGTGGTCTGCAACAGTAGGCACTAGCAGCCTGAAGCCCTCTTGTGATTGCCCCCACACCTGATGAGGGACCCTACAGGGCCACTGCGACTACAAGGAGGGGCGCACGTCCAGTTAGCAACAGCTGACAGGGTTCCTGGTCGGTGCAGTCTAAACAGCTGCTCCCCTACACACACCAGTAGAAACAAGTGGAAGCAGTAACTAAACTCTCTCTCTATGTGGAGGCACAAATCTATGCCATCTAGCAGTAAGAAAAAATATATTAAATCTCCAGAACAGAAGGAAAATGACAGGAAACAATCACAAAGACAATGAAATCTATAACCTAAATCACGATGACTTCAAAACAGCCATTATTCAAAAACTCAACGAGTTAAAAGAGAATACAGATAGACAACTCAACGAGTTCAGGAGCTATGTCACAAAAGAGCTTGATGCTATAAAGAAGAACCAATCAGAAATACTGGAGATGAAGAACGCAATGGAGGAGATTAAGAAAAATGTGGACTCTCTGAACCGTAGGGTTGATACTATGGAGGACAGAATTAGCAATTTGGAGGAGAGGAATACAGAAATGCTGCAGGCAGAGGAGGAGAGAGAACTAGGACTAAAAAGAAATGAAGAAACCCTCCAAGAATTATCCAACTTAATCAGGAGATGCAACATAAGGATTATAGGTATACCAGAGGGAGAAGAAAAGGAGAAGCGGGCAGAAAGCCCACTCAAAGAAATAATGGCTGAGAACTTTCCAAACCTTGGGAGAGAGATGGAACTTCGTGTGACAGAAGCCAACAGATCTCCAAACTTTATCAATGTAAGAAGACCAACCCCAAGGCATATAGTAGTGAAGCTAGCAAAAGTCAACGACAAAGAGAAAATACTAAGGGCAGCCAGGTAGAAGAAAATAACCTACAAAAGAAAACCCATAAGGCTATCAGCAGATTTCTCAGGAGCTACCTTCCAGGCTAGAAGAGAGCAGACTGATATATTCAAAACTCTGAAGGATAAAAACCTGCAGCCAAGAATACTCTACCCAGTGAAAATAGCCTTCAAATACGATGGAGAAATAAAATCTTTCCCAGATAAACAAAAGTTAAGGGAATTCATTGTCCCAAGACCTCCTCTTCAAGAAATGCTCAGGAAGACCCTCATACCCGAAAAATCAAAAAAAGGAAAGGGGTTACAAAACCAAGAGCAAAGGAGATAAGTAGAAGGACAATAACAAAAAGTAGCAGCTCTCCATCAGAACAGGTTAGCAAATGTGAAATAAAACATTAAAGATAAAAGGAAGGGAAACACCAAGAATAAACATAATCCTGTCGTTTTAACCACAAACTCACAACACAAGAAGGAAGAGGAAAAAATCTGACGACAACAACCTAGAAGGGGAAGAGAAAAGGGATGGGATGTTTTAATTCAAGGAAATAAGAGGCTATCAGAAAATGGACTATCTCATCTATGAGATGTTTTAGACAAGCCACCTGGTAACCACTAAACAAATAACAAGAATAAAGACACAAATTACAAATAAGAAGAATGCCAATACAGAAATTTACATACCTGAATGAGTAATCTAAACATCATGGGACGAGAAACAAAGAGAACAGGAAAACAAGTGATAAAGTGGCAGCGATAGGCCCTCCCATTTCCATAATCACTCTAAATGTAAATGGATTGAACTCTCCAATCAAAAGACACAGAGTGGCAGGATGGATCAAAGAACAAGACCCAACAATAGCCTGCCTCCAGGAAACACACCTCAGCCCCAAAGACAAACACAGACTCAGAGTGAAGGGATGGAAGACGATACTCCAAGCTAAGAATGAACAAAAGAAAGCAGGTGTCGCTATATCAGACAAAGTAGAATTCAAAGCAAAACAGATAAAGAAAGACAAAGACGGGCAGTATATGATCATAAAAGGGACACTACACCAAGATGACATAACACATAAATATATATGCATCCGACACAGGAGCACGAGTTTGTAAAGCAACTCTTAACAAAACTAAAAGGAGACATCAACAACAATACAATAATAGTAGGGGACCTCAACACCCCATTAACATCAATGGATAGATCAACCAGACAGAAAATCAACATGGACATTATAGAATTAAATGAAAAATTAGACCGGATGGACTTAATAGATATATATAGAGAGAACACTTCATCCAAAACTAGCAGGTTACACATTCTTCTCAAGTGCGCAGGGAACATTCTCAAGGATAGACCATATCTTGGGAAACAAAGCAACCATCAATACATTCAGAGGGTTGAAATAATATCGAGCATAGTTTCTGATCATAATGCTATGAAACTAGAAATCAACTACAAGAATAAATCTGGGAAAGGGGCAAAAATGTGGAGACTAAACAACATGCTACTGAACGAAAAATGGATTATTGAAGAAACTGAAGAAATCAAATGTTATCTGGAGACAAATCAAAATGAAAACATGCCATACCAACTCATTTGGGACGCAGCAAAAGCAGTCCTAAGAGGGAAATTCATCGCAATACAGGCTCACCTCAATAAACAAGAAAAATCTCACATAAGCAACCTCAAACGACACCTAACAGAATTAGAAAAAGAAGAACAAACAAAGCCCGAAGTCAGTAGAAGGAGGTAAATAATGAAAATTAGAGCAGAAATAAACAACATTGAAACAAAAAAGACAGGAGGAAGGATCAATGAAACAAAGAGTTGGTTCTTTGACAAAATTAACAAAATCGACAAACCCTTAGCCAGACTCACTAAGAAAAAAAGAGAGAAGTCTCAAATAAAGAAAATTAGAAAGGAGAGAGGAGAAATCACAACAGATACCAAAGAAATACAAGGGATGATAAGAGAATACTATGAAAAACTATATGCCAACAAATTGAACAGCCTAGAAGAAATGGATAAATTCCTCGAGTCTTACAACCTCTGCAAACTGAATCAGGAAGAAATAGAGAATCAGAATAGACCAATCACAAGTAAGTAAATAGAAACGGTAATCCAAAACCTCCCCAAAAATAAGAGTCCAGGACCAGACGGCTTCTCTGGAGAATTCTACCAAACAGACAAAGAAGATTTAATACCTATCCTTCTCAAACTATTCCAGAAAATTGAGGAAGATGAAGCACTCCCTAACACATTCTATGAAGCCAACATCACTCTGATCCCCAAACCTGACAAAGACAACACAAAGAAGGAAAACTACAGGCCGATATCACTGATGAACAGAGACGCAAAAATCCTCAACAAAATTCTGGCAAACCGAATACAGCAATACATCAAAAAGATTATACACCATGATCAAGTGGGGTTTATACCAGGGACACAGGGATGCTTCAACGTCCTCGAGTCAATCATCGTGATACTCTACGTTAACAAAATGAGAAAGAGAAACCACATGATCATCTCAATAGATGCAGAGAAGGCATTTGACTAGATCCAACATCCATTCATGATAAAAACCCTCATTAAAATGGGTATAGAAGGAAACTACCTCAACATAATAAAGGCCATCTATGACAAACCCACAGCCAACATCATACTTAAGGGACAAAAACTGAAAGCCATCCCTCTGAGAGCAGGAACGAGACAAGGGTGCCCACTTTCACCACTCTTTTTCAACATAGTACTGGCGGTGTTGGCCACAGCAATTCGGCAGAAAAAAGAAATAAAAGGAATCCAAATAGGCAATGAAGAAGTAAAATTCTCGCTGTTTGCAGACGATGTGATCGTATATATAGAAAACCCCAAAGAATCCATAGGAAAACTATTAGAAACAATCAACAGCTACAGCAAAGTTGCAGGGTATAAAATCAGCATACATAAATCAGTAGCATTTCTATATGCTAACAATGAACTAACAGAAAAAGAACTCAAGAACTCAATCCCATTCACAATCGCAACAAAAAGAATAAAATACCTTGGCATAAATTTAACCAAGGAAATGAAAGATCTATACAACGAAAACTACAAGACTTTCTTGAACGAAATTGATGATGACATCAAGAGATGCAAAGACATTCCATGCACATGGATTGGAAGAATAAATAGTTAGAATGTCCATATTACCTAAAGCAATCTACAGATTCAACGCTATCCCAATCAGAATCCCAATGACATTCTTTACAGAAATTGAACAAAGAATCCTAAAATTCATATGGGGCAACAAAAGACCCCGAATTGCTAAAGCAATCCTGAGTAAGAAGATCAAAGCCAGAGGCATCACAATCCCTGACTTTAAAGCATACCACAAAGCTACAGTAATCAAAACAGCATGGTACTGCTACAAAAACAGGTGCACAGAACAATGGAACAGAATTGAAAGCCCAGAAATGAAACCACACATCTATGGACAGCTAATCTTCGACAAAGTTGCTGAGGGCCTACAACGGAGAAAAGAAAGTCTCTTCAACAAACGGTGCTGGGAAAACTGGAAAGCCACATGTAAAAGAATGAAAATTGACCATTCTTTTTCACCATTCACCAAAATAAACTCAAAATGGGTCAAAGACCTAAAGTTTAGGCCTGAAACAATAAGACTGCTAGAAGAGAATATAGGCAGTACACTCTTTGACATCAGTTTCAAAAGAATCTTTTCGGACACCATAACTCCTCAGACGAGGGAAACAATAGAAAGAATAAACAATGGGACTTCATCAGACTAAAGAGCTTCTTCAAGGCAAGGGAAAACAGGACTGAAACAAAAAAACAGCCCACTAATTAGGAAAAAATATTTACAAGTTACTTATCCGACAAAGGGTTAATCTCCATAATATATAAAGAACTCACACAGCTCAACAACAAAAAATCAAACAACCCCATCAAAAAATGGGCAGGGGACATGAACAGACATTTCTCCAAAGAAGATATACGGATGGCCAATAGACACATGAAAAGATCCTCATCATCACTAATCATCAGGGAAATGCAAATCAAAACTACACTAAGATATCACCTTACACCAGTTGGAATGGCAAAAATATCCAAAACCAAGAGTGACAAATGGTGGAGAGGTTGTGGAGAAAAAGCAACCCTCATACACTGTTGGTGGGAATGCAAACTGGTGCAGCCACTACGGAAAACAGTATGGAGATTTCCCAAAAACTTAAAAATAGAAATACCTTATGACCCAGCCATCCCACTACTGGGTATCTATCCAAAGAACCTGAAATCAGCAATCCCAAAAGTCCCATGCACCCCTATGTTCATCACAGCATTATTTGCAATAGCCAAGTCATGGAACCAACCTAAGTGCCCAGCAACTGACGATTGGATAAAGACAATACGGTATGTATATGCAATGGAATACTACTCAGCCATAAAAAGGACAAAAATCGTCCCATTCACAACAACATGGATGGGCCTTGAGGGTATTATGTTAAGTGAAATAAGCCAGACAGAGAAAGATGAGCTCTGTATGACCTTACTCATAGGTGGAAGTTAACATATAGACAAGGAGAACTGATCGGTGGTTACCAGGGGAAAGGGGGGGTGGGGGGAGGGCACAAAGGGTGAAGTGGTGTACCTACAACGTGACTAAAAATAATGTACAACTGAAATTTCACAAGGTTGTGAACTATCCTAACCTTAATAAAAAAAACAAACGTCCATTTCCCTGACCAGGAGGACGCTCACAGTGTTGCCCGACCGTCATCCTGACCTCATTCAAGAACACTGTTGTGTAAGCGGAGGCCTCTCCCTGTTCTCCTCTCAGTCCTCCTCCCTCCCACCCCGTCCCTGGGGCCCGCTGAGCTTTCTGACTCTATGGACTTACCTCTGCTGGGCTGTTCAGCTGAGCGGACGCATCCAAGACGTGGCCTTTTGTGTCTGGCTACGTAATATCAGAGGAGTATGATTAATCACATTTTAAATTAAAAATACAGTTTTTATTAGGGAGAAAAATCCCTGCTCCATCAAAGCTTATGTATGAAAAATGAAGCTCCCATATTGAATATTCTCTTTATCTAGGGATGGGCACCACATTTAAAGTGGGAAACGAGAGCTGGAAACCAAGAGGGGAATGTGTGGGACCGGGAGACACCTTTCACATCGTTTTCCTTCCTGGATGGGCCACGGTTGAGTTTATGCAATGTGCAAATTACAGAACATGTTTACTGCATATTACACGCTTTGATTGGTTACAACTATCTTAAGGAATAAAATACCTTACCTACGTTTCTCAGGATTTGGATTGATGATTTCTTTTTCATTTTGTAAAATAATGTTTTAAGGTGAGTAAGGAAAGAGGGTCCACTCCCCTGACTGGGACATAATTGCCCACAACAAGTGCCATCCATCTTTTCAATCTTTGCTCTACAGGGCAATGATCTTTGAGGACCCATGTGGGAGCATGTATATAGGTGTGTGTTAAGCAGTGTGAGTGGGTTTGGTGGGCAGGAGCCCAGGGCTTTCCTATCCTAGGACCTGATGTCCCACAGGGGAACAGGGACACTCAGTCCTGTCCCCTTGTGCGTTCTCAGTGGCCACACATCGCCTTCTACCAAGCAGCCACGGCTTTGAAGGACTGCACCATCTCCATATGTTCACTCCATAACCATACTGAAAGGTCCATGTGCGTCCGCGCGTCTCTGTTTTTGTAGAACAGAGACCTAAAAGCAGACATGCTGCCACACAATGGATATACTCATTTCAGGGTTTGGCTGCTATTTCTGAGATCTACGCCTGCTTCATCGAGTTTGAGTCTTTGTTAATTCTCCCCAAATCCCCCCAAGACATAGCTGTATAGTTTGTAATTGTGAGTCCTTCTAGTTGGGGCATGTGGGACACGGAGTCAACATGGCGTAATGAGCGGTGCAACGTCCATGCCCAGAATCCAAACCCTGGGCCACAGAGCGGACGGCAGGAACTTAAACCCACGGCCATGGGACCAGCTCCCACGTTTGAGGCTTGTTTGGGAAAGCAGGGACTCCAGAGACATTGGAGGTGGCACCTGAAGGAGGAGGCTGACAAGACAGGAGTCAGGCCATCAGGGTCTCTGGGAGTGGCCCATGGAGCCGAGAAGGGCCGGCCCAACACCCTCCCTCAGGTATCACCCCCCTACAGCATCTTCTGCCCCGAGTCCTGGAACATTCTTCTGCCAAGCCGCTTCCCACGAACACACCCCCGGCCCAGGGCCCCTCAGCCAGCCCAGCACACATCCTCCACGATTCAGCTTCTAGGTAGGGCAGCCAGGCCCTGCTTCCCAGCCAAAGGAGACTGCAGGCCAGGCCACTCCTTTCTGCACCAATCTCCCCCCGTCTTGGTCCCTTTCTCAGGAAGAGACCTCTATGGGCAGGTGAGGGACACATCGACGTGCCCTTGAACATGTCCATCCAGATAAAGCTTTAGTTGCATCACCAACAACACTAGACCTTGTGTGAGCAAAGGAGACCTTTAGGAAGCAGAGCAGGGGCTGCTGGAGCTGCGGGCTGGGGAGAGCCTCGGTCAGGGCCTTTAGCCCTGGGCAGAGCCCGAGAAACACCCCTCAGCCTCCACCACCAGCAACGCCCTGTCCCCCGGCCGCCACCGCCCACCTTGGGGCCCCTGACATTCAGTATGTGCAAGGGAGGGGACTCTGCTTCCTGCTAAACAGTCCAAAGGAAGGGAAGGGGGCAGCCCTCACCTCCTTCAAAGTCAGCTTATGCGGGGTCCACTTCCTCGGAGGCTGTGGGGCAGGTCATGGGCGGCAATCTCTCTCTTCTCTGACACAGGATGGAGCCCCCCAGTCAGAGACCATAGGTCGTCACAGAAACAGGGCCTTGCCTGGAGGGAGGGAGAGGAGCTCCCCTGGACAGGGAACAAGCAAGGCTGGAGAGAAGGGGGACCATGCAGAAGGGCTGCCATGGGCTGGGGCAGTGCCACAGCGGTTTCACTACACACACACACACACACACACACACACACAGTTTTTACCCTCTGAGGTAATGGAAGTGTTACCTACCTTTATTACAGAAATGAGTCCCAGTATTGATGTATCCTAAAGTATCACATTGTGCTCCACAAGCTTAGACAATGTTATGTGTCCATTAAATCTCAATTGAGCTGGAACAATTTCTTAGAAAGGAGAAAAAGGCCACTTACAGAATGACAGAAGATATTTGCAAGTCACATTTCTGCTGAGGGGTGAACATCTAGAATATGTGAGAAACTCATACAACCCAAAACCCGAAGAAATAAATTTACCTCACTGAAAAATGGGCAAAGCAACTTGAACAGAGGATTCTCCAAAGAAGACAGGTCAGTGGCCAAAGTCTAGGAAAAGATGTTGAACATCCATCACCCACCATAAACAAGTGCAAATCAAAACGAGATGTCACGTCACACCTGTTACCACGGCTCTCATCACACACTCACGCAAAAGATAGTGTTGGCGAGCATGTGAAGACATTGGAACCCTGGTGTATCCTGTCGTGCTAAAGGTAACATTGTGCAGCTGCTATAGGAAACTCTATGGAGATTCCCCAAAAGGATTCAACCTGGAAATCACATACACTCCACTAATTCCATTCTTAGGTATATATCCTCCAAATTCCAAACAGGAACCTGAAGGGACACAGGCACTCCCATGTTCTTGGCAGTGTCATTCACAAGAGCCAAGCTGTAGAAACGACCTAAGTGTCTGTCCACGGATGAAGGGGTACAGAAACTGGGGCATACACTTACAAGGTGTAGCCGCCCCTGACCTAGGAAGGGTTAATACTCACCGGAAAAGGCTTGCCAACAAACTGTGACCCGGAGGTGAGAAGGCCAGTTAGCCAATGACGGGTAAGACCTCCAGGGGGAGGCAACCCAAGCCAGGCACCGGTCGCCCGGGGGCACAGATGGAGACACGATATCAGGAGCAGGAGGGGCCGTTGCCTGGGAGGCCTTGCATGCTCCGAGATAAAAATATACAAGCACAGCAATAACATGATAATATCAAAACAGACGCCGAGGGAGGGCTCCTTGAGAAATCACTAAGAATTCTTGGCATTCGCTAATTACATTGTTCAGAACACCTGTGTATGTTTAACAGATGTAAGCTATGCATACATTGAAACACTGGTTATAATAAACTCAGAGTGGCCATCAGCCCTCTCCGCATCTATCCGGATGTGTACATTGGATTGCAACACCGACACAGGGCAATATTATTTTGCCTTTGTAAAGAAGGAAATTCTGCCATAGGACACGACGTGGATGAATCCAGATGACATTATGTTAATGGAAGAAGACAGTGACAGAGGGACAAAGAATGCATGGTTCCACTCCTGAGGGCTATCTAAAACAATCAAACTCACAGAGGCAGAGACTACGACGGTGCTTGTCAGGGAGTGGCGGAGGAGAAAACGGTGAGCCGCGTTTCCACGGCTCATACAGTACACAAAGTGTATGGAGGGAATCCTTTCATGACACGAACAACAGAACATTTTATAAAGCAGAAAGCTGCCTAACACTGTTGCCCTGCCCTGGCCCTGGTCCTGCCCTCCACTCTCCTCATATTTGTATACTCAACATATTTATACTTGAATCCAAATTTACAGAGTTATTCGAAAGACAGGATCACCCTAACTGGGCAGTCACTTTGCACTGAACATGAATAATTCTCCCTGCCCTTTCCAATGTTTGAGGGGATGATTTCAATGGCTGCCTAGTGTTCCTTATCACGTATCGTACATAACTAGCTGTTTCCATTGTCCCTGTCATCATCTTCCTCTATCAAACATCTCTGGATGGTGTCTGGAAGTGGAGTTCAATTGATAGCAGCTCTAGACAGCTTCCAAATCTAGAATGCTTCACGGAGCTTCCAGAGCACTTTCACTTTCTCCTTTCCACGTCGAGTGGCAGGCATTGACACCAGAACTCGTTTCCGTCTCTACACTGGGAGCTTCTCCCAGGGAAAGATGCCGCTCCGTCACTTCTGCCTCCAACTCTTGGCACAGTGCCGACATATGGGAAAACCTCAACAGAGATACAAGGCACAAAATAAATCTAAACAAGAGACTCATTGTTGCAGAGAACTTCAACTGTCCATCAAAATCCACCCTCCACTTCTTGGGGCATGCTGTTGGATGCCGTGGTCCAGCCTCCGTGGTGGCCGATGACCACTTCTTTGCTGAAGGAAGAGAAAAGGAACTGGCAAGTGCCGTTCCGGACCCGGCTGACAACATCCTCCTGGGTGACTTTCCTTCTGTTCTTTCCAATTATGCTGATGGATGCAGACGAGGATCATGTCCGAGGGAGGGAGAAGGCACACGATGGAAGAACGATGGGTTCCTGAGGGCCATTTGAAAGATTGTGGTCCCTCCATTCTGAACACCCACCCTGCACTGGTATCTGGGAAAATAGATAGTGCTATGCTCCTGTAATTTGGGCTGTGTTTCGATAACTCATCACATGCCACCAAAAGTCTCAGTCACAGGGCTAACTTTAGTCATGATCCACCTAGCACATTCCAAATGATGGAAGTCTATTTGGCTCTAAGGACAGAGCCGGTCAGTGGTGGGATGGATCTTCATTCCACACCTGTGCCCCGAGCACGCAATAGTGCTAGTGCTGAAAAGACCCGACAAGCTCGTGCCCCCCAGATAAAGATCTGGAAGGGTAGCTGGACAAAGCCACGAAATGAAAACCACAGGAATGAAAGGAGCAGACGCCACCAGGAAAACAAGCCCATGCTGCTGTGGAGCGCCGGGTCCAGACGGAGAGGGGCCTGGAAGGGCTGCCACGAGGTGACATTCATATTTGCAGCAGCATGACAAGGAGCCAGCCCTGTCTCAATCCAGGGCTCCGTCGCCTGTAGGAACGCCCAGCAGTGCACACTCTTGGAGGCACAAGTGAGGTTGGCCAGAGAGGAGGTTAGAGAGGAGGGCAGAGTCGCTAGAAGGAGCTTGGCAGCAGAGTCAGGGAGGGAGGAGAGCGGAGGGCAAGACCAGGGCCAGGGGCAGGGCAACAGCATTAGGCAGCTATCGTTATTGCTGTGTGACCTTTCCCCATCTTTACGGGCTTAACCAACGAACGTTGATTATGTCACAGTAGCACTGGACCAGGAATCCAGCAGCGCTCAGCTGGGAGCCTCTGCCAGATGCTCTCAGGGAGTCAGGCTGTGCTCTGAACTGAGGCAGGATCTGCTTCCCTCCCCCTCTGAGTGCACTCTGGGTCCTGCAGGGACCCCTTGCGACTGGAGGCCTGAGTGCCCCTCTGTCGGTGGGTCTCCTTCAGGGCCAGGCCTCAGCAGCCTCTCTAGAGCACAACCCAGAACACACAGGCCTGTTCCCCAGAGTGAGGGATCAGAGAGAGAGAGAGAACAGCTGAGAGTGAGCAGGAGGAGAGCCCTGAACTGTTTGGGACCCAGTCTCCGAACTGGCTTCGCATCACTCTGCCCTGTTCCACGGAGTAGAAGGGAATCACGAACTTCAGGCCACACTCAAGGGGAGTGGATTCCAGCAGCATGTGTAGACCGAGCAGAGGGGATCACAGGAGGCCATTGAGGGAGAAGGAGAAGACCTCACAGGCTCAATGCCCTGGACAGAATCACAGTCCAGCTCAAGGTGGAGCCAGGTGTGAACCCAGCTCTGTAGCCTCAAGGATGGGGCCCTGGCTGCTCCCAGGCTTCCTCAGGGGGCTCTGAAAAGGTGGTGCTGCTCTAACTGCAGTCAAAAATGGGGAGGGCAGGGGGCTGAGACTGAGAAGTCGGCAGCCTGGTCGTGCATTTGGCAAGTTTCTGCCTGAGGATGAGCCCAGGGCAGGCGAACACTTGAGTGTTCCCCATCCATGTCACGCCTAGGGTGGAGGGAGCAGGGGCCACCTTTGCTGAGCTCATGCTTATGCACTTCTGAACTCAATCCCACACTGGAGAATTGGGAAACTGAGGCCCATAAACAGGTAAGCACTGGCCCATGGCACATGACAGACAAGAGTCCAAGCAGAAGGAAGTATTCTGATATTCTAGGGCAAGACTCGAACCCTTCCAATAGGCTTTGCGGTGGACAACAGAAACCGTCAGTTCTCGGGAAGCTCTTGCCCATCCCTTCCTCTGCGGAAGCTGTTTCCTCCTGGGAATCCAGGACGTGAGCCATGACACACACGTACACACAGAGACCTTAGATGGAAGGGCGGACTATGGGGTGGGCTCAGAAGAGAGGCAGACACAGGGGAGGTGAGGAGAGGAAGAAAAAAGGCGTTAGAGGCGTTCCCTACATGGGACACCGCTCCTCCAATTTCACAGGTATTTTCCCACTCGGGCCTGACGGCATCTCCAAGAACTATGGGCTAGGATAATCCCCCCCACGCAGACTGGAGGCAGAAAGGCCCCGCGAGGCACCATGGCTTCTCCAGGATGAGGAACAGGGAAGAAGGAGCACTTGTGTCTGCGTCTGTCTCAAAGCTGGGACCCTGGCTGCACCCAGACCTTCTCGGAGGCCTGTGGAGACAGGTGGTTTGGGGATCCTGGGGACACATATGATACTGCATGGAAAAGGGGGCGAGCAGTGCCCCGCCCAGAGGACTGCTTGCATGGGTGGTATCCGAGGAGGGGGCTCAGATCACCGTGGTTTCCAGGCAATGATGTAACCTCTTTCACAACAATGCCCACAGTGCAGGGGCCTCCTGTAAAGAGGCACCCAGATCCTCACACTCAGCTCACTTGGCTGGACACAGCTGCTACGGAAAGATGTTTTCCTGCTGTATCCTGCCTCACAGCGTCTATGGTCCCCAGACGACCCGGAGCCAAAACCTTTTTACTCGTTTTAAAGGGTGGCTCACCTCTCATACTCCACACCTATGGCCGTTTGCCAGGAGGTCATCAAAGGTAACACGAGGGGGCCTACATCGGGCTATCCAGCTCAGGCCACTTCTGTGAGCCCCCACTGAACGGCCCCCACCCTCTCCCTTCCGTGGGGGGGATCCTGACTTGGCGGGAACTGCTGGGTGTACAGCTGATCACCTGGTGCTGCCGCCATCTTCACATCCCAGGACAGGGCTGGCACCATAGAAAGGGGATTCCCAAGTTGCCTCTTAACTGGGCCAAGTTTCCTTCAATTCTTTTTCTGATGGGAGTAACCTTCGTTTATAGCATTACGTAGTTTCAGGCTTTCAGCATTATATTGCGATTTCTGTGTAGATGACATCGTGTTCACCACATAACGACTAATGACAATCCATCACCACACACATTTGCCTAATCACCCCTTTTCACCCTCTTCCCTCCCCACTTCCCCTCTGGAACCCCCAATCCAATGCCTATCTCCTGTGATTCTTTGCTGCCGTCATCCCTGATTTATGAGAGTAGTCACAAGGCTATTGGACTTTCTCCCTCTGAATTATTTCACTTAGCATAATACCAAGGGAATCGCCTGTGTGGGCCACAAGGATCCCTCTGTTGAGGCATGGTTGCCGTTGCCACAGGTGACCAGGGAGGCAAGGCTGTGCCCCGGGCCGACTGGTTGTTGGACTCAACTGCCTGTGGCTGTGATGGTCCTTTCAGTCACTTTATCGGCATGGGGCACCCCAGCACAGTTGCCTGCCAGGTCTACTGGCTCATTCCTGTTGCAGATTTTCTGCTGAGTGAGTTGGCGCCCATCGTGGCTGGCTCCTAGTCTCAGGTGCAGGGGCTAGCTGCAGGCTTCAGGCCTGCAAGGCTGTTGTCAGAATTCTCAGGGTTGCAGCTGTTTGGGGCTGGCCCCAGGCATGGAAGCACGCAATATTTTCAGGCTTTGGAAGGTGGGGCCTATGCCCTATGTGGCTGTTGTAGAAGCTGCTTATTGCAGTAATGCTCCCCCACCCAGCTCAGATCCCACAATCCATCAGGAAAGGCTGCACACCTTAAGGGAGCTCCCAACTGGCCCTGAAGCATCACGGCTCGAAGATGGCTTTGTTCCTCTCCAGAGAGGAACTCTGCCTCTTCCAGCTCAGTCAGCACCATCCCGTTTGGCGAGGGTGCTTTCATCCAGCTTTCAGTTCTTTATGAGCCGTAATTGTGCCAAGAGCAGCCGTAAATTCATTGCATCCATGGGTGGAGAGGAGTTCAGCGTCCACCAAGAACAACATCTTGACAGCTTCCTGGGCAAATGTTAAGCCAAGGCCCTCAGGCTGTCACCTGATTACCTCCTTGATGGAGATCTGTGCAGATGGTGGGGGCCGTGTGTCGGGAGTGGAGAGAGTCACCGAGTGTCAGAGCCCCCAAAGTGACTCAGCCAGTGCTCTGAGGCTTCCTGCCTGACTGCCGGGCACTGTCTTTACAGATCGCTCCTGAGGAGGTCGGAAAGGACAAGACAGATCCGTCCTTCCTTTCCGTGATTCTACAGGAAGGGATGATGCGGCACCCGGCCGACACAAGCCAGCGCTGGGCCTGGGTGAGTGCACGTGCTCAGCACACCCAGCACCCAGGGCCCCAGGACACCAAAGACAACCTCAGGTCCTACAAGGCCCTGGTACCACTCCTGCTCCAGAAGGAATCTGTCTCCCCATCTCTGCCCCCAACCTGCCCGCACTGCCCAGCTCCTGTCTTGGCCACATTCAAAGTCACTGTCACCATAACTCTACGAATCCCAGCAAAGAGACTTTTCTCCCATTTCACCTCATGCTTGGTCAAGGGGATCGTTGCATTTTTCTATACATTTTCCTCTTTCACCCCATCCCCAAGTGTCCATGATGACCTCACAATCCTTCCACACTTTCTTCACGTCTCACACTGCCTCATGATGGATAAGGATGCTTTTCCCCAAAAGGATGTGGGGCTCATTGGGACATGTGTGTTGCTCTTTTGCCCTCCTGAGGAACATGTGCCCATGGCCCCTCCAGATCAGGGGCCGGGGCCTCACTGAGATGCACAACATTTTGGATGGCAGACCATGGACGAGACTGATTCAGCCCTTCACTGCTGTGGGACCTCCTGTTGTCTTTTCATCAGTGCTGCACTGAACGTCCTGCCTGTCCTCCTGTCCCAATGCATCCCCCCGCAGGGAAAGCCCCCGTCTTCTCCTCTCTGCAATGGGCTCTTTAGTCAGAAACCCCAGGGCTGACGCTCTTAACACACACAGGTGCTGTCAATTCTCCGGTAACACCTTGATCTGCTACTGATACTGATACTAACACGTTCGTTCATTCCCCCATCTGATTCTACCTGTAAGACCAGAAGTTTTTCCTACTCTGGGAACTCCTGTCCCACCCCTTGCCAGAAGTCACTGGGGGCTTGAGGCATTGCTCTGACGGCCAGCCCCAACCCTCCTGGTGCCCACAGTGCTGCCTCCTAAGCTGCGCCTCTCCTCTGTACCACCCCAGGCTCTCGACGCATCCACAGTGGTCAAGAGTCCGTTTCCCAGGCTGTGGATGGTTCACGACACTGCGCTCAATAGTCTCGTGGATCACCTTGTGCCCGCTTTCCTGCTGGGCGACACCACTTTTATCCGCAGCTTCCTCTTGACGTACATAGCTGTGGCCTCCACACAACAAGTGCTGGATGAGTTCTTTAACAGGTGAGTGCCCTTCTCCTCCAGGACTCTGGGGCTCCAGCTACCTGCACGCTGGGAGTCTTGGGGAGGTCTGCGCACCTCTCTGAGCCTCGGTTTGCTCCCTTGAATACTGGCGAGAAGACGGGAACAACCACCACGGGCTATTGTAGCGACTCAATGAGCTCCTGCCTGAACGGCCCTTTCGAGAAGCTGAGCCCTATGAAAGGTCAGCTGGATCGGCCCTCCAGGGCTCCATGCTAGACAGGAGTCAGACAGTCACATAAGACTCCTCAGGCAGCTGCCGTCCAGTACAGTCAATGTGATGCCCTCCTGTCTCCTCTAGTTACAGATTCATCCTCTCTTGTAGAGTGGACGACGCGCCCACCCGCCTATGGAAAAAGTGAGTGGGCACTGGATCAAGTGGGAGGGCCTCTCCTCTCCACACTGTAAGGGGAGTGTAGGGCCTATGATCGAGCGGCTGGCAGGACCCTCCATCCCAACGTCTTCTGATTCCTCCGGGACGGCAGAGTTCTGAGGGCTTCTCAAATTAGAGAAGAAAACTGTCCAGGAGAGCTCTGGAGGGGGCTGTGGGTGCTGTGGGAGTCCAAGGCAGAGTGGAGTAAGCCACTACAGCACCCAGATGCACCCCTCCCCATCCCAGTCCCACCTCCACTCCCCATCGTGGGACACAGAACTGGAGGTGTCTGAGCATCCTGCTCACTCATCTGGTAGAACCTCCACGGTTCTCTGCTCCTCTGCTGCCCAGTGGCCCACTCAGTGCTCAGGGACCAAATGACACCCTCCGTGTCAGCCACTAGCAGGAGGGGAAGGTCACCCACGTGGGGCACCTGGTGAATCAGGCAGCACACAGGCACAGGACCTAAAGTCTGAGGTATGTGGAGGGCAGTGGAAAGCACAGGCAGGAGACAAAGACCGTTGTTCCTGGATCAGTCAGATATTCACTGCACCCTACTGTGTGCCAGTGCGTGCAAGAACAGGGCAGACTGCACCACGCCCTTCCGTCCTGGACTGGCACTCCAGTGGGATGTGCCAGGAGACACTCGAGGACTGTGTCAGGCTTCCCTGAGGAAAAGGAGGGGCCAGCACTCCAGGGACCGAGTGCTCTCACTTCCCAAGGTGTTTTCCCAGCCTCTCCTTGGAGACGTGGCCTGTTCTGCCAAGCTGGCCAGGTAGCAGGCGCACGGAAAGTGGGACTGGCCCCTGGACGGGCAGCAGCAGGAGGCACAGGAGCCCAGACCCCCACGACGTACCCTGGGAGGGCAGTATGGAAGGAGAGGCCGGTTCTCTGACTCCGCTGCCCACCTGTCTCTCCTCAGGGCCTTGGCCTTCATTCTTGGCACGTGGATGGAATCCTATCCCCAGGACTTTTTCCAGCCCCCAGACTTTCCCAGCTTGAGGAGGGTATTGGCCTTCCTTGCATTCAGCATGCCAGGCTCGCAGGTGGAGCATCAAGCTCGCCTTCTGCTTTCACAGTCGCTGCACTCTGAGCCCAGCGAGGCAGAGAGTCAGGGTGAGCAGGACTTGGGCTGTGTGACACGGGCGTGTGTGGAGGCAATGTGGCCGGGCCACTCAGCACAGAGCCTTCAGAGGCTGGGGTTAGGCTGAGAGCCATGAGCTGGAGCAGATCACAATTCCCACGGACTCCAGGCATGCCAGAGCTTCTGGAGGGCGGTTCATGTACTGAGTCTCCCTGATTGGTGAGACATTTCCCTTGCTTGGGAGGAACATGGAAAGACAGTCACGTTTGGTTTCTCTGTGTGCTTTTGTACGTGTGTGTGTGTGTGTGAGGCATCGTTACTTTGGGTTTTTCTTTATTTTTTTTCACCATTCCCTTTTTTTAATTCTTGGTTGCGTTGACAGTACTTTATAAACTTCCTCAAAGTTCAGGTGTACGGTGTTATATATTTCAATTTCTGTGTAGATTACAGCAGGTCCCCCACCCAAAGACTAATTGCAATCCATCACCACACACATGTGCCTAGTCATGGGGATGTGATTTTCTCTTCTTGGATCTGCAGCACCTGCTCCTGAGAAAGATCCCAAGCCAGCTGAATATCGACCCCCTGCTCCAACTCTAGTGCCCACCGCACCTCAGAGCCACAGACTCAGACAGTCCAGCACTGGAGCCGCCTCGAGCCTCAGCCCGGATGGCACTTCAAGCGATGGAAAGACCGTTAACGTCCTCCCAGCGACGAGCCTCAGCCCCTGGAATGCCGCACCACGGCCGATTTCTGCCCCTCCCCATTTACCTCCTGTTCAATAAAGTTGTTTTTGTCTTGCACATACTTAACGCTTTCCTTTAGTATCTCTTGAGATGTTCACTTCAACAGGATGTCATTCCTTTATCCTTTCAAAATGTCCATTTCGAATGACGTCACCAAGATGGTGGAGTGAGTAGTCGTCTCTGTCTCTCTCCCTTCGAATCTACAACTAATTGGACATTCATCGGTTAACAAAGGACATCCATATAACATCTCAGGATGCCTGAGAGTCCCGTGCTGCTATGCATCGGAAGGCGGATGGACTTCCCCCCAGGAGGAGGTGGAGATAGGTGAAATCTCTCCGACCCCCAAGCCCCGACCACCGGACAGCCTAGTGCCTGCAAGTGGCTTTCTTCCAGCGGACGCACCCATAGCATCTCCACGCACCAAGGGCAGGAGTGTGTGCACACCAGCGTAGCGACGGTGGAAACAGGTGACTACAGCCCTACCTAAGCCCCTTGCGATTACACCTAAGCACAGGGGCAAACCCCAGGGTCTCGCACCAGCGGCAGGGAAAGCCTCTACTCACCATTAGCAGAGAGGCGCCGCCCATCATTCAAACCGCCCGGAAGGTCCTGAAGAGGAGGATGCCAGGCAGTGCAGCAGCCAGCCAGCTGCCACTGGACTCACGGACTCCGGCTGTCCCCCAGACAGGTTATAGGCTCCCAGAGATCCTGTGGGAAAAGATTGGGGTTGGGTGGAGTTCCAGCGGCCCGGCTCCGTGGCCCAGGGGGGATCTCCAGGCTCCTGCACTGGCGGCAGGGAAAGCCTCTACTCACCATTAGTGGAGAGGCACCGCCCAGCATTCAGAACGCTGGGAGGGTCCCAGAAAGGAGAATCCCAGGCAGGGAAGCAGCCAGCCAGCCACCACTGGACTCACGCACTCCGGCTGTCCCCCAGACAGGGCATGGGCTCCCAGAGATCCTGTAGAAGAGGACTGGGGTTGGGTGGAGTTCCAGTGGCTCAGCTTCATGGCCCAGGGGGAGACTCTACAGTCCCACAGCAGCCTCAGGAAAAGCCTCTGCACACCACTAGTAGAGAGGCCCCACCCAGCAATCACAAGGCTGGAAGGCCCTAGGACAAAAGTAGCATAGCTAGGTGAGCTAACCACAGACTGCAGAAGATACCCATAGCTCTGCTGTGACCTATAGTGGACAAGTGAGATTTTGTGGGCTCCGACAGTGACAGAGCTGCGAAGATAGGTGATCCTGCTCCCGACCTCTTGGAAAGCCCTTAACACTGCTGCAGACCCTAAGGAGGGAGCACATCTAGGTGGTCTGCAACAGTAGGCACTAGCAGCCTGAAGCCCTCTTGTGATTGCCCCCACACCTGATGAGGGACCCTACAGGGCCACTGCGACTACAAGGAGGGGCGCACGTCCAGTTAGCAACAGCTGACAGGGTTCCTGGTCGGTGCAGTCTAAACAGCTGCTCCCCTACACACACCAGTAGAAACAAGTGGAAGCAGTAACTAAACTCTCTCTCTATGTGGAGGCACAAATCTATGCCATCTAGCAGTAAGAAAAAATATATTAAATCTCCAGAACAGAAGGAAAATGACAGGAAACAATCACAAAGACAATGAAATCTATAACCTAAATCACGATGACTTCAAAACAGCCATTATTCAAAAACTCAACGAGTTAAAAGAGAATACAGATAGACAACTCAACGAGTTCAGGAGCTATGTCACAAAAGAGCTTGATGCTATAAAGAAGAACCAATCAGAAATACTGGAGATGAAGAACGCAATGGAGGAGATTAAGAAAAATGTGGACTCTCTGAACCGTAGGGTTGATACTATGGAGGACAGAATTAGCAATTTGGAGGAGAGGAATACAGAAATGCTGCAGGCAGAGGAGGAGAGAGAACTAGGACTAAAAAGAAATGAAGAAACCCTCCAAGAATTATCCAACTTAATCAGGAGATGCAACATAAGGATTATAGGTATACCAGAGGGAGAAGAAAAGGAGAAGCGGGCAGAAAGCCCACTCAAAGAAATAATGGCTGAGAACTTTCCAAACCTTGGGAGAGAGATGGAACTTCGTGTGACAGAAGCCAACAGATCTCCAAACTTTATCAATGTAAGAAGACCAACCCCAAGGCATATAGTAGTGAAGCTAGCAAAAGTCAACGACAAAGAGAAAATACTAAGGGCAGCCAGGTAGAAGAAAATAACCTACAAAAGAAAACCCATAAGGCTATCAGCAGATTTCTCAGGAGCTACCTTCCAGGCTAGAAGAGAGCAGACTGATATATTCAAAACTCTGAAGGATAAAAACCTGCAGCCAAGAATACTCTACCCAGTGAAAATAGCCTTCAAATACGATGGAGAAATAAAATCTTTCCCAGATAAACAAAAGTTAAGGGAATTCATTGTCCCAAGACCTCCTCTTCAAGAAATGCTCAGGAAGACCCTCATACCCGAAAAATCAAAAAAAGGAAAGGGGTTACAAAACCAAGAGCAAAGGAGATAAGTAGAAGGACAATAACAAAAAGTAGCAGCTCTCCATCAGAACAGGTTAGCAAATGTGAAATAAAACATTAAAGATAAAAGGAAGGGAAACACCAAGAATAAACATAATCCTGTCGTTTTAACCACAAACTCACAACACAAGAAGGAAGAGGAAAAAATCTGACGACAACAACCTAGAAGGGGAAGAGAAAAGGGATGGGATGTTTTAATTCAAGGAAATAAGAGGCTATCAGAAAATGGACTATCTCATCTATGAGATGTTTTAGACAAGCCACCTGGTAACCACTAAACAAATAACAAGAATAAAGACACAAATTACAAATAAGAAGAATGCCAATACAGAAATTTACATACCTGAATGAGTAATCTAAACATCATGGGACGAGAAACAAAGAGAACAGGAAAACAAGTGATAAAGTGGCAGCGATAGGCCCTCCCATTTCCATAATCACTCTAAATGTAAATGGATTGAACTCTCCAATCAAAAGACACAGAGTGGCAGGATGGATCAAAGAACAAGACCCAACAATAGCCTGCCTCCAGGAAACACACCTCAGCCCCAAAGACAAACACAGACTCAGAGTGAAGGGATGGAAGACGATACTCCAAGCTAAGAATGAACAAAAGAAAGCAGGTGTCGCTATATCAGACAAAGTAGAATTCAAAGCAAAACAGATAAAGAAAGACAAAGACGGGCAGTATATGATCATAAAAGGGACACTACACCAAGATGACATAACACATAAATATATATGCATCCGACACAGGAGCACGAGTTTGTAAAGCAACTCTTAACAAAACTAAAAGGAGACATCAACAACAATACAATAATAGTAGGGGACCTCAACACCCCATTAACATCAATGGATAGATCAACCAGACAGAAAATCAACATGGACATTATAGAATTAAATGAAAAATTAGACCGGATGGACTTAATAGATATATATAGAGAGAACACTTCATCCAAAACTAGCAGGTTACACATTCTTCTCAAGTGCGCAGGGAACATTCTCAAGGATAGACCATATCTTGGGAAACAAAGCAACCATCAATACATTCAGAGGGTTGAAATAATATCGAGCATAGTTTCTGATCATAATGCTATGAAACTAGAAATCAACTACAAGAATAAATCTGGGAAAGGGGCAAAAATGTGGAGACTAAACAACATGCTACTGAACGAAAAATGGATTATTGAAGAAACTGAAGAAATCAAATGTTATCTGGAGACAAATCAAAATGAAAACATGCCATACCAACTCATTTGGGACGCAGCAAAAGCAGTCCTAAGAGGGAAATTCATCGCAATACAGGCTCACCTCAATAAACAAGAAAAATCTCACATAAGCAACCTCAAACGACACCTAACAGAATTAGAAAAAGAAGAACAAACAAAGCCCGAAGTCAGTAGAAGGAGGTAAATAATGAAAATTAGAGCAGAAATAAACAACATTGAAACAAAAAAGACAGGAGGAAGGATCAATGAAACAAAGAGTTGGTTCTTTGACAAAATTAACAAAATCGACAAACCCTTAGCCAGACTCACTAAGAAAAAAAGAGAGAAGTCTCAAATAAAGAAAATTAGAAAGGAGAGAGGAGAAATCACAACAGATACCAAAGAAATACAAGGGATGATAAGAGAATACTATGAAAAACTATATGCCAACAAATTGAACAGCCTAGAAGAAATGGATAAATTCCTCGAGTCTTACAACCTCTGCAAACTGAATCAGGAAGAAATAGAGAATCAGAATAGACCAATCACAAGTAAGTAAATAGAAACGGTAATCCAAAACCTCCCCAAAAATAAGAGTCCAGGACCAGACGGCTTCTCTGGAGAATTCTACCAAACAGACAAAGAAGATTTAATACCTATCCTTCTCAAACTATTCCAGAAAATTGAGGAAGATGAAGCACTCCCTAACACATTCTATGAAGCCAACATCACTCTGATCCCCAAACCTGACAAAGACAACACAAAGAAGGAAAACTACAGGCCGATATCACTGATGAACAGAGACGCAAAAATCCTCAACAAAATTCTGGCAAACCGAATACAGCAATACATCAAAAAGATTATACACCATGATCAAGTGGGGTTTATACCAGGGACACAGGGATGCTTCAACGTCCTCGAGTCAATCATCGTGATACTCTACGTTAACAAAATGAGAAAGAGAAACCACATGATCATCTCAATAGATGCAGAGAAGGCATTTGACTAGATCCAACATCCATTCATGATAAAAACCCTCATTAAAATGGGTATAGAAGGAAACTACCTCAACATAATAAAGGCCATCTATGACAAACCCACAGCCAACATCATACTTAAGGGACAAAAACTGAAAGCCATCCCTCTGAGAGCAGGAACGAGACAAGGGTGCCCACTTTCACCACTCTTTTTCAACATAGTACTGGCGGTGTTGGCCACAGCAATTCGGCAGAAAAAAGAAATAAAAGGAATCCAAATAGGCAATGAAGAAGTAAAATTCTCGCTGTTTGCAGACGATGTGATCGTATATATAGAAAACCCCAAAGAATCCATAGGAAAACTATTAGAAACAATCAACAGCTACAGCAAAGTTGCAGGGTATAAAATCAGCATACATAAATCAGTAGCATTTCTATATGCTAACAATGAACTAACAGAAAAAGAACTCAAGAACTCAATCCCATTCACAATCGCAACAAAAAGAATAAAATACCTTGGCATAAATTTAACCAAGGAAATGAAAGATCTATACAACGAAAACTACAAGACTTTCTTGAACGAAATTGATGATGACATCAAGAGATGCAAAGACATTCCATGCACATGGATTGGAAGAATAAATAGTTAGAATGTCCATATTACCTAAAGCAATCTACAGATTCAACGCTATCCCAATCAGAATCCCAATGACATTCTTTACAGAAATTGAACAAAGAATCCTAAAATTCATATGGGGCAACAAAAGACCCCGAATTGCTAAAGCAATCCTGAGTAAGAAGATCAAAGCCAGAGGCATCACAATCCCTGACTTTAAAGCATACCACAAAGCTACAGTAATCAAAACAGCATGGTACTGCTACAAAAACAGGTGCACAGAACAATGGAACAGAATTGAAAGCCCAGAAATGAAACCACACATCTATGGACAGCTAATCTTCGACAAAGTTGCTGAGGGCCTACAACGGAGAAAAGAAAGTCTCTTCAACAAACGGTGCTGGGAAAACTGGAAAGCCACATGTAAAAGAATGAAAATTGACCATTCTTTTTCACCATTCACCAAAATAAACTCAAAATGGGTCAAAGACCTAAAGTTTAGGCCTGAAACAATAAGACTGCTAGAAGAGAATATAGGCAGTACACTCTTTGACATCAGTTTCAAAAGAATCTTTTCGGACACCATAACTCCTCAGACGAGGGAAACAATAGAAAGAATAAACAATGGGACTTCATCAGACTAAAGAGCTTCTTCAAGGCAAGGGAAAACAGGACTGAAACAAAAAAACAGCCCACTAATTAGGAAAAAATATTTACAAGTTACTTATCCGACAAAGGGTTAATCTCCATAATATATAAAGAACTCACACAGCTCAACAACAAAAAATCAAACAACCCCATCAAAAAATGGGCAGGGGACATGAACAGACATTTCTCCAAAGAAGATATACGGATGGCCAATAGACACATGAAAAGATCCTCATCATCACTAATCATCAGGGAAATGCAAATCAAAACTACACTAAGATATCACCTTACACCAGTTGGAATGGCAAAACTATCCAAAACCAAGAGTGACAAATGGTGGAGAGGTTGTGGAGAAAAAGCAACCCTCATACACTGTTGGTGGGAATGCAAACTGGTGCAGCCACTACGGAAAACAGTATGGAGATTTCCCAAAAACTTAAAAATAGAAATACCTTATGACCCAGCCATCCCACTACTGGGTATCTATCCAAAGAACCTGAAATCAGCAATCCCAAAAGTCCCATGCACCCCTATGTTCATCACAGCATTATTTGCAATAGCCAAGTCATGGAACCAACCTAAGTGCCCAGCAACTGACGATTGGATAAAGACAATATGGTATGTATATGCAATGGAATACTACTCAGCCATAAAAAGGACAAAATCGTCCCATTCACAACAACATGGATGGGCCTTGAGGGTATTATGTTAAGTGAAATAAGCCAGACAGAGAAAGATGAGCTCTGTATGACCTTACTCATAGGTGGAAGTTAACATATAGACAAGGAGAACTGATCGGTGGTTACCAGGGGAAAGGGGGGGTGGGGGGAGGGCACAAAGGGTGAAGTGGTGTACCTACAACGTGACTAAAAATAATGTACAACTGAAATTTCACAAGGTTGTGAACTATCCTAACCTTAATAAAAAAAACAAACGTCCATTTCCCTGACCAGGAGGACGCTCACAGTGTTGCCCGACCGTCATCCTGACCTCATTCAAGAACACTGTTGTGTAAGCGGAGGCCTCTCCCTGTTCTCCTCTCAGTCCTCCTCCCTCCCACCCCGTCCCTGGGGCCCGCTGAGCTTTCTGACTCTATGGACTTACCTCTGCTGGGCTGTTCAGCTGAGCGGACGCATCCAAGACGTGGCCTTTTGTGTCTGGCTACGTAATATCAGAGGAGTATGATTAATCACATTTTAAATTAAAAATACAGTTTTTATTAGGGAGAAAAATCCCTGCTCCATCAAAGCTTATGTATGAAAAATGAAGCTCCCATATTGAATATTCTCTTTATCTAGGGATGGGCACCACATTTAAAGTGGGAAACGAGAGCTGGAAACCAAGAGGGGAATGTGTGGGACCGGGAGACACCTTTCACATCGTTTTCCTTCCTGGATGGGCCACGGTTGAGTTTATGCAATGTGCAAATTACAGAACATGTTTACTGCATATTACACGCTTTGATTGGTTACAACTATCTTAAGGAATAAAATACCTTACCTACGTTTCTCAGGATTTGGATTGATGATTTCTTTTTCATTTTGTAAAATAATGTTTTAAGGTGAGTAAGGAAAGAGGGTCCACTCCCCTGACTGGGACATAATTGCCCACAACAAGTGCCATCCATCTTTTCAATCTTTGCTCTACAGGGCAATGATCTTTGAGGACCCATGTGGGAGCATGTATATAGGTGTGTGTTAAGCAGTGTGAGTGGGTTTGGTGGGCAGGAGCCCAGGGCTTTCCTATCCTAGGACCTGATGTCCCACAGGGGAACAGGGACACTCAGTCCTGTCCCCTTGTGCGTTCTCAGTGGCCACACATCGCCTTCTACCAAGCAGCCACGGCTTTGAAGGACTGCACCATCTCCATATGTTCACTCCATAACCATACTGAAAGGTCCATGTGCGTCCGCGCGTCTCTGTTTTTGTAGAACAGAGACCTAAAAGCAGACATGCTGCCACACAATGGATATACTCATTTCAGGGTTTGGCTGCTATTTCTGAGATCTACGCCTGCTTCATCGAGTTTGAGTCTTTGTTAATTCTCCCCAAATCCCCCCAAGACATAGCTGTATAGTTTGTAATTGTGAGTCCTTCTAGTTGGGGCATGTGGGACACGGAGTCAACATGGCGTAATGAGCGGTGCAACGTCCATGCCCAGAATCCAAACCCTGGGCCACAGAGCGGACGGCAGGAACTTAAACCCACGGCCATGGGACCAGCTCCCACGTTTGAGGCTTGTTTGGGAAAGCAGGGACTCCAGAGACATTGGAGGTGGCACCTGAAGGAGGAGGCTGACAAGACAGGAGTCAGGCCATCAGGGTCTCTGGGAGTGGCCCATGGAGCCGAGAAGGGCCGGCCCAACACCCTCCCTCAGGTATCACCCCCCTACAGCATCTTCTGCCCCGAGTCCTGGAACATTCTTCTGCCAAGCCGCTTCCCACGAACACACCCCCGGCCCAGGGCCCCTCAGCCAGCCCAGCACACATCCTCCACGATTCAGCTTCTAGGTAGGGCAGCCAGGCCCTGCTTCCCAGCCAAAGGAGACTGCAGGCCAGGCCACTCCTTTCTGCACCAATCTCCCCCCGTCTTGGTCCCTTTCTCAGGAAGAGACCTCTATGGGCAGGTGAGGGACACATCGACGTGCCCTTGAACATGTCCATCCAGATAAAGCTTTAGTTGCATCACCAACGACACTAGACCTTGTGTGAGCAAAGGAGACCTTTAGGAAGCAGAGCAGGGGCTGCTGGAGCTGCGGGCTGGGGAGAGCCTCGGTCAGGGCCTTTAGCCCTGGGCAGAGCCCGAGAAACACCCCTCAGCCTCCACCACCAGCAACGCCCTGTCCCCCCGCCGCCACCGCCCACCTTGGGGCCCCTGACATTCAGTATGTGCAAGGGAGGGGACTCTGCTTCCTGCTAAACAGTCCAAAGGAAGGGAAGGGGGCAGCCCTCACCTCCTTCAAAGTCAGCTTATGCGGGGTCCACTTCCTCGGAGGCTGTGGGGCAGGTCATGGGCGGCAATCTCTCTCTTCTCTGACACAGGATGGAGCCCCCCAGTCAGAGACCATAGGTCGTCACAGAAACAGGGCCTTGCCTGGAGGGAGGGAGAGGAGCTCCCCTGGACAGGGAACAAGCAAGGCTGGAGAGAAGGGGGACCATGCAGAAGGGCTGCCATGGGCTGGGGCAGTGCCACAGCGGTTTCACTACACACACACACACACACAGTTTTTACCCTCTGAGGTAATGGAAGTGTTACCTACCTTTATTACAGAAATGAGTCCCAGTATTGATGTATCCTAAAGTATCACATTGTGCTCCACAAGCTTAGACAATGTTATGTGTCCATTAAATCTCAATTGAGCTGGAACAATTTCTTAGAAAGGAGAAAAAGGCCACTTACAGAATGACAGAAGATATTTGCAAGTCACATTTCTGCTGAGGGGTGAACATCTAGAATATGTGAGAAACTCATACAACCCAAAACCCGAAGAAATAAATTTACCTCACTGAAAAATGGGCAAAGCAACTTGAACAGAGGATTCTCCAAAGAAGACAGGTCAGTGGCCAAAGTCTAGGAAAAGATGTTGAACATCCATCACCCACCATAAACAAGTGCAAATCAAAACGAGATGTCACGTCACACCTGTTACCACGGCTCTCATCACACACTCACGCAAAAGATAGTGTTGGCGAGCATGTGAAGACATTGGAACCCTGGTGTATCCTGTCGTGCTAAAGGTAACATTGTGCAGCTGCTATAGGAAACTCTATGGAGATTCCCCAAAAGGATTCAACCTGGAAATCACATACACTCCACTAATTCCATTCTTAGGTATATATCCTCCAAATTCCAAACAGGAACCTGAAGGGACACAGGCACTCCCATGTTCTTGGCAGTGTCATTCACAAGAGCCAAGCTGTAGAAACGACCTAAGTGTCTGTCCACGGATGAAGGGGTACAGAAACTGGGGCATACACTTACAAGGTGTAGCCGCCCCTGACCTAGGAAGGGTTAATACTCACCGGAAAAGGCTTGCCAACAAACTGTGACCCGGAGGTGAGAAGGCCAGTTAGCCAATGACGGGTAAGACCTCCAGGGGGAGGCAACCCAAGCCAGGCACCGGTCGCCCGAGGACACAGACGGAGACATGATATCAGGAGCAGGAGGGGCCGTTGCCTAGGAGGACTTGCGTGCTCCGAGATAAAATATAGGAGCACAGCAATAACATGATAATATCAAAACAGAGGCCGAGGGAGGGCTCCTTGAGAAATCACTAAGAATTCTTGGCATTCGCTAATTACATTGTTCAGAACACCTGTGTATGTTTAACAGATGTAAGCTATGCATACATTGAAACACTGGTTATAATAAACTCAGAGTGGCCATCAGCCCTCTCCGCATCTATCCGGATGTGTACATTGGATTGCAACACCGACACAGGGCAATATTATTTTGCCTTTGTAAAGAAGGAAATTCTGCCATAGGACACGACGTGGATGAATCCAGATGACATTATGTTAATGGAAGAAGACAGTGACAGAGGGACAAAGAATGCATGGTTCCACTCCTGAGGACTATCTAAAACAATCAAACTCACAGAGGCAGAGACTACGACGGTGCTTGTCAGGGAGTGGCGGAGGAGAAAACGGTGAGCCGCGTTTCCACGGCTCATACAGTACACAAAGTGTTTGGAGGGAATCCTTTCATGACACGAACAACAGAACATTTTATAAAGCAGAAAGCTGCCTAACACTGTTGCCCTGCCCTGGCCCTGGTCCTGCCCTCCACTCTCCTCATATTTGTATACTCAACATATTTATACTTGAATCCAAATTTACAGAGTTATTCGAAAGACAGGATCACCCTAAAAGGGCAGTCACTTTGCACTGAACATGAATAATTCTCCCTGCCCTTTCCAATGTTTGAGGGGATGATTTCAATGGCTGCCTAGTGTTCCTTATCACGTATCGTACATAACTAGCTGTTTCCATTGTCCCTGTCATCATCTTCCTCTATCAAACATCTCTGGATGGTGTCTGGAAGTGGAGTTCAATTGATAGCAGCTCTAGACAGCTTCCAAATCTAGAATGCTTCACGGAGCTTCCAGAGCACTTTCACTTTCTCCTTTCCACGTCGAGTGGCAGGCATTGACACCAGAACTCGTTTCCGTCTCTACACTGGGAGCTTCTCCCAGGGAAAGATGCCGCTCCGTCACTTCTGCCTCCAACTCTTGGCACAGTGCCGACATATGGGAAAACCTCAACAGAGATACAAGGCACAAAATAAATCTAAACAAGAGACTCATTGTTGCAAAGAACTTCAACTGTCCATCAAAATCCACCCTCCACTTCTTGGGGCATGCTGTTGGATGCCGTGGTCCAGCCTCCGTGGTGACCGATGACCACTTCTTTGCCGAGGGAAGAGAAAAGGAACTGACAAGTGCCGTTCCGGACCCGGCTGACAACATCCTCCTGGGTGACTTTCCTTCTGTTCTTTCCAATTATGCTGATGGATGCAGATGAGGATCATGTCCGAGGGAGGGAGAAGGCACACGATGGAAGAAAGATGGGTTCCTGAAGGCCGTTTGAAAGATTGTGGTCCCTCCATTCAGAACACCCACCCCGCACTGGTATCTGGGAAAATAGATAGTGCTATGCTCCTGTAATTTGGGCTGTGTTTCGATAACTCATCACATGCCATCAAAAGTCTCAGTCACAGGGCTAACTTTAGTCGTGATCCACCTAGCACATTCCAAATGATGGAAGTCTATTTGGCTCTAAGGACAGAGCCGGTCAGTGGTGGGATGGATCTTCATTCCACACCTGTGGCCCGAGCATGCAATAGTGCTAGTGCTGAAAAGACCCGACAAGCTCGTGCCCCACAGATAAAATCTGGAAGGGTAGCTGGACAAAACCACGAAATGAAAACCACAGGAATGAAAGGAGCAGACGCCACCAGGAAAACAAGCCCATGCTGCTGTGGAGGGCCGGGTCCAGACGGAGAGGGGCCTGGATGGCTGCCACGAGGTGACGTTCATATTTGCAGCAGCATGACAAGGAGCCAGCCCTGCCTCAATCCAGGGCTCCGTCGCCTGTAGGAACGCCCAGCAGTGCACACTCTTGGAGGCACAAGTGAGGTTGGCCAGAGAGGAGGTTAGAGAGGAGGGCAGCGTGGCTAGAAGGAGCTTGGCAGCAGAGTCAGGGAGGGAGGAGAGCGGAGGGCAAGACCAGGGCCAGGGGCAGGGCAACAGCGTTAGGCAGCTCTCGTTATTGCTGTGTGACAACCTTTCCCCATCTTTACGGGCTTAACCAACGAACGTTGATTATGTCACAGTGGCACTGGACCAGGAATCCAGCAGCGCTCAGCTGGGAGCCTCTGCCAGATGCTCTCAGGGAGTCAGGCTGTGCTCTGAACTGAGGCAGGATCTGCTTCCCTCCCCCTCTGAGCGCACTCTGGGTCCTGGAGGGACCCCTTGCGACTGGAGGCCTGAGTGCCCCTCTGTCGGTGGGTCTCCTTCAGGGCCAGGCCTCAGCAGCCTCTCTAGAGCACAACCCAGAACACACAGGCCTGTTCCCCAGAGTGAGGGATCAGAGAGAGAGAGAGAACAGCTGAGAGTGAGCAGGAGGAGAGCCCTGGACTGTTTGGGTCCCAGTCTCAGAACTGGCTTCGCATCACTCTGCCCTGTTCCACGGAGTAGAAGGGAATCACGAACTTCAGGCCACACTCAAGGGGAGTGGATTCCAGCAGCATGTGTAGACCGAGCAGAGGGGATCACAGGAGGCCATTGAGGGAGAAGGAGAAGACCTCACAGGCTCAATGCCCTGGACAGAATCACAGTCTAGTTCAAGGTGGAGCCAGGTGTGAACCCAGCTCTGTAGCCTCAAGGATGGGGCCCTGGCTGCTCCCAGGCTTCCTCAGGGGGCTCTGAAAAGGTGGTGCTGCTCTAACTGCAGTCAAAAATGGGGAGGGCAGGGGGCTGAGACTGAGAAGTCGGCAGCCTGGTCGTGCATTTGGCAAGTTTCTGCCTGAGGATGAGCCCAGGGCAGGCGAACACTTGAGTGTTCCCCATCCATGTCACGCCTAGGGTGGAGGGAGCAGGGGCCACCTTTGCTGAGCTCATGCTTATGCACTTCTGAACTCAATCCCACACTGGAGAATTGGGAAACTGAGGCCCATAAACAGGTAAGCACTGGCCCATGGCACATGACAGACAAGAGTCCAAGCAGAAGGAAGTATTCTGATATTCTAGGGCAAGACTCGAACCCTTCCAATAGGCTTTGCGGTGGACAACAGAAACCGTCAGTTCTCGGGAAGCTCTTGCCCATCCCTTCCTCTGCGGAAGCTGTTTCCTCCTGGGAATCCAGGACGTGAGCCATGACACACACGTACACACAGAGACCTTAGATGGAAGGGCGGACTATGGGGTGGGCTCAGAAGAGAGGCAGACACAGGGGAGGTGAGGAGAGGAAGAAAAAAGGCGTTAGAGGCGTTCCCTACATGGGACACCGCTCCTCCAATTTCACAGGTATTTTCCCACTCGGGCCTGACGGCATCTCCAAGAACTATGGGCTAGGATAATCCCCCCCACGCAGACTGGAGGCAGAAAGGCCCCGCGAGGCACCATGGCTTCTCCAGGATGAGGAACAGGGAAGAAGGAGCACTTGTGTCTGCGTCTGTCTCAAAGCTGGGACCCTGGCTGCACCCAGACCTTCTCGGAGGCCTGTGGAGACAGGTGGTTTGGGGATCCTGGGGACACATATGATACTGCATGGAAAAGGGGGGGAGCAGTGCCCCGCCCAGAGGACTGCTTGCATGGGTGGTATCCGAGGAGGGGGCTCAGATCACCGTGGTTTCCAGGCAATGATGTAACCTCTTTCACAACAATGCCCACAGTGCAGGGGCCTCCTGTAAAGAGGCACCCAGATCCTCACACTCAGCTCACTTGGCTGGACACAGCTGCTACGGAAAGATGTTTTCCTGCTGTATCCTGCCTCACAGCGTCTATGGTCCCCAGACGACCCGGAGCCAAAACCTTTTTACTCGTTTTAAAGGGTGGCTCACCTCTCATACTCCACACCTATGGCCGTTTGCCAGGAGGTCATCAAAGGTAACACGAGGGGGCCTACATCGGGCTATCCAGCTCAGGCCACTTCTGTGAGCCCCCACTGAACGGCCCCCACCCTCTCCCTTCCGTGGGGGGGATCCTGACTTGGCGGGAACTGCTGGGTGTACAGCTGATCACCTGGTGCTGCCGCCATCTTCACATCCCAGGACAGGGCTGGCACCATAGAAAGGGGATTCCCAAGTTGCCTCTTAACTGGGCCAAGTTTCCTTCAATTCTTTTTCTGATGGGAGTAACCTTCGTTTATAGCATTACGTAGTTTCAGGCTTTCAGCATTATATTGCGATTTCTGTGTAGATGACATCGTGTTCACCACATAACGACTAATGACAATCCATCACCACACACATTTGCCTAATCACCCCTTTTCACCCTCTTCCCTCCCCACTTCCCCTCTGGAACCCCCAATCCAATGCCTATCTCCTGTGATTCTTTGCTGCCGTCATCCCTGATTTATGAGAGTAGTCACAAGGCTATTGGACTTTCTCCCTCTGAATTATTTCACTTAGCATAATACCAAGGGAATCGCCTGTGTGGGCCACAAAGATCCCTCTGTTGAGGCATGGTTGCCGTTGCCACAGGTGACCAGGGAGGCAAGGCTGTGCCCCGGGCCGACTGGTTGTTGGACTCAACTGCCTGTGGCTGTGATGGTCCTTTCAGTCACTTTATCGGCATGGGGCACCCCAGCACAGTTGCCTGCCAGGTCTACTGGCTCATTCCTGTTGCAGATTTTCTGCTGAGTGAGTTGGCGCCCATCGTGGCTGGCTCCTAGTCTCAGGTGCAGGGGCTAGCTGCAGGCTTCAGGCCTGCAAGGCTGTTGTCAGAATTCTCAGGGTTGCAGCTGTTTGGGGCTGGCCCCAGGCATGGAAGCACGCAATATTTTCAGGCTTTGGAAGGTGGGGCCTATGCCCTATGTGGCTGTTGTAGAAGCTGCTTATTGCAGTAATGCTCCCCCACCCAGCTCAGATCCCACAATCCATCAGGAAAGGCTGCACACCTTAAGGGAGCTCCCAACTGGCCCTGAAGCATCACGGCTCGAAGATGGCTTTGTTCCTCTCCAGAGAGGAACTCTGCCTCTTCCAGCTCAGTCAGCACCATCCCGTTTGGCGAGGGTGCTTTCATCCAGCTTTCAGTTCTTTATGAGCCGTAATTGTGCCAAGAGCAGCCGTAAATTCATTGCATCCATGGGTGGAGAGGAGTTCAGCGTCCACCAAGAACAACATCTTGACAGCTTCCTGGGCAAATGTTAAGCCAAGGCCCTCAGGCTGTCACCTGATTACCTCCTTGATGGAGATCTGTGCAGATGGTGGGGGCCGTGTGTCGGGAGTGGAGAGAGTCACCGAGTGTCAGAGCCCCCAAAGTGACTCAGCCAGTGCTCTGAGGCTTCCTGCCTGACTGCCGGGCACTGTCTTTACAGATCGCTCCTGAGGAGGTCGGAAAGGACAAGACAGATCCGTCCTTCCTTTCCGTGATTCTACAGGAAGGGATGATGCGGCACCCGGCCGACACAAGCCAGCGCTGGGCCTGGGTGAGTGCACGTGCTCAGCACACCCAGCACCCAGGGCCCCAGGACACCAAAGACAACCTCAGGTCCTACAAGGCCCTGGTACCACTCCTGCTCCAGAAGGAATCTGTCTCCCCATCTCTGCCCCCAACCTGCCCGCACTGCCCAGCTCCTGTCTTGGCCACATTCAAAGTCACTGTCACCATAACTCTACGAATCCCAGCAAAGAGACTTTTCTCCCATTTCACCTCATGCTTGGTCAAGGGGATCGTTGCATTTTTCTATACATTTTCCTCTTTCACCCCATCCCCAAGTGTCCATGATGACCTCACAATCCTTCCACACTTTCTTCACGTCTCACACTGCCTCATGATGGATAAGGATGCTTTTCCCCAAAAGGATGTGGGGCTCATTGGGACATGTGTGTTGCTCTTTTGCCCTCCTGAGGAACATGTGCCCATGGCCCCTCCAGATCAGGGGCCGGGGCCTCACTGAGATGCACAACATTTTGGATGGCAGACCGTGGACGAGACTGATTCAGCCCTTCACTGCTGTGGGACCTCCTGTTGTCTTTTCATCAGTGCTGCACTGAACGTCCTGCCTGTCCTCCTGTCCCAATGCATCCCCCCGCAGGGAAAGCCCCCGTCTTCTCCTCTCTGCAATGGGCTCTTTAGTCAGAAACCCCAGGGCTGACGCTCTTAACACACACAGGTGCTGTCAATTCTCCGGTAACACCTTGATCTGCTACTGATACTGATACTAACACGTTCGTTCATTCCCCCATCTGATTCTACCTGTAAGACCAGAAGTTTTTCCTACTCTGGGAACTCCTGTCCCACCCCTTGCCAGAAGTCACTGGGGGCTTGAGGCATTGCTCTGACGGCCAGCCCCAACCCTCCTGGTGCCCACAGTGCTGCCTCCTAAGCTGCGCCTCTCCTCTGTACCACCCCAGGCTCTCGACGCATCCACAGTGGTCAAGAGTCCGTTTCCCAGGCTGTGGATGGTTCACGACACTGCGCTCAATAGTCTCGTGGATCACCTTGTGCCCGCTTTCCTGCTGGGCGACACCACTTTTATCAGCAGCTTCCTCTTGACGTACATAGCTGTGGCCTCCACACAACAAGTGCTGGATGAGTTCTTTAACAGGTGAGTGCCCTTCTCCTCCAGGACTCTGGGGCTCCAGCTACCTGCACGCTGGGAGTCTTGGGGAGGTCTGCGCACCTCTCTGAGCCTCGGTTTGCTCCCTTGAATACTGGCGAGAAGACGGGAACAACCACCACGGGCTATTGTAGCGACTCAATGAGCTCCTGCCTGAACGGCCCTTTCGAGAAGCTGAGCCCTATGAAAGGTCAGCTGGATCGGCCCTCCAGGGCTCCATGCTAGACAGGAGTCAGAGAGTCACATAAGACTCCTCAGGCAGCTGCCGTCCAGTACAGTCAATGTGATGCCCTCCTGTCTCCTCTAGTTACAGATTCATCCTCTCTTGTAGAGTGGACGACGCGCCCACCCGCCTATGGAAAAAGTGAGTGGGCACTGGATCAAGTGGGAGGGCCTCTCCTCTCCACACTGTAAGGGGAGTGTAGGGCCTATGATCGAGCGGCTGGCAGGACCCTCCATCCCAACGTCTTCTGATTCCTCCGGGACGGCAGAGTTCTGAGGGCTTCTCAAATTAGAGAAGAAAACTGTCCAGGAGAGCTCTGGAGGGGGCTGTGGGTGCTGTGGGAGTCCAAGGCAGAGTGGAGTAAGCCACTACAGCACCCAGATGCACCCCTCCCCATCCCAGTCCCACCTCCACTCCCCATCGTGGGACACAGAACTGGAGGTGTCTGAGCATCCTGCTCACTCATCTGGTAGAACCTCCACGGTTCTCTGCTCCTCTGCTGCCCAGTGGCCCACTCAGTGCTCAGGGACCAAATGACACCCTCCGTGTCAGCCACTAGCAGGAGGGGAAGGTCACCCACGTGGGGCACCTGGTGAATCAGGCAGCACACAGGCACAGGACCTAAAGTCTGAGGTATGTGGAGGGCAGTGGAAAGCACAGGCAGGAGACAAAGACCGTTGTTCCTGGATCAGTCAGATATTCACTGCACCCTACTGTGTGCCAGTGCGTGCAAGAACAGGGCAGACTGCACCACGCCCTTCCGTCCTGGACTGGCATTCCAGTGGGATGTGCCAGGAGACACTCGAGGACTGTGTCAGGCTTCCCTGAGGAAAAGGAGGGGCCAGCACTCCAGGGACCGAGTGCTCTCACTTCCCAAGGTGTTTTCCCAGCCTCTCCTTGGAGACGTGGCCTGTTCTGCCAAGCTGGCCAGGTAGCAGGCGCACGGAAAGTGGGACTGGCCCCTGGACGGGCAGCAGCAGGAGGCACAGGAGCCCAGACCCCCACGACGTACCCTGGGAGGGCAGTATGGAAGGAGAGGCCGGTTCTCTGACTCCGCTGCCCACCTGTCTCTCCTCAGGGCCTTGGCCTTCATTCTTGGCACGTGGATGGAATCCTATCCCCAGGACTTTTTCCAGCCCCCAGACTTTCCCAGCTTGAGGAGGGTATTGGCCTTCCTTGCATTCAGCATGCCAGGCTCGCAGGTGGAGCATCAAGCTCGCCTTCTGCTTTCACAGTCGCTGCACTCTGAGCCCAGCGAGGCAGAGAGTCAGGGTGAGCAGGACTTGGGCTGTGTGACACGGGCGTGTGTGGAGGCAATGTGGCCGGGCCACTCAGCACAGAGCCTTCAGAGGCTGGGGTTAGGCTGAGAGCCATGAGCTGGAGCAGATCACAATTCCCACGGACTCCAGGCATGCCAGAGCTTCTGGAGGGCGGTTCATGTACTGAGTCTCCCTGATTGGTGAGACATTTCCCTTGCTTGGGAGGAACATGGAAAGACAGTCACGTTTGGTTTCTCTGTGTGCTTTTGTACGTGTGTGTGTGTGTGTGAGGCATCGTTACTTTGGGTTTTTCTTTATTTTTTTTCACCATTCCCTTTTTTTAATTCTTGGTTGCGTTGACAGTACTTTATAAACTTCCTCAAAGTTCAGGTGTACGGTGTTATATATTTCAATTTCTGTGTAGATTACAGCAGGTCCCCCACCCAAAGACTAATTGCAATCCATCACCACACACATGTGCCTAGTCATGGGGATGTGATTTTCTCTTCTTGGATCTGCAGCACCTGCTCCTGAGAAAGATCCCAAGCCAGCTGAATATCGACCCCCTGCTCCAACTCTAGTGCCCACCGCACCTCAGAGCCACAGACTCAGACAGTCCAGCACTGGAGCCGCCTCGAGCCTCAGCCCGGATGGCACTTCAAGCGATGGAAAGACCGTTAACGTCCTCCCAGCGACGAGCCTCAGCCCCTGGAATGCCGCACCACGGCCGATTTCTGCCCCTCCCCATTTACCTCCTGTTCAATAAAGTTGTTTTTGTCTTGCACATACTTAACGCTTTCCTTTAGTATCTCTTGAGATGTTCACTTCAACAGGATGTCATTCCTTTATCCTTTCAAAATGTCCATTTCGAATGACGTCACCAAGATGGTGGAGTGAGTAGTCGTCTCTGTCTCTCTCCCTTCGAATCTACAACTAATTGGACATTCATCGGTTAACAAAGGACATCCATATAACATCTCAGGATGCCTGAGAGTCCCGTGCTGCTATGCATCGGAAGGCGGATGGACTTCCCCCCAGGAGGAGGTGGAGATAGGTGAAATCTCTCCGACCCCCAAGCCCCGACCACCGGACAGCCTAGTGCCTGCAAGTGGCTTTCTTCCAGCGGACGCACCCATAGCATCTCCACGCACCAAGGGCAGGAGTGTGTGCACACCAGCGTAGCGACGGTGGAAACAGGTGACTACAGCCCTACCTAAGCCCCTTGCGATTACACCTAAGCACAGGGGCAAACCCCAGGGTCTCGCACCAGCGGCAGGGAAAGCCTCTACTCACCATTAGCAGAGAGGCGCCGCCCATCATTCAAACCGCCCGGAAGGTCCTGAAGAGGAGGATGCCAGGCAGTGCAGCAGCCAGCCAGCTGCCACTGGACTCACGGACTCCGGCTGTCCCCCAGACAGGTTATAGGCTCCCAGAGATCCTGTGGGAAAAGATTGGGGTTGGGTGGAGTTCCAGCGGCCCGGCTCCGTGGCCCAGGGGGGATCTCCAGGCTCCTGCACTGGCGGCAGGGAAAGCCTCTACTCACCATTAGTGGAGAGGCACCGCCCAGCATTCAGAACGCTGGGAGGGTCCCAGAAAGGAGAATCCCAGGCAGGGAAGCAGCCAGCCAGCCACCACTGGACTCACGCACTCCGGCTGTCCCCCAGACAGGGCATGGGCTCCCAGAGATCCTGTAGAAGAGGACTGGGGTTGGGTGGAGTTCCAGTGGCTCAGCTTCATGGCCCAGGGGGAGACTCTACAGTCCCACAGCAGCCTCAGGAAAAGCCTCTGCACACCACTAGTAGAGAGGCCCCACCCAGCAATCACAAGGCTGGAAGGCCCTAGGACAAAAGTAGCATAGCTAGGTGAGCTAACCACAGACTGCAGAAGATACCCATAGCTCTGCTGTGACCTATAGTGGACAAGTGAGATTTTGTGGGCTCCGACAGTGACAGAGCTGCGAAGATAGGTGATCCTGCTCCCGACCTCTTGGAAAGCCCTTAACACTGCTGCAGACCCTAAGGAGGGAGCACATCTAGGTGGTCTGCAACAGTAGGCACTAGCAGCCTGAAGCCCTCTTGTGATTGCCCCCACACCTGATGAGGGACCCTACAGGGCCACTGCGACTACAAGGAGGGGCGCACGTCCAGTTAGCAACAGCTGACAGGGTTCCTGGTCGGTGCAGTCTAAACAGCTGCTCCCCTACACACACCAGTAGAAACAAGTGGAAGCAGTAACTAAACTCTCTCTCTATGTGGAGGCACAAATCTATGCCATCTAGCAGTAAGAAAAAATATATTAAATCTCCAGAACAGAAGGAAAATGACAGGAAACAATCACAAAGACAATGAAATCTATAACCTAAATCACGATGACTTCAAAACAGCCATTATTCAAAAACTCAACGAGTTAAAAGAGAATACAGATAGACAACTCAACGAGTTCAGGAGCTATGTCACAAAAGAGCTTGATGCTATAAAGAAGAACCAATCAGAAATACTGGAGATGAAGAACGCAATGGAGGAGATTAAGAAAAATGTGGACTCTCTGAACCGTAGGGTTGATACTATGGAGGACAGAATTAGCAATTTGGAGGAGAGGAATACAGAAATGCTGCAGGCAGAGGAGGAGAGAGAACTAGGACTAAAAAGAAATGAAGAAACCCTCCAAGAATTATCCAACTTAATCAGGAGATGCAACATAAGGATTATAGGTATACCAGAGGGAGAAGAAAAGGAGAAGCGGGCAGAAAGCCCACTCAAAGAAATAATGGCTGAGAACTTTCCAAACCTTGGGAGAGAGATGGAACTTCGTGTGACAGAAGCCAACAGATCTCCAAACTTTATCAATGTAAGAAGACCAACCCCAAGGCATATAGTAGTGAAGCTAGCAAAAGTCAACGACAAAGAGAAAATACTAAGGGCAGCCAGGTAGAAGAAAATAACCTACAAAAGAAAACCCATAAGGCTATCAGCAGATTTCTCAGGAGCTACCTTCCAGGCTAGAAGAGAGCAGACTGATATATTCAAAACTCTGAAGGATAAAAACCTGCAGCCAAGAATACTCTACCCAGTGAAAATAGCCTTCAAATACGATGGAGAAATAAAATCTTTCCCAGATAAACAAAAGTTAAGGGAATTCATTGTCCCAAGACCTCCTCTTCAAGAAATGCTCAGGAAGACCCTCATACCCGAAAAATCAAAAAAAGGAAAGGGGTTACAAAACCAAGAGCAAAGGAGATAAGTAGAAGGACAATAACAAAAAGTAGCAGCTCTCCATCAGAACAGGTTAGCAAATGTGAAATAAAACATTAAAGATAAAAGGAAGGGAAACACCAAGAATAAACATAATCCTGTCGTTTTAACCACAAACTCACAACACAAGAAGGAAGAGGAAAAAATCTGACGACAACAACCTAGAAGGGGAAGAGAAAAGGGATGGGATGTTTTAATTCAAGGAAATAAGAGGCTATCAGAAAATGGACTATCTCATCTATGAGATGTTTTAGACAAGCCACCTGGTAACCACTAAACAAATAACAAGAATAAAGACACAAATTACAAATAAGAAGAATGCCAATACAGAAATTTACATACCTGAATGAGTAATCTAAACATCATGGGACGAGAAACAAAGAGAACAGGAAAACAAGTGATAAAGTGGCAGCGATAGGCCCTCCCATTTCCATAATCACTCTAAATGTAAATGGATTGAACTCTCCAATCAAAAGACACAGAGTGGCAGGATGGATCAAAGAACAAGACCCAACAATAGCCTGCCTCCAGGAAACACACCTCAGCCCCAAAGACAAACACAGACTCAGAGTGAAGGGATGGAAGACGATACTCCAAGCTAAGAATGAACAAAAGAAAGCAGGTGTCGCTATATCAGACAAAGTAGAATTCAAAGCAAAACAGATAAAGAAAGACAAAGACGGGCAGTATATGATCATAAAAGGGACACTACACCAAGATGACATAACACATAAATATATATGCATCCGACACAGGAGCACGAGTTTGTAAAGCAACTCTTAACAAAACTAAAAGGAGACATCAACAACAATACAATAATAGTAGGGGACCTCAACACCCCATTAACATCAATGGATAGATCAACCAGACAGAAAATCAACATGGACATTATAGAATTAAATGAAAAATTAGACCGGATGGACTTAATAGATATATATAGAGAGAACACTTCATCCAAAACTAGCAGGTTACACATTCTTCTCAAGTGCGCAGGGAACATTCTCAAGGATAGACCATATCTTGGGAAACAAAGCAACCATCAATACATTCAGAGGGTTGAAATAATATCGAGCATAGTTTCTGATCATAATGCTATGAAACTAGAAATCAACTACAAGAATAAATCTGGGAAAGGGGCAAAAATGTGGAGACTAAACAACATGCTACTGAACGAAAAATGGATTATTGAAGAAACTGAAGAAATCAAATGTTATCTGGAGACAAATCAAAATGAAAACATGCCATACCAACTCATTTGGGACGCAGCAAAAGCAGTCCTAAGAGGGAAATTCATCGCAATACAGGCTCACCTCAATAAACAAGAAAAATCTCACATAAGCAACCTCAAACGACACCTAACAGAATTAGAAAAAGAAGAACAAACAAAGCCCGAAGTCAGTAGAAGGAGGTAAATAATGAAAATTAGAGCAGAAATAAACAACATTGAAACAAAAAAGACAGGAGGAAGGATCAATGAAACAAAGAGTTGGTTCTTTGACAAAATTAACAAAATCGACAAACCCTTAGCCAGACTCACTAAGAAAAAAAGAGAGAAGTCTCAAATAAAGAAAATTAGAAAGGAGAGAGGAGAAATCACAACAGATACCAAAGAAATACAAGGGATGATAAGAGAATACTATGAAAAACTATATGCCAACAAATTGAACAGCCTAGAAGAAATGGATAAATTCCTCGAGTCTTACAACCTCTGCAAACTGAATCAGGAAGAAATAGAGAATCAGAATAGACCAATCACAAGTAAGTAAATAGAAACGGTAATCCAAAACCTCCCCAAAAATAAGAGTCCAGGACCAGACGGCTTCTCTGGAGAATTCTACCAAACAGACAAAGAAGATTTAATACCTATCCTTCTCAAACTATTCCAGAAAATTGAGGAAGATGAAGCACTCCCTAACACATTCTATGAAGCCAACATCACTCTGATCCCCAAACCTGACAAAGACAACACAAAGAAGGAAAACTACAGGCCGATATCACTGATGAACAGAGACGCAAAAATCCTCAACAAAATTCTGGCAAACCGAATACAGCAATACATCAAAAAGATTATACACCATGATCAAGTGGGGTTTATACCAGGGACACAGGGATGCTTCAACGTCCTCGAGTCAATCATCGTGATACTCTACGTTAACAAAATGAGAAAGAGAAACCACATGATCATCTCAATAGATGCAGAGAAGGCATTTGACTAGATCCAACATCCATTCATGATAAAAACCCTCATTAAAATGGGTATAGAAGGAAACTACCTCAACATAATAAAGGCCATCTATGACAAACCCACAGCCAACATCATACTTAAGGGACAAAAACTGAAAGCCATCCCTCTGAGAGCAGGAACGAGACAAGGGTGCCCACTTTCACCACTCTTTTTCAACATAGTACTGGCGGTGTTGGCCACAGCAATTCGGCAGAAAAAAGAAATAAAAGGAATCCAAATAGGCAATGAAGAAGTAAAATTCTCGCTGTTTGCAGACGATGTGATCGTATATATAGAAAACCCCAAAGAATCCATAGGAAAACTATTAGAAACAATCAACAGCTACAGCAAAGTTGCAGGGTATAAAATCAGCATACATAAATCAGTAGCATTTCTATATGCTAACAATGAACTAACAGAAAAAGAACTCAAGAACTCAATCCCATTCACAATCGCAACAAAAAGAATAAAATACCTTGGCATAAATTTAACCAAGGAAATGAAAGATCTATACAACGAAAACTACAAGACTTTCTTGAACGAAATTGATGATGACATCAAGAGATGCAAAGACATTCCATGCACATGGATTGGAAGAATAAATAGTTAGAATGTCCATATTACCTAAAGCAATCTACAGATTCAACGCTATCCCAATCAGAATCCCAATGACATTCTTTACAGAAATTGAACAAAGAATCCTAAAATTCATATGGGGCAACAAAAGACCCCGAATTGCTAAAGCAATCCTGAGTAAGAAGATCAAAGCCAGAGGCATCACAATCCCTGACTTTAAAGCATACCACAAAGCTACAGTAATCAAAACAGCATGGTACTGCTACAAAAACAGGTGCACAGAACAATGGAACAGAATTGAAAGCCCAGAAATGAAACCACACATCTATGGACAGCTAATCTTCGACAAAGTTGCTGAGGGCCTACAACGGAGAAAAGAAAGTCTCTTCAACAAACGGTGCTGGGAAAACTGGAAAGCCACATGTAAAAGAATGAAAATTGACCATTCTTTTTCACCATTCACCAAAATAAACTCAAAATGGGTCAAAGACCTAAAGTTTAGGCCTGAAACAATAAGACTGCTAGAAGAGAATATAGGCAGTACACTCTTTGACATCAGTTTCAAAAGAATCTTTTCGGACACCATAACTCCTCAGACGAGGGAAACAATAGAAAGAATAAACAATGGGACTTCATCAGACTAAAGAGCTTCTTCAAGGCAAGGGAAAACAGGACTGAAACAAAAAAACAGCCCACTAATTAGGAAAAAATATTTACAAGTTACTTATCCGACAAAGGGTTAATCTCCATAATATATAAAGAACTCACACAGCTCAACAACAAAAAATCAAACAACCCCATCAAAAAATGGGCAGGGGACATGAACAGACATTTCTCCAAAGAAGATATACGGATGGCCAATAGACACATGAAAAGATCCTCATCATCACTAATCATCAGGGAAATGCAAATCAAAACTACACTAAGATATCACCTTACACCAGTTGGAATGGCAAAAATATCCAAAACCAAGAGTGACAAATGGTGGAGAGGTTGTGGAGAAAAAGCAACCCTCATACACTGTTGGTGGGAATGCAAACTGGTGCAGCCACTACGGAAAACAGTATGGAGATTTCCCAAAAACTTAAAAATAGAAATACCTTATGACCCAGCCATCCCACTACTGGGTATCTATCCAAAGAACCTGAAATCAGCAATCCCAAAAGTCCCATGCACCCCTATGTTCATCACAGCATTATTTGCAATAGCCAAGTCATGGAACCAACCTAAGTGCCCAGCAACTGACGATTGGATAAAGACAATACGGTATGTATATGCAATGGAATACTACTCAGCCATAAAAAGGACAAAAATCGTCCCATTCACAACAACATGGATGGGCCTTGAGGGTATTATGTTAAGTGAAATAAGCCAGACAGAGAAAGATGAGCTCTGTATGACCTTACTCATAGGTGGAAGTTAACATATAGACAAGGAGAACTGATCGGTGGTTACCAGGGGAAAGGGGGGGTGGGGGGAGGGCACAAAGGGTGAAGTGGTGTACCTACAACGTGACTAAAAATAATGTACAACTGAAATTTCGCAAGGTTGTGAACTATCCTAACCTTAATAAAAAAAACAAACGTCCATTTCCCTGACCAGGAGGACGCTCACAGTGTTGCCCGACCGTCATCCTGACCTCATTCAAGAACACTGTTGTGTAAGCGGAGGCCTCTCCCTGTTCTCCTCTCAGTCCTCCTCCCTCCCACCCCGTCCCTGGGGCCCGCTGAGCTTTCTGACTCTATGGACTTACCTCTGCTGGGCTGTTCAGCTGAGCGGACGCATCCAAGACGTGGCCTTTTGTGTCTGGCTACGTAATATCAGAGGAGTATGATTAATCACATTTTAAATTAAAAATACAGTTTTTATTAGGGAGAAAAATCCCTGCTCCATCAAAGCTTATGTATGAAAAATGAAGCCCCCATATTGAATATTCTCTTTATCTAGGGATGGGCACCACATTTAAAGTGGGAAACGAGAGCTGGAAACCAAGAGGGGAATGTGTGGGACCGGGAGACACCTTTCACATCGTTTTCCTTCCTGGATGGGCCACGGTTGAGTTTATGCAATGTGCAAATTACAGAACATGTTTACTGCATATTACACGCTTTGATTGGTTACAACTATCTTAAGGAATAAAATACCTTACCTACGTTTCTCAGGATTTGGATTGATGATTTCTTTTTCATTTTGTAAAATAATGTTTTAAGGTGAGTAAGGAAAGAGGGTCCACTCCCCTGACTGGGACATAATTGCCCACAACAAGTGCCATCCATCTTTTCAATCTTTGCTCTACAGGGCAATGATCTTTGAGGACCCATGTGGGAGCATGTATATAGGTGTGTGTTAAGCAGTGTGAGTGGGTTTGGTGGGCAGGAGCCCAGGGCTTTCCTATCCTAGGACCTGATGTCCCACAGGGGAACAGGGACACTCAGTCCTGTCCCCTTGTGCGTTCTCAGTGGCCACACATCGCCTTCTACCAAGCAGCCACGGCTTTGAAGGACTGCACCATCTCCATATGTTCACTCCATAACCATACTGAAAGGTCCATGTGCGTCCGCGCGTCTCTGTTTTTGTAGAACAGAGACCTAAAAGCAGACATGCTGCCACACAATGGATATACTCATTTCAGGGTTTGGCTGCTATTTCTGAGATCTACGCCTGCTTCATCGAGTTTGAGTCTTTGTTAATTCTCCCCAAATCCCCCCAAGACATAGCTGTATAGTTTGTAATTGTGAGTCCTTCTAGTTGGGGCATGTGGGACACGGAGTCAACATGGCGTAATGAGCGGTGCAACGTCCATGCCCAGAATCCAAACCCTGGGCCACAGAGCGGACGGCAGGAACTTAAACCCACGGCCATGGGACCAGCTCCCACGTTTGAGGCTTGTTTGGGAAAGCAGGGACTCCAGAGACATTGGAGGTGGCACCTGAAGGAGGAGGCTGACAAGACAGGAGTCAGGCCATCAGGGTCTCTGGGAGTGGCCCATGGAGCCGAGAAGGGCCGGCCCAACACCCTCCCTCAGGTATCACCCCCCTACAGCATCTTCTGCCCCGAGTCCTGGAACATTCTTCTGCCAAGCCGCTTCCCACGAACACACCCCCGGCCCAGGGCCCCTCAGCCAGCCCAGCACACATCCTCCACGATTCAGCTTCTAGGTAGGGCAGCCAGGCCCTGCTTCCCAGCCAAAGGAGACTGCAGGCCAGGCCACTCCTTTCTGCACCAATCTCCCCCCGTCTTGGTCCCTTTCTCAGGAAGAGACCTCTATGGGCAGGTGAGGGACACATCGACGTGCCCTTGAACATGTCCATCCAGATAAAGCTTTAGTTGCATCACCAACAACACTAGACCTTGTGTGAGCAAAGGAGACCTTTAGGAAGCAGAGCAGGGGCTGCTGGAGCTGCGGGCTGGGGAGAGCCTCGGTCAGGGCCTTTAGCCCTGGGCAGAGCCCGAGAAACACCCCTCAGCCTCCACCACCAGCAACGCCCTGTCCCCCGGCCGCCACCGCCCACCTTGGGGCCCCTGACATTCAGTATGTGCAAGGGAGGGGACTCTGCTTCCTGCTAAACAGTCCAAAGGAAGGGAAGGGGGCAGCCCTCACCTCCTTCAAAGTCAGCTTATGCGGGGTCCACTTCCTCGGAGGCTGTGGGGCAGGTCATGGGCGGCAATCTCTCTCTTCTCTGACACAGGATGGAGCCCCCCAGTCAGAGACCATAGGTCGTCACAGAAACAGGGCCTTGCCTGGAGGGAGGGAGAGGAGCTCCCCTGGACAGGGAACAAGCAAGGCTGGAGAGAAGGGGGACCATGCAGAAGGGCTGCCATGGGCTGGGGCAGTGCCACAGCGGTTTCACTACACACACACACACACACACACACACACAGTTTTTACCCTCTGAGGTAATGGAAGTGTTACCTACCTTTATTACAGAAATGAGTCCCAGTATTGATGTATCCTAAAGTATCACATTGTGCTCCACAAGCTTAGACAATGTTATGTGTCCATTAAATCTCAATTGAGCTGGAACAATTTCTTAGAAAGGAGAAAAAGGCCACTTACAGAATGACAGAAGATATTTGCAAGTCACATTTCTGCTGAGGGGTGAACATCTAGAATATGTGAGAAACTCATACAACCCAAAACCCGAAGAAATAAATTTACCTCACTGAAAAATGGGCAAAGCAACTTGAACAGAGGATTCTCCAAAGAAGACAGGTCAGTGGCCAAAGTCTAGGAAAAGATGTTGAACATCCATCACCCACCATAAACAAGTGCAAATCAAAACGAGATGTCACGTCACACCTGTTACCACGGCTCTCATCACACACTCACGCAAAAGATAGTGTTGGCGAGCATGTGAAGACATTGGAACCCTGGTGTATCCTGTCGTGCTAAAGGTAACATTGTGCAGCTGCTATAGGAAACTCTATGGAGATTCCCCAAAAGGATTCAACCTGGAAATCACATACACTCCACTAATTCCATTCTTAGGTATATATCCTCCAAATTCCAAACAGGAACCTGAAGGGACACAGGCACTCCCATGTTCTTGGCAGTGTCATTCACAAGAGCCAAGCTGTAGAAACGACCTAAGTGTCTGTCCACGGATGAAGGGGTACAGAAACTGGGGCATACACTTACAAGGTGTAGCCGCCCCTGACCTAGGAAGGGTTAATACTCACCGGAAAAGGCTTGCCAACAAACTGTGACCCGGAGGTGAGAAGGCCAGTTAGCCAATGACGGGTAAGACCTCCAGGGGGAGGCAACCCAAGCCAGGCACCGGTCGCCCGGGGGCACAGATGGAGACACGATATCAGGAGCAGGAGGGGCCGTTGCCTGGGAGGCCTTGCATGCTCCGAGATAAAAATATACAAGCACAGCAATAACATGATAATATCAAAACAGACGCCGAGGGAGGGCTCCTTGAGAAATCACTAAGAATTCTTGGCATTCGCTAATTACATTGTTCAGAACACCTGTGTATGTTTAACAGATGTAAGCTATGCATACATTGAAACACTGGTTATAATAAACTCAGAGTGGCCATCAGCCCTCTCCGCATCTATCCGGATGTGTACATTGGATTGCAACACCGACACAGGGCAATATTATTTTGCCTTTGTAAAGAAGGAAATTCTGCCATAGGACACGACGTGGATGAATCCAGATGACATTATGTTAATGGAAGAAGACAGTGACAGAGGGACAAAGAATGCATGGTTCCACTCCTGAGGGCTATCTAAAACAATCAAACTCACAGAGGCAGAGACTACGACGGTGCTTGTCAGGGAGTGGCGGAGGAGAAAACGGTGAGCCGCGTTTCCACGGCTCATACAGTACACAAAGTGTATGGAGGGAATCCTTTCATGACACGAACAACAGAACATTTTATAAAGCAGAAAGCTGCCTAACACTGTTGCCCTGCCCTGGCCCTGGTCCTGCCCTCCACTCTCCTCATATTTGTATACTCAACATATTTATACTTGAATCCAAATTTACAGAGTTATTCGAAAGACAGGATCACCCTAACTGGGCAGTCACTTTGCACTGAACATGAATAATTCTCCCTGCCCTTTCCAATGTTTGAGGGGATGATTTCAATGGCTGCCTAGTGTTCCTTATCACGTATCGTACATAACTAGCTGTTTCCATTGTCCCTGTCATCATCTTCCTCTATCAAACATCTCTGGATGGTGTCTGGAAGTGGAGTTCAATTGATAGCAGCTCTAGACAGCTTCCAAATCTAGAATGCTTCACGGAGCTTCCAGAGCACTTTCACTTTCTCCTTTCCACGTCGAGTGGCAGGCATTGACACCAGAACTCGTTTCCGTCTCTACACTGGGAGCTTCTCCCAGGGAAAGATGCCGCTCCGTCACTTCTGCCTCCAACTCTTGGCACAGTGCCGACATATGGGAAAACCTCAACAGAGATACAAGGCACAAAATAAATCTAAACAAGAGACTCATTGTTGCAGAGAACTTCAACTGTCCATCAAAATCCACCCTCCACTTCTTGGGGCATGCTGTTGGATGCCGTGGTCCAGCCTCCGTGGTGGCCGATGACCACTTCTTTGCTGAAGGAAGAGAAAAGGAACTGGCAAGTGCCGTTCCGGACCCGGCTGACAACATCCTCCTGGGTGACTTTCCTTCTGTTCTTTCCAATTATGCTGATGGATGCAGACGAGGATCATGTCCGAGGGAGGGAGAAGGCACACGATGGAAGAACGATGGGTTCCTGAGGGCCATTTGAAAGATTGTGGTCCCTCCATTCTGAACACCCACCCTGCACTGGTATCTGGGAAAATAGATAGTGCTATGCTCCTGTAATTTGGGCTGTGTTTCGATAACTCATCACATGCCACCAAAAGTCTCAGTCACAGGGCTAACTTTAGTCATGATCCACCTAGCACATTCCAAATGATGGAAGTCTATTTGGCTCTAAGGACAGAGCCGGTCAGTGGTGGGATGGATCTTCATTCCACACCTGTGCCCCGAGCACGCAATAGTGCTAGTGCTGAAAAGACCCGACAAGCTCGTGCCCCCCAGATAAAGATCTGGAAGGGTAGCTGGACAAAGCCACGAAATGAAAACCACAGGAATGAAAGGAGCAGACGCCACCAGGAAAACAAGCCCATGCTGCTGTGGAGCGCCGGGTCCAGACGGAGAGGGGCCTGGAAGGGCTGCCACGAGGTGACATTCATATTTGCAGCAGCATGACAAGGAGCCAGCCCTGTCTCAATCCAGGGCTCCGTCGCCTGTAGGAACGCCCAGCAGTGCACACTCTTGGAGGCACAAGTGAGGTTGGCCAGAGAGGAGGTTAGAGAGGAGGGCAGAGTCGCTAGAAGGAGCTTGGCAGCAGAGTCAGGGAGGGAGGAGAGCGGAGGGCAAGACCAGGGCCAGGGGCAGGGCAACAGCATTAGGCAGCTATCGTTATTGCTGTGTGACCTTTCCCCATCTTTACGGGCTTAACCAACGAACGTTGATTATGTCACAGTAGCACTGGACCAGGAATCCAGCAGCGCTCAGCTGGGAGCCTCTGCCAGATGCTCTCAGGGAGTCAGGCTGTGCTCTGAACTGAGGCAGGATCTGCTTCCCTCCCCCTCTGAGTGCACTCTGGGTCCTGCAGGGACCCCTTGCGACTGGAGGCCTGAGTGCCCCTCTGTCGGTGGGTCTCCTTCAGGGCCAGGCCTCAGCAGCCTCTCTAGAGCACAACCCAGAACACACAGGCCTGTTCCCCAGAGTGAGGGATCAGAGAGAGAGAGAGAACAGCTGAGAGTGAGCAGGAGGAGAGCCCTGAACTGTTTGGGACCCAGTCTCCGAACTGGCTTCGCATCACTCTGCCCTGTTCCACGGAGTAGAAGGGAATCACGAACTTCAGGCCACACTCAAGGGGAGTGGATTCCAGCAGCATGTGTAGACCGAGCAGAGGGGATCACAGGAGGCCATTGAGGGAGAAGGAGAAGACCTCACAGGCTCAATGCCCTGGACAGAATCACAGTCCAGCTCAAGGTGGAGCCAGGTGTGAACCCAGCTCTGTAGCCTCAAGGATGGGGCCCTGGCTGCTCCCAGGCTTCCTCAGGGGGCTCTGAAAAGGTGGTGCTGCTCTAACTGCAGTCAAAAATGGGGAGGGCAGGGGGCTGAGACTGAGAAGTCGGCAGCCTGGTCGTGCATTTGGCAAGTTTCTGCCTGAGGATGAGCCCAGGGCAGGCGAACACTTGAGTGTTCCCCATCCATGTCACGCCTAGGGTGGAGGGAGCAGGGGCCACCTTTGCTGAGCTCATGCTTATGCACTTCTGAACTCAATCCCACACTGGAGAATTGGGAAACTGAGGCCCATAAACAGGTAAGCACTGGCCCATGGCACATGACAGACAAGAGTCCAAGCAGAAGGAAGTATTCTGATATTCTAGGGCAAGACTCGAACCCTTCCAATAGGCTTTGCGGTGGACAACAGAAACCGTCAGTTCTCGGGAAGCTCTTGCCCATCCCTTCCTCTGCGGAAGCTGTTTCCTCCTGGGAATCCAGGACGTGAGCCATGACACACACGTACACACAGAGACCTTAGATGGAAGGGCGGACTATGGGGTGGGCTCAGAAGAGAGGCAGACACAGGGGAGGTGAGGAGAGGAAGAAAAAAGGCGTTAGAGGCGTTCCCTACATGGGACACCGCTCCTCCAATTTCACAGGTATTTTCCCACTCGGGCCTGACGGCATCTCCAAGAACTATGGGCTAGGATAATCCCCCCCACGCAGACTGGAGGCAGAAAGGCCCCGCGAGGCACCATGGCTTCTCCAGGATGAGGAACAGGGAAGAAGGAGCACTTGTGTCTGCGTCTGTCTCAAAGCTGGGACCCTGGCTGCACCCAGACCTTCTCGGAGGCCTGTGGAGACAGGTGGTTTGGGGATCCTGGGGACACATATGATACTGCATGGAAAAGGGGGCGAGCAGTGCCCCGCCCAGAGGACTGCTTGCATGGGTGGTATCCGAGGAGGGGGCTCAGATCACCGTGGTTTCCAGGCAATGATGTAACCTCTTTCACAACAATGCCCACAGTGCAGGGGCCTCCTGTAAAGAGGCACCCAGATCCTCACACTCAGCTCACTTGGCTGGACACAGCTGCTACGGAAAGATGTTTTCCTGCTGTATCCTGCCTCACAGCGTCTATGGTCCCCAGACGACCCGGAGCCAAAACCTTTTTACTCGTTTTAAAGGGTGGCTCACCTCTCATACTCCACACCTATGGCCGTTTGCCAGGAGGTCATCAAAGGTAACACGAGGGGGCCTACATCGGGCTATCCAGCTCAGGCCACTTCTGTGAGCCCCCACTGAACGGCCCCCACCCTCTCCCTTCCGTGGGGGGGATCCTGACTTGGCGGGAACTGCTGGGTGTACAGCTGATCACCTGGTGCTGCCGCCATCTTCACATCCCAGGACAGGGCTGGCACCATAGAAAGGGGATTCCCAAGTTGCCTCTTAACTGGGCCAAGTTTCCTTCAATTCTTTTTCTGATGGGAGTAACCTTCGTTTATAGCATTACGTAGTTTCAGGCTTTCAGCATTATATTGCGATTTCTGTGTAGATGACATCGTGTTCACCACATAACGACTAATGACAATCCATCACCACACACATTTGCCTAATCACCCCTTTTCACCCTCTTCCCTCCCCACTTCCCCTCTGGAACCCCCAATCCAATGCCTATCTCCTGTGATTCTTTGCTGCCGTCATCCCTGATTTATGAGAGTAGTCACAAGGCTATTGGACTTTCTCCCTCTGAATTATTTCACTTAGCATAATACCAAGGGAATCGCCTGTGTGGGCCACAAGGATCCCTCTGTTGAGGCATGGTTGCCGTTGCCACAGGTGACCAGGGAGGCAAGGCTGTGCCCCGGGCCGACTGGTTGTTGGACTCAACTGCCTGTGGCTGTGATGGTCCTTTCAGTCACTTTATCGGCATGGGGCACCCCAGCACAGTTGCCTGCCAGGTCTACTGGCTCATTCCTGTTGCAGATTTTCTGCTGAGTGAGTTGGCGCCCATCGTGGCTGGCTCCTAGTCTCAGGTGCAGGGGCTAGCTGCAGGCTTCAGGCCTGCAAGGCTGTTGTCAGAATTCTCAGGGTTGCAGCTGTTTGGGGCTGGCCCCAGGCATGGAAGCACGCAATATTTTCAGGCTTTGGAAGGTGGGGCCTATGCCCTATGTGGCTGTTGTAGAAGCTGCTTATTGCAGTAATGCTCCCCCACCCAGCTCAGATCCCACAATCCATCAGGAAAGGCTGCACACCTTAAGGGAGCTCCCAACTGGCCCTGAAGCATCACGGCTCGAAGATGGCTTTGTTCCTCTCCAGAGAGGAACTCTGCCTCTTCCAGCTCAGTCAGCACCATCCCGTTTGGCGAGGGTGCTTTCATCCAGCTTTCAGTTCTTTATGAGCCGTAATTGTGCCAAGAGCAGCCGTAAATTCATTGCATCCATGGGTGGAGAGGAGTTCAGCGTCCACCAAGAACAACATCTTGACAGCTTCCTGGGCAAATGTTAAGCCAAGGCCCTCAGGCTGTCACCTGATTACCTCCTTGATGGAGATCTGTGCAGATGGTGGGGGCCGTGTGTCGGGAGTGGAGAGAGTCACCGAGTGTCAGAGCCCCCAAAGTGACTCAGCCAGTGCTCTGAGGCTTCCTGCCTGACTGCCGGGCACTGTCTTTACAGATCGCTCCTGAGGAGGTCGGAAAGGACAAGACAGATCCGTCCTTCCTTTCCGTGATTCTACAGGAAGGGATGATGCGGCACCCGGCCGACACAAGCCAGCGCTGGGCCTGGGTGAGTGCACGTGCTCAGCACACCCAGCACCCAGGGCCCCAGGACACCAAAGACAACCTCAGGTCCTACAAGGCCCTGGTACCACTCCTGCTCCAGAAGGAATCTGTCTCCCCATCTCTGCCCCCAACCTGCCCGCACTGCCCAGCTCCTGTCTTGGCCACATTCAAAGTCACTGTCACCATAACTCTACGAATCCCAGCAAAGAGACTTTTCTCCCATTTCACCTCATGCTTGGTCAAGGGGATCGTTGCATTTTTCTATACATTTTCCTCTTTCACCCCATCCCCAAGTGTCCATGATGACCTCACAATCCTTCCACACTTTCTTCACGTCTCACACTGCCTCATGATGGATAAGGATGCTTTTCCCCAAAAGGATGTGGGGCTCATTGGGACATGTGTGTTGCTCTTTTGCCCTCCTGAGGAACATGTGCCCATGGCCCCTCCAGATCAGGGGCCGGGGCCTCACTGAGATGCACAACATTTTGGATGGCAGACCGTGGACGAGACTGATTCAGCCCTTCACTGCTGTGGGACCTCCTGTTGTCTTTTCATCAGTGCTGCACTGAACGTCCTGCCTGTCCTCCTGTCCCAATGCATCCCCCCGCAGGGAAAGCCCCCGTCTTCTCCTCTCTGCAATGGGCTCTTTAGTCAGAAACCCCAGGGCTGACGCTCTTAACACACACAGGTGCTGTCAATTCTCCGGTAACACCTTGATCTGCTACTGATACTGATACTAACACGTTCGTTCATTCCCCCATCTGATTCTACCTGTAAGACCAGAAGTTTTTCCTACTCTGGGAACTCCTGTCCCACCCCTTGCCAGAAGTCACTGGGGGCTTGAGGCATTGCTCTGACGGCCAGCCCCAACCCTCCTGGTGCCCACAGTGCTGCCTCCTAAGCTGCGCCTCTCCTCTGTACCACCCCAGGCTCTCGACGCATCCACAGTGGTCAAGAGTCCGTTTCCCAGGCTGTGGATGGTTCACGACACTGCGCTCAATAGTCTCGTGGATCACCTTGTGCCCGCTTTCCTGCTGGGCGACACCACTTTTATCCGCAGCTTCCTCTTGACGTACATAGCTGTGGCCTCCACACAACAAGTGCTGGATGAGTTCTTTAACAGGTGAGTGCCCTTCTCCTCCAGGACTCTGGGGCTCCAGCTACCTGCACGCTGGGAGTCTTGGGGAGGTCTGCGCACCTCTCTGAGCCTCGGTTTGCTCCCTTGAATACTGGCGAGAAGACGGGAACAACCACCACGGGCTATTGTAGCGACTCAATGAGCTCCTGCCTGAACGGCCCTTTCGAGAAGCTGAGCCCTATGAAAGGTCAGCTGGATCGGCCCTCCAGGGCTCCATGCTAGACAGGAGTCAGACAGTCACATAAGACTCCTCAGGCAGCTGCCGTCCAGTACAGTCAATGTGATGCCCTCCTGTCTCCTCTAGTTACAGATTCATCCTCTCTTGTAGAGTGGACGACGCGCCCACCCGCCTATGGAAAAAGTGAGTGGGCACTGGATCAAGTGGGAGGGCCTCTCCTCTCCACACTGTAAGGGGAGTGTAGGGCCTATGATCGAGCGGCTGGCAGGACCCTCCATCCCAACGTCTTCTGATTCCTCCGGGACGGCAGAGTTCTGAGGGCTTCTCAAATTAGAGAAGAAAACTGTCCAGGAGAGCTCTGGAGGGGGCTGTGGGTGCTGTGGGAGTCCAAGGCAGAGTGGAGTAAGCCACTACAGCACCCAGATGCACCCCTCCCCATCCCAGTCCCACCTCCACTCCCCATCGTGGGACACAGAACTGGAGGTGTCTGAGCATCCTGCTCACTCATCTGGTAGAACCTCCACGGTTCTCTGCTCCTCTGCTGCCCAGTGGCCCACTCAGTGCTCAGGGACCAAATGACACCCTCCGTGTCAGCCACTAGCAGGAGGGGAAGGTCACCCACGTGGGGCACCTGGTGAATCAGGCAGCACACAGGCACAGGACCTAAAGTCTGAGGTATGTGGAGGGCAGTGGAAAGCACAGGCAGGAGACAAAGACCGTTGTTCCTGGATCAGTCAGATATTCACTGCACCCTACTGTGTGCCAGTGCGTGCAAGAACAGGGCAGACTGCACCACGCCCTTCCGTCCTGGACTGGCACTCCAGTGGGATGTGCCAGGAGACACTCGAGGACTGTGTCAGGCTTCCCTGAGGAAAAGGAGGGGCCAGCACTCCAGGGACCGAGTGCTCTCACTTCCCAAGGTGTTTTCCCAGCCTCTCCTTGGAGACGTGGCCTGTTCTGCCAAGCTGGCCAGGTAGCAGGCGCACGGAAAGTGGGACTGGCCCCTGGACGGGCAGCAGCAGGAGGCACAGGAGCCCAGACCCCCACGACGTACCCTGGGAGGGCAGTATGGAAGGAGAGGCCGGTTCTCTGACTCCGCTGCCCACCTGTCTCTCCTCAGGGCCTTGGCCTTCATTCTTGGCACGTGGATGGAATCCTATCCCCAGGACTTTTTCCAGCCCCCAGACTTTCCCAGCTTGAGGAGGGTATTGGCCTTCCTTGCATTCAGCATGCCAGGCTCGCAGGTGGAGCATCAAGCTCGCCTTCTGCTTTCACAGTCGCTGCACTCTGAGCCCAGCGAGGCAGAGAGTCAGGGTGAGCAGGACTTGGGCTGTGTGACACGGGCGTGTGTGGAGGCAATGTGGCCGGGCCACTCAGCACAGAGCCTTCAGAGGCTGGGGTTAGGCTGAGAGCCATGAGCTGGAGCAGATCACAATTCCCACGGACTCCAGGCATGCCAGAGCTTCTGGAGGGCGGTTCATGTACTGAGTCTCCCTGATTGGTGAGACATTTCCCTTGCTTGGGAGGAACATGGAAAGACAGTCACGTTTGGTTTCTCTGTGTGCTTTTGTACGTGTGTGTGTGTGTGTGAGGCATCGTTACTTTGGGTTTTTCTTTATTTTTTTTCACCATTCCCTTTTTTTAATTCTTGGTTGCGTTGACAGTACTTTATAAACTTCCTCAAAGTTCAGGTGTACGGTGTTATATATTTCAATTTCTGTGTAGATTACAGCAGGTCCCCCACCCAAAGACTAATTGCAATCCATCACCACACACATGTGCCTAGTCATGGGGATGTGATTTTCTCTTCTTGGATCTGCAGCACCTGCTCCTGAGAAAGATCCCAAGCCAGCTGAATATCGACCCCCTGCTCCAACTCTAGTGCCCACCGCACCTCAGAGCCACAGACTCAGACAGTCCAGCACTGGAGCCGCCTCGAGCCTCAGCCCGGATGGCACTTCAAGCGATGGAAAGACCGTTAACGTCCTCCCAGCGACGAGCCTCAGCCCCTGGAATGCCGCACCACGGCCGATTTCTGCCCCTCCCCATTTACCTCCTGTTCAATAAAGTTGTTTTTGTCTTGCACATACTTAACGCTTTCCTTTAGTATCTCTTGAGATGTTCACTTCAACAGGATGTCATTCCTTTATCCTTTCAAAATGTCCATTTCGAATGACGTCACCAAGATGGTGGAGTGAGTAGTCGTCTCTGTCTCTCTCCCTTCGAATCTACAACTAATTGGACATTCATCGGTTAACAAAGGACATCCATATAACATCTCAGGATGCCTGAGAGTCCCGTGCTGCTATGCATCGGAAGGCGGATGGACTTCCCCCCAGGAGGAGGTGGAGATAGGTGAAATCTCTCCGACCCCCAAGCCCCGACCACCGGACAGCCTAGTGCCTGCAAGTGGCTTTCTTCCAGCGGACGCACCCATAGCATCTCCACGCACCAAGGGCAGGAGTGTGTGCACACCAGCGTAGCGACGGTGGAAACAGGTGACTACAGCCCTACCTAAGCCCCTTGCGATTACACCTAAGCACAGGGGCAAACCCCAGGGTCTCGCACCAGCGGCAGGGAAAGCCTCTACTCACCATTAGCAGAGAGGCGCCGCCCATCATTCAAACCGCCCGGAAGGTCCTGAAGAGGAGGATGCCAGGCAGTGCAGCAGCCAGCCAGCTGCCACTGGACTCACGGACTCCGGCTGTCCCCCAGACAGGTTATAGGCTCCCAGAGATCCTGTGGGAAAAGATTGGGGTTGGGTGGAGTTCCAGCGGCCCGGCTCCGTGGCCCAGGGGGGATCTCCAGGCTCCTGCACTGGCGGCAGGGAAAGCCTCTACTCACCATTAGTGGAGAGGCACCGCCCAGCATTCAGAACGCTGGGAGGGTCCCAGAAAGGAGAATCCCAGGCAGGGAAGCAGCCAGCCAGCCACCACTGGACTCACGCACTCCGGCTGTCCCCCAGACAGGGCATGGGCTCCCAGAGATCCTGTAGAAGAGGACTGGGGTTGGGTGGAGTTCCAGTGGCTCAGCTTCATGGCCCAGGGGGAGACTCTACAGTCCCACAGCAGCCTCAGGAAAAGCCTCTGCACACCACTAGTAGAGAGGCCCCACCCAGCAATCACAAGGCTGGAAGGCCCTAGGACAAAAGTAGCATAGCTAGGTGAGCTAACCACAGACTGCAGAAGATACCCATAGCTCTGCTGTGACCTATAGTGGACAAGTGAGATTTTGTGGGCTCCGACAGTGACAGAGCTGCGAAGATAGGTGATCCTGCTCCCGACCTCTTGGAAAGCCCTTAACACTGCTGCAGACCCTAAGGAGGGAGCACATCTAGGTGGTCTGCAACAGTAGGCACTAGCAGCCTGAAGCCCTCTTGTGATTGCCCCCACACCTGATGAGGGACCCTACAGGGCCACTGCGACTACAAGGAGGGGCGCACGTCCAGTTAGCAACAGCTGACAGGGTTCCTGGTCGGTGCAGTCTAAACAGCTGCTCCCCTACACACACCAGTAGAAACAAGTGGAAGCAGTAACTAAACTCTCTCTCTATGTGGAGGCACAAATCTATGCCATCTAGCAGTAAGAAAAAATATATTAAATCTCCAGAACAGAAGGAAAATGACAGGAAACAATCACAAAGACAATGAAATCTATAACCTAAATCACGATGACTTCAAAACAGCCATTATTCAAAAACTCAACGAGTTAAAAGAGAATACAGATAGACAACTCAACGAGTTCAGGAGCTATGTCACAAAAGAGCTTGATGCTATAAAGAAGAACCAATCAGAAATACTGGAGATGAAGAACGCAATGGAGGAGATTAAGAAAAATGTGGACTCTCTGAACCGTAGGGTTGATACTATGGAGGACAGAATTAGCAATTTGGAGGAGAGGAATACAGAAATGCTGCAGGCAGAGGAGGAGAGAGAACTAGGACTAAAAAGAAATGAAGAAACCCTCCAAGAATTATCCAACTTAATCAGGAGATGCAACATAAGGATTATAGGTATACCAGAGGGAGAAGAAAAGGAGAAGCGGGCAGAAAGCCCACTCAAAGAAATAATGGCTGAGAACTTTCCAAACCTTGGGAGAGAGATGGAACTTCGTGTGACAGAAGCCAACAGATCTCCAAACTTTATCAATGTAAGAAGACCAACCCCAAGGCATATAGTAGTGAAGCTAGCAAAAGTCAACGACAAAGAGAAAATACTAAGGGCAGCCAGGTAGAAGAAAATAACCTACAAAAGAAAACCCATAAGGCTATCAGCAGATTTCTCAGGAGCTACCTTCCAGGCTAGAAGAGAGCAGACTGATATATTCAAAACTCTGAAGGATAAAAACCTGCAGCCAAGAATACTCTACCCAGTGAAAATAGCCTTCAAATACGATGGAGAAATAAAATCTTTCCCAGATAAACAAAAGTTAAGGGAATTCATTGTCCCAAGACCTCCTCTTCAAGAAATGCTCAGGAAGACCCTCATACCCGAAAAATCAAAAAAAGGAAAGGGGTTACAAAACCAAGAGCAAAGGAGATAAGTAGAAGGACAATAACAAAAAGTAGCAGCTCTCCATCAGAACAGGTTAGCAAATGTGAAATAAAACATTAAAGATAAAAGGAAGGGAAACACCAAGAATAAACATAATCCTGTCGTTTTAACCACAAACTCACAACACAAGAAGGAAGAGGAAAAAATCTGACGACAACAACCTAGAAGGGGAAGAGAAAAGGGATGGGATGTTTTAATTCAAGGAAATAAGAGGCTATCAGAAAATGGACTATCTCATCTATGAGATGTTTTAGACAAGCCACCTGGTAACCACTAAACAAATAACAAGAATAAAGACACAAATTACAAATAAGAAGAATGCCAATACAGAAATTTACATACCTGAATGAGTAATCTAAACATCATGGGACGAGAAACAAAGAGAACAGGAAAACAAGTGATAAAGTGGCAGCGATAGGCCCTCCCATTTCCATAATCACTCTAAATGTAAATGGATTGAACTCTCCAATCAAAAGACACAGAGTGGCAGGATGGATCAAAGAACAAGACCCAACAATAGCCTGCCTCCAGGAAACACACCTCAGCCCCAAAGACAAACACAGACTCAGAGTGAAGGGATGGAAGACGATACTCCAAGCTAAGAATGAACAAAAGAAAGCAGGTGTCGCTATATCAGACAAAGTAGAATTCAAAGCAAAACAGATAAAGAAAGACAAAGACGGGCAGTATATGATCATAAAAGGGACACTACACCAAGATGACATAACACATAAATATATATGCATCTGACACAGGAGCACGAGTTTGTAAAGCAACTCTTAACAAAACTAAAAGGAGACATCAACAACAATACAATAATAGTAGGGGACCTCAACACCCCATTAACATCAATGGATAGATCAACCAGACAGAAAATCAACATGGACATTATAGAATTAAATGAAAAATTAGACCGGATGGACTTAATAGATATATATAGAGAGAACACTTCATCCAAAACTAGCAGGTTACACATTCTTCTCAAGTGCGCAGGGAACATTCTCAAGGATAGACCATATCTTGGGAAACAAAGCAACCATCAATACATTCAGAGGGTTGAAATAATATCGAGCATAGTTTCTGATCATAATGCTATGAAACTAGAAATCAACTACAAGAATAAATCTGGGAAAGGGGCAAAAATGTGGAGACTAAACAACATGCTACTGAACGAAAAATGGATTATTGAAGAAACTGAAGAAATCAAATGTTATCTGGAGACAAATCAAAATGAAAACATGCCATACCAACTCATTTGGGACGCAGCAAAAGCAGTCCTAAGAGGGAAATTCATCGCAATACAGGCTCACCTCAATAAACAAGAAAAATCTCACATAAGCAACCTCAAACGACACCTAACAGAATTAGAAAAAGAAGAACAAACAAAGCCCGAAGTCAGTAGAAGGAGGTAAATAATGAAAATTAGAGCAGAAATAAACAACATTGAAACAAAAAAGACAGGAGGAAGGATCAATGAAACAAAGAGTTGGTTCTTTGACAAAATTAACAAAATCGACAAACCCTTAGCCAGACTCACTAAGAAAAAAAGAGAGAAGTCTCAAATAAAGAAAATTAGAAAGGAGAGAGGAGAAATCACAACAGATACCAAAGAAATACAAGGGATGATAAGAGAATACTATGAAAAACTATATGCCAACAAATTGAACAGCCTAGAAGAAATGGATAAATTCCTCGAGTCTTACAACCTCTGCAAACTGAATCAGGAAGAAATAGAGAATCAGAATAGACCAATCACAAGTAAGTAAATAGAAACGGTAATCCAAAACCTCCCCAAAAATAAGAGTCCAGGACCAGACGGCTTCTCTGGAGAATTCTACCAAACAGACAAAGAAGATTTAATACCTATCCTTCTCAAACTATTCCAGAAAATTGAGGAAGATGAAGCACTCCCTAACACATTCTATGAAGCCAACATCACTCTGATCCCCAAACCTGACAAAGACAACACAAAGAAGGAAAACTACAGGCCGATATCACTGATGAACAGAGACGCAAAAATCCTCAACAAAATTCTGGCAAACCGAATACAGCAATACATCAAAAAGATTATACACCATGATCAAGTGGGGTTTATACCAGGGACACAGGGATGCTTCAACGTCCTCGAGTCAATCATCGTGATACTCTACGTTAACAAAATGAGAAAGAGAAACCACATGATCATCTCAATAGATGCAGAGAAGGCATTTGACTAGATCCAACATCCATTCATGATAAAAACCCTCATTAAAATGGGTATAGAAGGAAACTACCTCAACATAATAAAGGCCATCTATGACAAACCCACAGCCAACATCATACTTAAGGGACAAAAACTGAAAGCCATCCCTCTGAGAGCAGGAACGAGACAAGGGTGCCCACTTTCACCACTCTTTTTCAACATAGTACTGGCGGTGTTGGCCACAGCAATTCGGCAGAAAAAAGAAATAAAAGGAATCCAAATAGGCAATGAAGAAGTAAAATTCTCGCTGTTTGCAGACGATGTGATCGTATATATAGAAAACCCCAAAGAATCCATAGGAAAACTATTAGAAACAATCAACAGCTACAGCAAAGTTGCAGGGTATAAAATCAGCATACATAAATCAGTAGCATTTCTATATGCTAACAATGAACTAACAGAAAAAGAACTCAAGAACTCAATCCCATTCACAATCGCAACAAAAAGAATAAAATACCTTGGCATAAATTTAACCAAGGAAATGAAAGATCTATACAACGAAAACTACAAGACTTTCTTGAACGAAATTGATGATGACATCAAGAGATGCAAAGACATTCCATGCACATGGATTGGAAGAATAAATAGTTAGAATGTCCATATTACCTAAAGCAATCTACAGATTCAACGCTATCCCAATCAGAATCCCAATGACATTCTTTACAGAAATTGAACAAAGAATCCTAAAATTCATATGGGGCAACAAAAGACCCCAAATTGCTAAAGCAATCCTGAGTAAGAAGATCAAAGCCAGAGGCATCACAATCCCTGACTTTAAAGCATACCACAAAGCTACAGTAATCAAAACAGCATGGTACTGCTACAAAAACAGGTGCACAGAACAATGGAACAGAATTGAAAGCCCAGAAATGAAACCACACATCTATGGACAGCTAATCTTCGACAAAGTTGCTGAGGGCCTACAACGGAGAAAAGAAAGTCTCTTCAACAAACGGTGCTGGGAAAACTGGAAAGCCACATGTAAAAGAATGAAAATTGACCATTCTTTTTCACCATTCACCAAAATAAACTCAAAATGGGTCAAAGACCTAAAGTTTAGGCCTGAAACAATAAGACTGCTAGAAGAGAATATAGGCAGTACACTCTTTGACATCAGTTTCAAAAGAATCTTTTCGGACACCATAACTCCTCAGACGAGGGAAACAATAGAAAGAATAAACAATGGGACTTCATCAGACTAAAGAGCTTCTTCAAGGCAAGGGAAAACAGGACTGAAACAAAAAAACAGCCCACTAATTAGGAAAAAATATTTACAAGTTACTTATCCGACAAAGGGTTAATCTCCATAATATATAAAGAACTCACACAGCTCAACAACAAAAAATCAAACAACCCCATCAAAAAATGGGCAGGGGACATGAACAGACATTTCTCCAAAGAAGATATACGGATGGCCAATAGACACATGAAAAGATCCTCATCATCACTAATCATCAGGGAAATGCAAATCAAAACTACACTAAGATATCACCTTACACCAGTTGGAATGGCAAAACTATCCAAAACCAAGAGTGACAAATGGTGGAGAGGTTGTGGAGAAAAAGCAACCCTCATACACTGTTGGTGGGAATGCAAACTGGTGCAGCCACTACGGAAAACAGTATGGAGATTTCCCAAAAACTTAAAAATAGAAATACCTTATGACCCAGCCATCCCACTACTGGGTATCTATCCAAAGAACCTGAAATCAGCAATCCCAAAAGTCCCATGCACCCCTATGTTCATCACAGCATTATTTGCAATAGCCAAGTCATGGAACCAACCTAAGTGCCCAGCAACTGACGATTGGATAAAGACAATACGGTATGTATATGCAATGGAATACTACTCAGCCATAAAAAGGACAAAATCGTCCCATTCACAACAACATGGATGGGCCTTGAGGGTATTATGTTAAGTGAAATAAGCCAGACAGAGAAAGATGAGCTCTGTATGACCTTACTCATAGGTGGAAGTTAACATATAGACAAGGAGAACTGATCGGTGGTTACCAGGGGAAAGGGGGGGTGGGGGGAGGGCACAAAGGGTGAAGTGGTGTACCTACAACGTGACTAAAAATAATGTACATTAGCAACTACGGACAGGGTTCCTGGTTGGTGAAATATAAACAGCTGCTCCTCCCACCGCAGCAGCTGAAACAAGTGAAAGGAGCAACTAAACTCTATCTCCATGCGGAGGCACAAATCAACAACATCAAGCAATATGAAAAAATACATCAAATCTCCAGAACAGAAAGAAAGCAACAAATACACAGAAAACAATCCCAAAGAAAATGAGATGTATAACCTAAATGACGATGACTTCAAAACAGCCATCATTAAGATTCTCAATGAGTTAAGAGAGAATTCTGACCGACAACTCAACGAGTTCAGGAGCTATGTCACAAAAGAGTTTGATACGATAAAGAAGAACCAAACAGAAATATTGGAAATGAAGAACACAATAGAGGAGATTAAGAAAAATCTAGATGCTCTGAACAGTAGGGCCGATAATATGGAGGAAAGAATTAGCAATTTGGAAGATGGCAATATAGAATTGTTGCAGGCAGAGGAGGAGAGAGAAGCAAGACTTAAAAGAAATGAAGAAACTCTCCGAGAATTATCAGACACAATTAGGAGATGCAACGTAAGGATTATAGGTATACCAGAGGGAGAAGAGAAGGAGAAAGGGGCAGAAAACCTATTCAAAGAAATAATGGCTGAGAACTTCCCAAATCTGGTGAGGGAGATGGATCTTCAGGTGACAGAAGCCAATAGATCTCCAAACTTTATCAATGCAAGAAGACCAACTCCACGGCATATAGTAGTGAAGCTAGCAAGAGTCAACGACAAGGAGAAAATATTAAGGACAGCCAGGCAAAAGAAACTAACCTACAAAGGAACCCCCATCAGGCTATCAGCAGATTTCTCAGCAGAAACTTTACAGGCTAGAAGAGAGTGGAATGATATATTCAAAAATCTGAAGGACAAAAATCTACAGCCGAGAATTCTCTACCCAGCGAAAATATCCTTCAAATACGATGGAGAAATAAAAACTTTCCCAGACAAACAAAAATTAAGGGAGTTCATTGCCACAAAACCTCCTCTTCAGGAAATCCTCAGGAAAACCCTCTTTCCTGAAAAATCCAAAAAAGGAAAGGGGCTACAAAACCAAGAGCAGAGGAGATAAGTAGAAGGACAACAACAGAGAGTAGTAGCTCTACATCAGAACAGATTAAACCATGGGACGAGAAACAAAGGAAACTGAAGAAAACCGGAAAACAAGACACAAAATGGGAGTGGTAGACCCCCACGTCTCAATAATCACTCTAAATGTAAATGGATTGAACTCCCCAATCAAAAGACACAGAGTGGCAGGATGGATCAAAGAACAAGATCCAACAATATGCTGCCTCCAGGAAACACACCTCAGCCCCAAAGACAAACACAGACTCAGAGTGAAGGGATGGAGAACAATACTCCAAGCTAATAATGAACAAAAGAAAGCAGGTGTCGCTATACTAATATCAGACAAGGTAGATTTCAAAGCAAAACAGATAAAGAAAGATAAAGAGGGACAGTATATAATGATAAAAGGGACTCTCTACCAAGAAGACATAACACTTATAAATATATATGCACCCAACACAGGAGCACCAAAATTTGTAAAGCAACTCTTAATAGAACTAAAAGAAGACATCAACAACAATACAATAATAGTAGGGGACCTCAACACACCATTAACACCAATGGACAGAACATCCAGACAGAAAATCAACAAGGAAATAATAGAATTAAATGAAAAATTAGACCAGATGGACTTAATAGATATATATAGAACACTTCATCCAAAAACAGCAGGTTACACATTCTTCTCAAGTGCACATGGAACATTCTCAAGGATTGACCATATTTTGGGAACCAAAGCAAACATCAATAAATACAAGAGAGTTGAAATAATATCAAGCATCTTTTCTGATCATAACGCTATTAAACTAGAAATCAACTACAAGAAAAAAGCAGAGAAAGGTGCAAAAATGTGGAGACTAAACAACACGCTTCTCAACAAACAATGGATCATTGAAGAAATTAAAGAAGAAATCAAATATTATCTGGAGACAAATGAAAATGAGAACACGACATACCAAATCATTTGGGATGCAGCAAAAGCAGTCCTAAGAGGGAAATTCATCGCAATACAGGCTCACCTCACTAAACAAGAAAAAGCTCACGTAAGCAACCTCAAACGACACCTAACAGAACTAGAAAAAGAAGAACAAACAAAGCCCAGAGTCAGTAGAAGGAGGGAAATAATAAAAATAAGAGCAGAAATAAACGATATTGAAACAAAAAAGACAATAGAAAGGATCAATGAAACAAAGAGTTGGTTCTTCGAAAGAATTAACAAAATTGACAAACCCCTAGCCAGACTCACCAAGAAAAGAAGAGAGAAAGCGCAAATTAATAAAATCAGGAATGAGAGAGGAGAAATCACAACAGATACCAATGAAATACAAGAGATCATAAGAGAATACTATGAAAAACTATATGCCAACAAATTGAACAACCTGGAAGAAATGGACAAATTCCTAGACTCCTACAATCTCCCCAAACTGAATCAGGAAGAAATGGAGAATCTGAATAGACCAATCACAAGAAAGGAAATAGAAACGGTAATCAAAAACCTTCCCAAAAACAAGAGTCCAGGACCAGACGGCTTCTCTGGAGAATTCTACCAAACATTCAAAGAAGACTTAATACCTATTCTCCTCAAACTGTTCCAGAAAATTGAGAAAGATGGAGAACTCCCTAACACATTCTATGAAGCCAACATCACTCTGATCCCCAAACCTGACAAGGACAACACAAAGAAGGAGAACTACAGGCCGATATCACTGATGAACATAGATGCAAAAATCCTCAACAAAATTTTGGCAAACCGATTACAGCAATACATCAAAAAGATTATACACCATGATCAAGTGGGATTTATACCAGGGACACAGGGATGGTTCAACATCCGCAAGTCAATCAACGTGATACACTACATCAACAAAATGAAAAACAAAAACCACATGATCATCTCAATAGACGCAGAGAAAGCATTCGACAAGATCCAACACCCATTTATGATAAAAACCCTCAGTAAAATGGGTATAGAAGGAAAGTACCTCAACATAATAAAGGCCATATATGATAGACCCACAGCCAACATCATACTCAATGGACAAAAGCTGAAAGCCATCCCTCTGAGGACAGGAACAAGACAAGGGTGCCCACTTTCACCACTCCTATTCAACATAGTACTGGAGGTGCTGGCCAGAGCAATTCGGCAGGAAAAAAAAATAAAAGGAATCCAAATAGGTAACGAAGAAGTAAAACTCGCGTTGTTTGCAGACGACATGATCTTATACATAGAAAACCCCAAAGAATCCACAGAAAAACTATTAGAAATAATCAACAACTACAGCAAAGTAGCAGGGTATAAAATTAACGTGCATAAATCAGTAGCATTTCTATACACTAACAATAAACTAACAGAAAAAGAACTCAAGAACTCTATCCCATTCACAATCGCAACGAAAAGAATAAAATACCTTGGGATAAACTTAACCAAGGAAGTGAAGGATCTATACAATGAAAACTACAAGACTTTCTTGAAAGAAATTGACGATGACATAAAGAGATGGAAAGACATTCCTTGCACATGGATTGGAAGAATAAACATAGTTAAAATGTCCATACTACCCAAAGCAATATACAGATTCAATGCTATCCCAATCAGAATCCCAAGAACATTCTTCACAGAAATTCAACAAACAATCCTAAAATTCATATGGGGGAACAAAAGACCACGAATTGCTAAAGCAATCTTGAGCAAGAAAAACAAAGCCGGCGGAATCACAATCCCTGATTTCAAAACATACTACAAAGCTACAGTGATCAAAACAGCATGGTACTGGTACAAAAACAGGTGCACAGATCAATGGAACAGAATTGAAAGCCCAGAGATAAAACCACACATCTATGGACAGCTAATCTTCGACAAAGGAGCAGAGGGCCTACAATGGAGAAAAGAAAGTCTCTTCAACAAATGGTGCTGGGAAAACTGGACAGCCACATGCAAAAGATTGAAAATCGACCATTCTTTTTCACCACACACCAAAATAAACTCAAAATGGATCAAAGACCTAAAGATTAGGCCTGAGACAATAAGTCTTTTGGAAGAGAATATAGGTAGTACACTCTTTGACATCAGTTTCAAAAGAATCTTTTCGGACACTGTAACTCCTCAGTTGAGGGAAACAATAGAAAGAATAAACAAATGGGACTTCATCAGACTAAAGAGCTTCTTCAAGGCAAGGGAAAACAGAATTGAAACAAAAAAACAGCTCACTAATTGGGAAAAAATATTTACAAGCCACTTATCCGACAAAGGGTTAATCTCCATAATATACAAAGAACTCACACTGCTTAACAACAAAAAAACAAACAACCCGATCAAAAAATGGGCAGAGGACATGAACAGACATTTCTCAAAAGAAGATATGAATATGGCCAATAGACACATGAAAAGATGTTCATCATCGCTAATCATCAGGGAAATGCAAATCAAAACTACACTAAGATATCACCTTACCCCCGTTAGATTGGCAAAAACATCCAAAACCAAGAACGACAAATGTTGGAGAGGTTGTGGAGAAAGAGGAACCCTCATACACTGTTGGTGGGAATGCAAACTGGTACAGCCACTATGGAAAACAGTATGGAGATTTCTCAAAAAGTTAAAAATAGAAATACCCTATGACCCAGCCATCCCATTACTGGGTATCTATCCTAAGAACCTGATATCAGATATCTCAAGAGTCCGTTGCACCCCTATGTTCATCGCAGCATTATTTACAATAGCCAAGACGTGGAACCAGCCTACATGCCCAGAAACTGATGATTGGATAAAGAAGATGTGGTATATATACACAATGGAATACTACTCAGCCATAAAAAAAGACGAAATTGGCCCATTCACAACAATGTGGATGGACCTCGAGGGCATTATGTTAAGCGAAATAAGTCAGTCAGAGAAAGACGAACTCTATATGACTCCACTCATAGGTGGAAATTAGTATATTGAGAAGGAGATCTGATCGGTGGTTACCAGGGAAAAGGGGGGGTGGGGGGAGGGCACGGAGGGGGTAGTGGTGTACCCACAACATGACTAACAAAAATGTACAACTGAAATTTCACAAGCCTGTAATCCATCATAACATTAATAAAAAAAAAAAAAAAAAAAAAAAAAAAAATAATGTACAACTGAAATTTCACAAGGTTGTGAACTATCCTAACCTTAATAAAAAAAACAAACGTCCATTTCCCTGACCAGGAGGACGCTCACAGTGTTGCCCGACCGTCATCCTGACCTCATTCAAGAACACTGTTGTGTAAGCGGAGGCCTCTCCCTGTTCTCCTCTCAGTCCTCCTCCCTCCCACCCCGTCCCTGGGGCCCGCTGAGCTTTCTGACTCTATGGACTTACCTCTGCTGGGCTGTTCAGCTGAGCGGACGCATCCAAGACGTGGCCTTTTGTGTCTGGCTACGTAATATCAGAGGAGTATGATTAATCACATTTTAAATTAAAAATACAGTTTTTATTAGGGAGAAAAATCCCTGCTCCATCAAAGCTTATGTATGAAAAATGAAGCCCCCATATTGAATATTCTCTTTATCTAGGGATGGGCACCACATTTAAAGTGGGAAACGAGAGCTGGAAACCAAGAGGGGAATGTGTGGGACCGGGAGACACCTTTCACATCGTTTTCCTTCCTGGATGGGCCACGGTTGAGTTTATGCAATGTGCAAATTACAGAACATGTTTACTGCATATTACACGCTTTGATTGGTTACAACTATCTTAAGGAATAAAATACCTTACCTACGTTTCTCAGGATTTGGATTGATGATTTCTTTTTCATTTTGTAAAATAATGTTTTAAGGTGAGTAAGGAAAGAGGGTCCACTCCCCTGACTGGGACATAATTGCCCACAACAAGTGCCATCCATCTTTTCAATCTTTGCTCTACAGGGCAATGATCTTTGAGGACCCATGTGGGAGCATGTATATAGGTGTGTGTTAAGCAGTGTGAGTGGGTTTGGTGGGCAGGAGCCCAGGGCTTTCCTATCCTAGGACCTGATGTCCCACAGGGGAACAGGGACACTCAGTCCTGTCCCCTTGTGCGTTCTCAGTGGCCACACATCGCCTTCTACCAAGCAGCCACGGCTTTGAAGGACTGCACCATCTCCATATGTTCACTCCATAACCATACTGAAAGGTCCATGTGCGTCCGCGCGTCTCTGTTTTTGTAGAACAGAGACCTAAAAGCAGACATGCTGCCACACAATGGATATACTCATTTCAGGGTTTGGCTGCTATTTCTGAGATCTACGCCTGCTTCATCGAGTTTGAGTCTTTGTTAATTCTCCCCAAATCCCCCCAAGACATAGCTGTATAGTTTGTAATTGTGAGTCCTTCTAGTTGGGGCATGTGGGACACGGAGTCAACATGGCGTAATGAGCGGTGCAACGTCCATGCCCAGAATCCAAACCCTGGGCCACAGAGCGGACGGCAGGAACTTAAACCCACGGCCATGGGACCAGCTCCCACGTTTGTGGCTTGTTTGGGAAAGCAGGGACTCCAGAGACATTGGAGGTGGCACCTGAAGGAGGAGGCTGACAAGACAGGAGTCAGGCCATCAGGGTCTCTGGGAGTGGCCCATGGAGCCGAGAAGGGCCGGCCCAACACCCTCCCTCAGGTATCACCCCCCTACAGCATCTTCTGCCCCGAGTCCTGGAACATTCTTCTGCCAAGCCGCTTCCCACGAACACACCCCCGGCCCAGGGCCCCTCAGCCAGCCCAGCACACATCCTCCACGATTCAGCTTCTAGGTAGGGCAGCCAGGCCCTGCTTCCCAGCCAAAGGAGACTGCAGGCCAGGCCACTCCTTTCTGCACCAATCTCCCCCCGTCTTGGTCCCTTTCTCAGGAAGAGACCTCTATGGGCAGGTGAGGGACACATCGACGTGCCCTTGAACATGTCCATCCAGATAAAGCTTTAGTTGCATCACCAACAACACTAGACCTTGTGTGAGCAAAGGAGACCTTTAGGAAGCAGAGCAGGGGCTGCTGGAGCTGCGGGCTGGGGAGAGCCTCGGTCAGGGCCTTTAGCCCTGGGCAGAGCCCGAGAAACACCCCTCAGCCTCCACCACCAGCAACGCCCTGTCCCCCCGCCGCCACCGCCCACCTTGGGGCCCCTGACATTCAGTATGTGCAAGGGAGGGGACTCTGCTTCCTGCTAAACAGTCCAAAGGAAGGGAAGGGGGCAGCCCTCACCTCCTTCAAAGTCAGCTTATGCGGGGTCCACTTCCTCGGAGGCTGTGGGGCAGGTCATGGGCGGCAATCTCTCTCTTCTCTGACACAGGATGGAGCCCCCCAGTCAGAGACCATAGGTCGTCACAGAAACAGGGCCTTGCCTGGAGGGAGGGAGAGGAGCTCCCCTGGACAGGGAACAAGCAAGGCTGGAGAGAAGGGGGACCATGCAGAAGGGCTGCCATGGGCTGGGGCAGTGCCACAGCGGTTTCACTACACACACACACACACACACACAGTTTTTACCCTCTGAGGTAATGGAAGTGTTACCTACCTTTATTACAGAAATGAGTCCCAGTATTGATGTATCCTAAAGTATCACATTGTGCTCCACAAGCTTAGACAATGTTATGTGTCCATTAAATCTCAATTGAGCTGGAACAATTTCTTAGAAAGGAGAAAAAGGCCACTTACAGAATGACAGAAGATATTTGCAAGTCACATTTCTGCTGAGGGGTGAACATCTAGAATATGTGAGAAACTCATACAACCCAAAACCCGAAGAAATAAATTTACCTCACTGAAAAATGGGCAAAGCAACTTGAACAGAGGATTCTCCAAAGAAGACAGGTCAGTGGCCAAAGTCTAGGAAAAGATGTTGAACATCCATCACCCACCATAAACAAGTGCAAATCAAAACGAGATGTCACGTCACACCTGTTACCACGGCTCTCATCACACACTCACGCAAAAGATAGTGTTGGCGAGCATGTGAAGACATTGGAACCCTGGTGTATCCTGTCGTGCTAAAGGTAACATTGTGCAGCTGCTATAGGAAACTCTATGGAGATTCCCCAAAAGGATTCAACCTGGAAATCACATACACTCCACTAATTCCATTCTTAGGTATATATCCTCCAAATTCCAAACAGGAACCTGAAGGGACACAGGCACTCCCATGTTCTTGGCAGTGTCATTCACAAGAGCCAAGCTGTAGAAACGACCTAAGTGTCTGTCCACGGATGAAGGGGTACAGAAACTGGGGCATACACTTACAAGGTGTAGCCGCCCCTGACCTAGGAAGGGTTAATACTCACCGGAAAAGGCTTGCCAACAAACTGTGACCCGGAGGTGAGAAGGCCAGTTAGCCAATGACGGGTAAGACCTCCAGGGGGAGGCAACCCAAGCCAGGCACCGGTCGCCCGGGGGCACAGATGGAGACACGATATCAGGAGCAGGAGGGGCCGTTGCCTGGGAGGCCTTGCATGCTCCGAGATAAAAATATACAAGCACAGCAATAACATGATAATATCAAAACAGACGCCGAGGGAGGGCTCCTTGAGAAATCACTAAGAATTCTTGGCATTCGCTAATTACATTGTTCAGAACACCTGTGTATGTTTAACAGATGTAAGCTATGCATACATTGAAACACTGGTTATAATAAACTCAGAGTGGCCATCAGCCCTCTCCGCATCTATCCGGATGTGTACATTGGATTGCAACACCGACACAGGGCAATATTATTTTGCCTTTGTAAAGAAGGAAATTCTGCCATAGGACACGACGTGGATGAATCCAGATGACATTATGTTAATGGAAGAAGACAGTGACAGAGGGACAAAGAATGCATGGTTCCACTCCTGAGGGCTATCTAAAACAATCAAACTCACAGAGGCAGAGACTACGACGGTGCTTGTCAGGGAGTGGCGGAGGAGAAAACGGTGAGCCGCGTTTCCACGGCTCATACAGTACACAAAGTGTATGGAGGGAATCCTTTCATGACACGAACAACAGAACATTTTATAAAGCAGAAAGCTGCCTAACACTGTTGCCCTGCCCTGGCCCTGGTCCTGCCCTCCACTCTCCTCATATTTGTATACTCAACATATTTATACTTGAATCCAAATTTACAGAGTTATTCGAAAGACAGGATCACCCTAACTGGGCAGTCACTTTGCACTGAACATGAATAATTCTCCCTGCCCTTTCCAATGTTTGAGGGGATGATTTCAATGGCTGCCTAGTGTTCCTTATCACGTATCGTACATAACTAGCTGTTTCCATTGTCCCTGTCATCATCTTCCTCTATCAAACATCTCTGGATGGTGTCTGGAAGTGGAGTTCAATTGATAGCAGCTCTAGACAGCTTCCAAATCTAGAATGCTTCACGGAGCTTCCAGAGCACTTTCACTTTCTCCTTTCCACGTCGAGTGGCAGGCATTGACACCAGAACTCGTTTCCGTCTCTACACTGGGAGCTTCTCCCAGGGAAAGATGCCGCTCCGTCACTTCTGCCTCCAACTCTTGGCACAGTGCCGACATATGGGAAAACCTCAACAGAGATACAAGGCACAAAATAAATCTAAACAAGAGACTCATTGTTGCAGAGAACTTCAACTGTCCATCAAAATCCACCCTCCACTTCTTGGGGCATGCTGTTGGATGCCGTGGTCCAGCCTCCGTGGTGGCCGATGACCACTTCTTTGCTGAAGGAAGAGAAAAGGAACTGGCAAGTGCCGTTCCGGACCCGGCTGACAACATCCTCCTGGGTGACTTTCCTTCTGTTCTTTCCAATTATGCTGATGGATGCAGACGAGGATCATGTCCGAGGGAGGGAGAAGGCACACGATGGAAGAACGATGGGTTCCTGAGGGCCATTTGAAAGATTGTGGTCCCTCCATTCTGAACACCCACCCTGCACTGGTATCTGGGAAAATAGATAGTGCTATGCTCCTGTAATTTGGGCTGTGTTTCGATAACTCATCACATGCCACCAAAAGTCTCAGTCACAGGGCTAACTTTAGTCATGATCCACCTAGCACATTCCAAATGATGGAAGTCTATTTGGCTCTAAGGACAGAGCCGGTCAGTGGTGGGATGGATCTTCATTCCACACCTGTGCCCCGAGCACGCAATAGTGCTAGTGCTGAAAAGACCCGACAAGCTCGTGCCCCCCAGATAAAGATCTGGAAGGGTAGCTGGACAAAGCCACGAAATGAAAACCACAGGAATGAAAGGAGCAGACGCCACCAGGAAAACAAGCCCATGCTGCTGTGGAGCGCCGGGTCCAGACGGAGAGGGGCCTGGAAGGGCTGCCACGAGGTGACATTCATATTTGCAGCAGCATGACAAGGAGCCAGCCCTGTCTCAATCCAGGGCTCCGTCGCCTGTAGGAACGCCCAGCAGTGCACACTCTTGGAGGCACAAGTGAGGTTGGCCAGAGAGGAGGTTAGAGAGGAGGGCAGAGTCGCTAGAAGGAGCTTGGCAGCAGAGTCAGGGAGGGAGGAGAGCGGAGGGCAAGACCAGGGCCAGGGGCAGGGCAACAGCATTAGGCAGCTATCGTTATTGCTGTGTGACCTTTCCCCATCTTTACGGGCTTAACCAACGAACGTTGATTATGTCACAGTAGCACTGGACCAGGAATCCAGCAGCGCTCAGCTGGGAGCCTCTGCCAGATGCTCTCAGGGAGTCAGGCTGTGCTCTGAACTGAGGCAGGATCTGCTTCCCTCCCCCTCTGAGTGCACTCTGGGTCCTGCAGGGACCCCTTGCGACTGGAGGCCTGAGTGCCCCTCTGTCGGTGGGTCTCCTTCAGGGCCAGGCCTCAGCAGCCTCTCTAGAGCACAACCCAGAACACACAGGCCTGTTCCCCAGAGTGAGGGATCAGAGAGAGAGAGAGAACAGCTGAGAGTGAGCAGGAGGAGAGCCCTGAACTGTTTGGGACCCAGTCTCCGAACTGGCTTCGCATCACTCTGCCCTGTTCCACGGAGTAGAAGGGAATCACGAACTTCAGGCCACACTCAAGGGGAGTGGATTCCAGCAGCATGTGTAGACCGAGCAGAGGGGATCACAGGAGGCCATTGAGGGAGAAGGAGAAGACCTCACAGGCTCAATGCCCTGGACAGAATCACAGTCCAGCTCAAGGTGGAGCCAGGTGTGAACCCAGCTCTGTAGCCTCAAGGATGGGGCCCTGGCTGCTCCCAGGCTTCCTCAGGGGGCTCTGAAAAGGTGGTGCTGCTCTAACTGCAGTCAAAAATGGGGAGGGCAGGGGGCTGAGACTGAGAAGTCGGCAGCCTGGTCGTGCATTTGGCAAGTTTCTGCCTGAGGATGAGCCCAGGGCAGGCGAACACTTGAGTGTTCCCCATCCATGTCACGCCTAGGGTGGAGGGAGCAGGGGCCACCTTTGCTGAGCTCATGCTTATGCACTTCTGAACTCAATCCCACACTGGAGAATTGGGAAACTGAGGCCCATAAACAGGTAAGCACTGGCCCATGGCACATGACAGACAAGAGTCCAAGCAGAAGGAAGTATTCTGATATTCTAGGGCAAGACTCGAACCCTTCCAATAGGCTTTGCGGTGGACAACAGAAACCGTCAGTTCTCGGGAAGCTCTTGCCCATCCCTTCCTCTGCGGAAGCTGTTTCCTCCTGGGAATCCAGGACGTGAGCCATGACACACACGTACACACAGAGACCTTAGATGGAAGGGCGGACTATGGGGTGGGCTCAGAAGAGAGGCAGACACAGGGGAGGTGAGGAGAGGAAGAAAAAAGGCGTTAGAGGCGTTCCCTACATGGGACACCGCTCCTCCAATTTCACAGGTATTTTCCCACTCGGGCCTGACGGCATCTCCAAGAACTATGGGCTAGGATAATCCCCCCCACGCAGACTGGAGGCAGAAAGGCCCCGCGAGGCACCATGGCTTCTCCAGGATGAGGAACAGGGAAGAAGGAGCACTTGTGTCTGCGTCTGTCTCAAAGCTGGGACCCTGGCTGCACCCAGACCTTCTCGGAGGCCTGTGGAGACAGGTGGTTTGGGGATCCTGGGGACACATATGATACTGCATGGAAAAGGGGGCGAGCAGTGCCCCGCCCAGAGGACTGCTTGCATGGGTGGTATCCGAGGAGGGGGCTCAGATCACCGTGGTTTCCAGGCAATGATGTAACCTCTTTCACAACAATGCCCACAGTGCAGGGGCCTCCTGTAAAGAGGCACCCAGATCCTCACACTCAGCTCACTTGGCTGGACACAGCTGCTACGGAAAGATGTTTTCCTGCTGTATCCTGCCTCACAGCGTCTATGGTCCCCAGACGACCCGGAGCCAAAACCTTTTTACTCGTTTTAAAGGGTGGCTCACCTCTCATACTCCACACCTATGGCCGTTTGCCAGGAGGTCATCAAAGGTAACACGAGGGGGCCTACATCGGGCTATCCAGCTCAGGCCACTTCTGTGAGCCCCCACTGAACGGCCCCCACCCTCTCCCTTCCGTGGGGGGGATCCTGACTTGGCGGGAACTGCTGGGTGTACAGCTGATCACCTGGTGCTGCCGCCATCTTCACATCCCAGGACAGGGCTGGCACCATAGAAAGGGGATTCCCAAGTTGCCTCTTAACTGGGCCAAGTTTCCTTCAATTCTTTTTCTGATGGGAGTAACCTTCGTTTATAGCATTACGTAGTTTCAGGCTTTCAGCATTATATTGCGATTTCTGTGTAGATGACATCGTGTTCACCACATAACGACTAATGACAATCCATCACCACACACATTTGCCTAATCACCCCTTTTCACCCTCTTCCCTCCCCACTTCCCCTCTGGAACCCCCAATCCAATGCCTATCTCCTGTGATTCTTTGCTGCCGTCATCCCTGATTTATGAGAGTAGTCACAAGGCTATTGGACTTTCTCCCTCTGAATTATTTCACTTAGCATAATACCAAGGGAATCGCCTGTGTGGGCCACAAGGATCCCTCTGTTGAGGCATGGTTGCCGTTGCCACAGGTGACCAGGGAGGCAAGGCTGTGCCCCGGGCCGACTGGTTGTTGGACTCAACTGCCTGTGGCTGTGATGGTCCTTTCAGTCACTTTATCGGCATGGGGCACCCCAGCACAGTTGCCTGCCAGGTCTACTGGCTCATTCCTGTTGCAGATTTTCTGCTGAGTGAGTTGGCGCCTATCGTGGCTGGCTCCTAGTCTCAGGTGCAGGGGCTAGCTGCAGGCTTCAGGCCTGCAAGGCTGTTGTCAGAATTCTCAGGGTTGCAGCTGTTTGGGGCTGGCCCCAGGCATGGAAGCACGCAATATTTTCAGGCTTTGGAAGGTGGGGCCTATGCCCTATGTGGCTGTTGTAGAAGCTGCTTATTGCAGTAATGCTCCCCCACCCAGCTCAGATCCCACAATCCATCAGGAAAGGCTGCACACCTTAAGGGAGCTCCCAACTGGCCCTGAAGCATCACGGCTCGAAGATGGCTTTGTTCCTCTCCAGAGAGGAACTCTGCCTCTTCCAGCTCAGTCAGCACCATCCCGTTTGGCGAGGGTGCTTTCATCCAGCTTTCAGTTCTTTATGAGCCGTAATTGTGCCAAGAGCAGCCGTAAATTCATTGCATCCATGGGTGGAGAGGAGTTCAGCGTCCACCAAGAACAACATCTTGACAGCTTCCTGGGCAAATGTTAAGCCAAGGCCCTCAGGCTGTCACCTGATTACCTCCTTGATGGAGATCTGTGCAGATGGTGGGGGCCGTGTGTCGGGAGTGGAGAGAGTCACCGAGTGTCAGAGCCCCCAAAGTGACTCAGCCAGTGCTCTGAGGCTTCCTGCCTGACTGCCGGGCACTGTCTTTACAGATCGCTCCTGAGGAGGTCGGAAAGGACAAGACAGATCCGTCCTTCCTTTCCGTGATTCTACAGGAAGGGATGATGCGGCACCCGGCCGACACAAGCCAGCGCTGGGCCTGGGTGAGTGCACGTGCTCAGCACACCCAGCACCCAGGGCCCCAGGACACCAAAGACAACCTCAGGTCCTACAAGGCCCTGGTACCACTCCTGCTCCAGAAGGAATCTGTCTCCCCATCTCTGCCCCCAACCTGCCCGCACTGCCCAGCTCCTGTCTTGGCCACATTCAAAGTCACTGTCACCATAACTCTACGAATCCCAGCAAAGAGACTTTTCTCCCATTTCACCTCATGCTTGGTCAAGGGGATCGTTGCATTTTTCTATACATTTTCCTCTTTCACCCCATCCCCAAGTGTCCATGATGACCTCACAATCCTTCCACACTTTCTTCACGTCTCACACTGCCTCATGATGGATAAGGATGCTTTTCCCCAAAAGGATGTGGGGCTCATTGGGACATGTGTGTTGCTCTTTTGCCCTCCTGAGGAACATGTGCCCATGGCCCCTCCAGATCAGGGGCCGGGGCCTCACTGAGATGCACAACATTTTGGATGGCAGACCGTGGACGAGACTGATTCAGCCCTTCACTGCTGTGGGACCTCCTGTTGTCTTTTCATCAGTGCTGCACTGAACGTCCTGCCTGTCCTCCTGTCCCAATGCATCCCCCCGCAGGGAAAGCCCCCGTCTTCTCCTCTCTGCAATGGGCTCTTTAGTCAGAAACCCCAGGGCTGACGCTCTTAACACACACAGGTGCTGTCAATTCTCCGGTAACACCTTGATCTGCTACTGATACTGATACTAACACGTTCGTTCATTCCCCCATCTGATTCTACCTGTAAGACCAGAAGTTTTTCCTACTCTGGGAACTCCTGTCCCACCCCTTGCCAGAAGTCACTGGGGGCTTGAGGCATTGCTCTGACGGCCAGCCCCAACCCTCCTGGTGCCCACAGTGCTGCCTCCTAAGCTGCGCCTCTCCTCTGTACCACCCCAGGCTCTCGACGCATCCACAGTGGTCAAGAGTCCGTTTCCCAGGCTGTGGATGGTTCACGACACTGCGCTCAATAGTCTCGTGGATCACCTTGTGCCCGCTTTCCTGCTGGGCGACACCACTTTTATCCGCAGCTTCCTCTTGACGTACATAGCTGTGGCCTCCACACAACAAGTGCTGGATGAGTTCTTTAACAGGTGAGTGCCCTTCTCCTCCAGGACTCTGGGGCTCCAGCTACCTGCACGCTGGGAGTCTTGGGGAGGTCTGCGCACCTCTCTGAGCCTCGGTTTGCTCCCTTGAATACTGGCGAGAAGACGGGAACAACCACCACGGGCTATTGTAGCGACTCAATGAGCTCCTGCCTGAACGGCCCTTTCGAGAAGCTGAGCCCTATGAAAGGTCAGCTGGATCGGCCCTCCAGGGCTCCATGCTAGACAGGAGTCAGACAGTCACATAAGACTCCTCAGGCAGCTGCCGTCCAGTACAGTCAATGTGATGCCCTCCTGTCTCCTCTAGTTACAGATTCATCCTCTCTTGTAGAGTGGACGACGCGCCCACCCGCCTATGGAAAAAGTGAGTGGGCACTGGATCAAGTGGGAGGGCCTCTCCTCTCCACACTGTAAGGGGAGTGTAGGGCCTATGATCGAGCGGCTGGCAGGACCCTCCATCCCAACGTCTTCTGATTCCTCCGGGACGGCAGAGTTCTGAGGGCTTCTCAAATTAGAGAAGAAAACTGTCCAGGAGAGCTCTGGAGGGGGCTGTGGGTGCTGTGGGAGTCCAAGGCAGAGTGGAGTAAGCCACTACAGCACCCAGATGCACCCCTCCCCATCCCAGTCCCACCTCCACTCCCCATCGTGGGACACAGAACTGGAGGTGTCTGAGCATCCTGCTCACTCATCTGGTAGAACCTCCACGGTTCTCTGCTCCTCTGCTGCCCAGTGGCCCACTCAGTGCTCAGGGACCAAATGACACCCTCCGTGTCAGCCACTAGCAGGAGGGGAAGGTCACCCACGTGGGGCACCTGGTGAATCAGGCAGCACACAGGCACAGGACCTAAAGTCTGAGGTATGTGGAGGGCAGTGGAAAGCACAGGCAGGAGACAAAGACCGTTGTTCCTGGATCAGTCAGATATTCACTGCACCCTACTGTGTGCCAGTGCGTGCAAGAACAGGGCAGACTGCACCACGCCCTTCCGTCCTGGACTGGCACTCCAGTGGGATGTGCCAGGAGACACTCGAGGACTGTGTCAGGCTTCCCTGAGGAAAAGGAGGGGCCAGCACTCCAGGGACCGAGTGCTCTCACTTCCCAAGGTGTTTTCCCAGCCTCTCCTTGGAGACGTGGCCTGTTCTGCCAAGCTGGCCAGGTAGCAGGCGCACGGAAAGTGGGACTGGCCCCTGGACGGGCAGCAGCAGGAGGCACAGGAGCCCAGACCCCCACGACGTACCCTGGGAGGGCAGTATGGAAGGAGAGGCCGGTTCTCTGACTCCGCTGCCCACCTGTCTCTCCTCAGGGCCTTGGCCTTCATTCTTGGCACGTGGATGGAATCCTATCCCCAGGACTTTTTCCAGCCCCCAGACTTTCCCAGCTTGAGGAGGGTATTGGCCTTCCTTGCATTCAGCATGCCAGGCTCGCAGGTGGAGCATCAAGCTCGCCTTCTGCTTTCACAGTCGCTGCACTCTGAGCCCAGCGAGGCAGAGAGTCAGGGTGAGCAGGACTTGGGCTGTGTGACACGGGCGTGTGTGGAGGCAATGTGGCCGGGCCACTCAGCACAGAGCCTTCAGAGGCTGGGGTTAGGCTGAGAGCCATGAGCTGGAGCAGATCACAATTCCCACGGACTCCAGGCATGCCAGAGCTTCTGGAGGGCGGTTCATGTACTGAGTCTCCCTGATTGGTGAGACATTTCCCTTGCTTGGGAGGAACATGGAAAGACAGTCACGTTTGGTTTCTCTGTGTGTTTTTGTACGTGTGTGTGTGTGTGTGTGTGTGTGTGTGAGGCATCGTTACTTTGGGTTTTTCTTTATTTTTTTTCACCATTCCCTTTTTTTAATTCTTGGTTGCGTTGACAGTACTTTATAAACTTCCTCAAAGTTCAGGTGTACGGTGTTATATATTTCAATTTCTGTGTAGATTACAGCAGGTCCCCCACCCAAAGACTAATTGCAATCCATCACCACACACATGTGCCTAGTCATGGGGATGTGATTTTCTCTTCTTGGATCTGCAGCACCTGCTCCTGAGAAAGATCCCAAGCCAGCTGAATATCGACCCCCTGCTCCAACTCTAGTGCCCACCGCACCTCAGAGCCACAGACTCAGACAGTCCAGCACTGGAGCCGCCTCGAGCCTCAGCCCGGATGGCACTTCAAGCGATGGAAAGACCGTTAACGTCCTCCCAGCGACGAGCCTCAGCCCCTGGAATGCCGCACCACGGCCGATTTCTGCCCCTCCCCATTTACCTCCTGTTCAATAAAGTTGTTTTTGTCTTGCACATACTTAACGCTTTCCTTTAGTATCTCTTGAGATGTTCACTTCAACAGGATGTCATTCCTTTATCCTTTCAAAATGTCCATTTCGAATGACGTCACCAAGATGGTGGAGTGAGTAGTCGTCTCTGTCTCTCTCCCTTCGAATCTACAACTAATTGGACATTCATCGGTTAACAAAGGACATCCATATAACATCTCAGGATGCCTGAGAGTCCCGTGCTGCTATGCATCGGAAGGCGGATGGACTTCCCCCCAGGAGGAGGTGGAGATAGGTGAAATCTCTCCGACCCCCAAGCCCCGACCACCGGACAGCCTAGTGCCTGCAAGTGGCTTTCTTCCAGCGGACGCACCCATAGCATCTCCACGCACCAAGGGCAGGAGTGTGTGCACACCAGCGTAGCGACGGTGGAAACAGGTGACTACAGCCCTACCTAAGCCCCTTGCGATTACACCTAAGCACAGGGGCAAACCCCAGGGTCTCGCACCAGCGGCAGGGAAAGCCTCTACTCACCATTAGCAGAGAGGCGCCGCCCATCATTCAAACCGCCCGGAAGGTCCTGAAGAGGAGGATGCCAGGCAGTGCAGCAGCCAGCCAGCTGCCACTGGACTCACGGACTCCGGCTGTCCCCCAGACAGGTTATAGGCTCCCAGAGATCCTGTGGGAAAAGATTGGGGTTGGGTGGAGTTCCAGCGGCCCGGCTCCGTGGCCCAGGGGGGATCTCCAGGCTCCTGCACTGGCGGCAGGGAAAGCCTCTACTCACCATTAGTGGAGAGGCACCGCCCAGCATTCAGAACGCTGGGAGGGTCCCAGAAAGGAGAATCCCAGGCAGGGAAGCAGCCAGCCAGCCACCACTGGACTCACGCACTCCGGCTGTCCCCCAGACAGGGCATGGGCTCCCAGAGATCCTGTAGAAGAGGACTGGGGTTGGGTGGAGTTCCAGTGGCTCAGCTTCATGGCCCAGGGGGAGACTCTACAGTCCCACAGCAGCCTCAGGAAAAGCCTCTGCACACCACTAGTAGAGAGGCCCCACCCAGCAATCACAAGGCTGGAAGGCCCTAGGACAAAAGTAGCATAGCTAGGTGAGCTAACCACAGACTGCAGAAGATACCCATAGCTCTGCTGTGACCTATAGTGGACAAGTGAGATTTTGTGGGCTCCGACAGTGACAGAGCTGCGAAGATAGGTGATCCTGCTCCCGACCTCTTGGAAAGCCCTTAACACTGCTGCAGACCCTAAGGAGGGAGCACATCTAGGTGGTCTGCAACAGTAGGCACTAGCAGCCTGAAGCCCTCTTGTGATTGCCCCCACACCTGATGAGGGACCCTACAGGGCCACTGCGACTACAAGGAGGGGCGCACGTCCAGTTAGCAACAGCTGACAGGGTTCCTGGTCGGTGCAGTCTAAACAGCTGCTCCCCTACACACACCAGTAGAAACAAGTGGAAGCAGTAACTAAACTCTCTCTCTATGTGGAGGCACAAATCTATGCCATCTAGCAGTAAGAAAAAATATATTAAATCTCCAGAACAGAAGGAAAATGACAGGAAACAATCACAAAGACAATGAAATCTATAACCTAAATCACGATGACTTCAAAACAGCCATTATTCAAAAACTCAACGAGTTAAAAGAGAATACAGATAGACAACTCAACGAGTTCAGGAGCTATGTCACAAAAGAGCTTGATGCTATAAAGAAGAACCAATCAGAAATACTGGAGATGAAGAACGCAATGGAGGAGATTAAGAAAAATGTGGACTCTCTGAACCGTAGGGTTGATACTATGGAGGACAGAATTAGCAATTTGGAGGAGAGGAATACAGAAATGCTGCAGGCAGAGGAGGAGAGAGAACTAGGACTAAAAAGAAATGAAGAAACCCTCCAAGAATTATCCAACTTAATCAGGAGATGCAACATAAGGATTATAGGTATACCAGAGGGAGAAGAAAAGGAGAAGCGGGCAGAAAGCCCACTCAAAGAAATAATGGCTGAGAACTTTCCAAACCTTGGGAGAGAGATGGAACTTCGTGTGACAGAAGCCAACAGATCTCCAAACTTTATCAATGTAAGAAGACCAACCCCAAGGCATATAGTAGTGAAGCTAGCAAAAGTCAACGACAAAGAGAAAATACTAAGGGCAGCCAGGTAGAAGAAAATAACCTACAAAAGAAAACCCATAAGGCTATCAGCAGATTTCTCAGGAGCTACCTTCCAGGCTAGAAGAGAGCAGACTGATATATTCAAAACTCTGAAGGATAAAAACCTGCAGCCAAGAATACTCTACCCAGTGAAAATAGCCTTCAAATACGATGGAGAAATAAAATCTTTCCCAGATAAACAAAAGTTAAGGGAATTCATTGTCCCAAGACCTCCTCTTCAAGAAATGCTCAGGAAGACCCTCATACCCGAAAAATCAAAAAAAGGAAAGGGGTTACAAAACCAAGAGCAAAGGAGATAAGTAGAAGGACAATAACAAAAAGTAGCAGCTCTCCATCAGAACAGGTTAGCAAATGTGAAATAAAACATTAAAGATAAAAGGAAGGGAAACACCAAGAATAAACATAATCCTGTCGTTTTAACCACAAACTCACAACACAAGAAGGAAGAGGAAAAAATCTGACGACAACAACCTAGAAGGGGAAGAGAAAAGGGATGGGATGTTTTAATTCAAGGAAATAAGAGGCTATCAGAAAATGGACTATCTCATCTATGAGATGTTTTAGACAAGCCACCTGGTAACCACTAAACAAATAACAAGAATAAAGACACAAATTACAAATAAGAAGAATGCCAATACAGAAATTTACATACCTGAATGAGTAATCTAAACATCATGGGACGAGAAACAAAGAGAACAGGAAAACAAGTGATAAAGTGGCAGCGATAGGCCCTCCCATTTCCATAATCACTCTAAATGTAAATGGATTGAACTCTCCAATCAAAAGACACAGAGTGGCAGGATGGATCAAAGAACAAGACCCAACAATAGCCTGCCTCCAGGAAACACACCTCAGCCCCAAAGACAAACACAGACTCAGAGTGAAGGGATGGAAGACGATACTCCAAGCTAAGAATGAACAAAAGAAAGCAGGTGTCGCTATATCAGACAAAGTAGAATTCAAAGCAAAACACATAAAGAAAGACAAAGACGGGCAGTATATGATCATAAAAGGGACACTACACCAAGATGACATAACACATAAATATATATGCATCCGACACAGGAGCACGAGTTTGTAAAGCAACTCTTAACAAAACTAAAAGGAGACATCAACAACAATACAATAATAGTAGGGGACCTCAACACCCCATTAACATCAATGGATAGATCAACCAGACAGAAAATCAACATGGACATTATAGAATTAAATGAAAAATTAGACCGGATGGACTTAATAGATATATATAGAGAGAACACTTCATCCAAAAACAGCAGGTTACACATTCTTCTCAAGTGCGCAGGGAACATTCTCAAGGATAGACCATATCTTGGGAAACAAAGCAACCATCAATACATTCAGAGGGTTGAAATAATATCGAGCATAGTTTCTGATCATAATGCTATGAAACTAGAAATCAACTACAAGAATAAATCTGGGAAAGGGGCAAAAATGTGGAGACTAAACAACATGCTACTGAACGAAAAATGGATTATTGAAGAAACTGAAGAAATCAAATGTTATCTGGAGACAAATCAAAATGAAAACATGCCATACCAACTCATTTGGGACGCAGCAAAAGCAGTCCTAAGAGGGAAATTCATCGCAATACAGGCTCACCTCAATAAACAAGAAAAATCTCACATAAGCAACCTCAAACGACACCTAACAGAATTAGAAAAAGAAGAACAAACAAAGCCCGAAGTCAGTAGAAGGAGGTAAATAATGAAAATTAGAGCAGAAATAAACAACATTGAAACAAAAAAGACAGGAGGAAGGATCAATGAAACAAAGAGTTGGTTCTTTGACAAAATTAACAAAATCGACAAACCCTTAGCCAGACTCACTAAGAAAAAAAGAGAGAAGTCTCAAATAAAGAAAATTAGAAAGGAGAGAGGAGAAATCACAACAGATACCAAAGAAATACAAGGGATGATAAGAGAATACTATGAAAAACTATATGCCAACAAATTGAACAGCCTAGAAGAAATGGATAAATTCCTCGAGTCTTACAACCTCTGCAAACTGAATCAGGAAGAAATAGAGAATCAGAATAGACCAATCACACGTAAGTAAATAGAAACGGTAATCCAAAACCTCCCCAAAAATAAGAGTCCAGGACCAGACGGCTTCTCTGGAGAATTCTACCAAACAGACAAAGAAGATTTAATACCTATCCTTCTCAAACTATTCCAGAAAATTGAGGAAGATGAAGCACTCCCTAACACATTCTATGAAGCCAACATCACTCTGATCCCCAAACCTGACAAAGACAACACAAAGAAGGAAAACTACAGGCCGATATCACTGATGAACAGAGACGCAAAAATCCTCAACAAAATTCTGGCAAACCGAATACAGCAATACATCAAAAAGATTATACACCATGATCAAGTGGGGTTTATACCAGGGACACAGGGATGCTTCAACGTCCTCGAGTCAATCATCGTGATACTCTACGTTAACAAAATGAGAAAGAGAAACCACATGATCATCTCAATAGATGCAGAGAAGGCATTTGACTAGATCCAACATCCATTCATGATAAAAACCCTCAATAAAATGGGTATAGAAGGAAACTACCTCAACATAATAAAGGCCATCTATGACAAACCCACAGCCAACATCATACTTAAGGGACAAAAACTGAAAGCCATCCCTCTGAGAGCAGGAACGAGACAAGGGTGCCCACTTTCACCACTCTTTTTCAACATAGTACTGGCGGTGTTGGCCACAGCAATTCGGCAGAAAAAAGAAATAAAAGGAATCCAAATAGGCAATGAAGAAGTAAAATTCTCGCTGTTTGCAGACGATGTGATCGTATATATAGAAAACCCCAAAGAATCCATAGGAAAACTATTAGAAACAATCAACAGCTACAGCAAAGTTGCAGGGTATAAAATCAGCATACATAAATCAGTAGCATTTCTATATGCTAACAATGAACTAACAGAAAAAGAACTCAAGAACTCAATCCCATTCACAATCGCAACAAAAAGAATAAAATACCTTGGCATAAATTTAACCAAGGAAATGAAAGATCTATACAACGAAAACTACAAAACTTTCTTGAACGAAATTGATGATGACATCAAGAGATGCAAAGACATTCCATGCACATGGATTGGAAGAATAAATAGTTAGAATGTCCATATTACCTAAAGCAATCTACAGATTCAACGCTATCCCAATCAGAATCCCAATGACATTCTTTACAGAAATTGAACAAAGAATCCTAAAATTCATATGGGGCAACAAAAGACCCCGAATTGCTAAAGCAATCCTGAGTAAGAAGAACAAAGCCAGAGGCATCACAATCCCTGACTTTAAAGCATACCACAAAGCTACAGTAATCAAAACAGCATGGTACTGCTACAAAAACAGGTGCACAGAACAATGGAACAGAATTGAAAGCCCAGAAATGAAACCACACATCTATGGACAGCTAATCTTCGACAAAGTTGCTGAGGGCCTACAACGGAGAAAAGAAAGTCTCTTCAACAAACGGTGCTGGGAAAACTGGAAAGCCACATGTAAAAGAATGAAAATTGACCATTCTTTTTCACCATTCACCAAAATAAACTCAAAATGGGTCAAAGACCTAAAGTTTAGGCCTGAAACAATAAGACTGCTAGAAGAGAATATAGGCAGTACACTCTTTGACATCAGTTTCAAAAGAATCTTTTCGGACACCATAACTCCTCAGACGAGGGAAACAATAGAAAGAATAAACAATGGGACTTCATCAGACTAAAGAGCTTCTTCAAGGCAAGGGAAAACAGGACTGAAACAAAAAAACAGCCCACTAATTAGGAAAAAATATTTACAAGTTACTTATCCGACAAAGGGTTAATCTCCATAATATATAAAGAACTCACACAGCTCAACAACAAAAAAATCAAACAACCCCATCAAAAAATGGGCAGGGGACATGAACAGACATTTCTCCAAAGAAGATATACGGATGGCCAATAGACACATGAAAAGATCCTCATCATCACTAATCATCAGGGAAATGCAAATCAAAACTACACTAACATATCACCTTACACCAGTTGGAATGGCAAAAATATCCAAAACCAAGAGTGACAAATGGTGGAGAGGTTGTGGAGAAAAAGCAACCCTCATACACTGTTGGTGGGAATGCAAACTGGTGCAGCCACTACGGAAAACAGTATGGAGATTTCCCAAAAACTTAAAAATAGAAATACCTTATGACCCAGCCATCCCACTACTGGGTATCTATCCAAAGAACCTGAAATCAGCAATCCCAAAAGTCCCATGCACCCCTATGTTCATCACAGCATTATTTGCAATAGCCAAGTCATGGAACCAACCTAAGTGCCCAGCAACTGACGATTGGATAAAGACAATACGGTATGTATATGCAACGGAAAACTACTCAGCCATAAAAAGGACAAAATCGTCCCATTCACAACAACATGGATGGACCTTGAGGGTATTATGTTACGTGAAATAAGCCAGACAGAGAAAGATGAGCTCTGTATGACCTTACTCATAGGTGGAAGTTAACATATAGACAAGGAGAACTGATCGGTGGTTACCAGGGGAAAGGGGGGGTGGGGGGAGGGCACAAAGGGTGAAGTGGTGTACCTACAACGTGACTAAAAATAATGTACAACTGAAATTTCGCAAGGTTGTGAACTATCCTAACCTTAATAAAAAAAACAAACGTCCATTTCCCTGACCAGGAGGACGCTCACAGTGTTGCCCGACCGTCATCCTGACCTCATTCAAGAACACTGTTGTGTAAGCGGAGGCCTCTCCCTGTTCTCCTCTCAGTCCTCCTCCCTCCCACCCCGTCCCTGGGGCCCGCTGAGCTTTCTGACTCTATGGACTTACCTCTGCTGGGCTGTTCAGCTGAGCGGACGCATCCAAGACGTGGCCTTTTGTGTCTGGCTACGTAATATCAGAGGAGTATGATTAATCACATTTTAAATTAAAAATACAGTTTTTATTAGGGAGAAAAATCCCTGCTCCATCAAAGCTTATGTATGAAAAATGAAGCCCCCATATTGAATATTCTCTTTATCTAGGGATGGGCACCACATTTAAAGTGGGAAACGAGAGCTGGAAACCAAGAGGGGAATGTGTGGGACCGGGAGACACCTTTCACATCGTTTTCCTTCCTGGATGGGCCACGGTTGAGTTTATGCAATGTGCAAATTACAGAACATGTTTACTGCATATTACACGCTTTGATTGGTTACAACTATCTTAAGGAATAAAATACCTTACCTACGTTTCTCAGGATTTGGATTGATGATTTCTTTTTCATTTTGTAAAATAATGTTTTAAGGTGAGTAAGGAAAGAGGGTCCACTCCCCTGACTGGGACATAATTGCCCACAACAAGTGCCATCCATCTTTTCAATCTTTGCTCTACAGGGCAATGATCTTTGAGGACCCATGTGGGAGCATGTATATAGGTGTGTGTTAAGCAGTGTGAGTGGGTTTGGTGGGCAGGAGCCCAGGGCTTTCCTATCCTAGGACCTGATGTCCCACAGGGGAACAGGGACACTCAGTCCTGTCCCCTTGTGCGTTCTCAGTGGCCACACATCGCCTTCTACCAAGCAGCCACGGCTTTGAAGGACTGCACCATCTCCATATGTTCACTCCATAACCATACTGAAAGGTCCATGTGCGTCCGCGCGTCTCTGTTTTTGTAGAACAGAGACCTAAAAGCAGACATGCTGCCACACAATGGATATACTCATTTCAGGGTTTGGCTGCTATTTCTGAGATCTACGCCTGCTTCATCGAGTTTGAGTCTTTGTTAATTCTCCCCAAATCCCCCCAAGACATAGCTGTATAGTTTGTAATTGTGAGTCCTTCTAGTTGGGGCATGTGGGACACGGAGTCAACATGGCGTAATGAGCGGTGCAACGTCCATGCCCAGAATCCAAACCCTGGGCCACAGAGCGGACGGCAGGAACTTAAACCCACGGCCATGGGACCAGCTCCCACGTTTGAGGCTTGTTTGGGAAAGCAGGGACTCCAGAGACATTGGAGGTGGCACCTGAAGGAGGAGGCTGACAAGACAGGAGTCAGGCCATCAGGGTCTCTGGGAGTGGCCCATGGAGCCGAGAAGGGCCGGCCCAACACCCTCCCTCAGGTATCACCCCCCTACAGCATCTTCTGCCCCGAGTCCTGGAACATTCTTCTGCCAAGCCGCTTCCCACGAACACACCCCCGGCCCAGGGCCCCTCAGCCAGCCCAGCACACATCCTCCACGATTCAGCTTCTAGGTAGGGCAGCCAGGCCCTGCTTCCCAGCCAAAGGAGACTGCAGGCCAGGCCACTCCTTTCTGCACCAATCTCCCCCCGTCTTGGTCCCTTTCTCAGGAAGAGACCTCTATGGGCAGGTGAGGGACACATCGACGTGCCCTTGAACATGTCCATCCAGATAAAGCTTTAGTTGCATCACCAACAACACTAGACCTTGTGTGAGCAAAGGAGACCTTTAGGAAGCAGAGCAGGGGCTGCTGGAGCTGCGGGCTGGGGAGAGCCTCGGTCAGGGCCTTTAGCCCTGGGCAGAGCCCGAGAAACACCCCTCAGCCTCCACCACCAGCAACGCCCTGTCCCCCCGCCGCCACCGCCCACCTTGGGGCCCCTGACATTCAGTATGTGCAAGGGAGGGGACTCTGCTTCCTGCTAAACAGTCCAAAGGAAGGGAAGGGGGCAGCCCTCACCTCCTTCAAAGTCAGCTTATGCGGGGTCCACTTCCTCGGAGGCTGTGGGGCAGGTCATGGGCGGCAATCTCTCTCTTCTCTGACACAGGATGGAGCCCCCCAGTCAGAGACCATAGGTCGTCACAGAAACAGGGCCTTGCCTGGAGGGAGGGAGAGGAGCTCCCCTGGACAGGGAACAAGCAAGGCTGGAGAGAAGGGGGACCATGCAGAAGGGCTGCCATGGGCTGGGGCAGTGCCACAGCGGTTTCACTACACACACACACACACACACACACACACACACAGTTTTTACCCTCTGAGGTAATGGAAGTGTTACCTACCTTTATTACAGAAATGAGTCCCAGTATTGATGTATCCTAAAGTATCACATTGTGCTCCACAAGCTTAGACAATGTTATGTGTCCATTAAATCTCAATTGAGCTGGAACAATTTCTTAGAAAGGAGAAAAAGGCCACTTACAGAATGACAGAAGATATTTGCAAGTCACATTTCTGCTGAGGGGTGAACATCTAGAATATGTGAGAAACTCATACAACCCAAAACCCGAAGAAATAAATTTACCTCACTGAAAAATGGGCAAAGCAACTTGAACAGAGGATTCTCCAAAGAAGACAGGTCAGTGGCCAAAGTCTAGGAAAAGATGTTGAACATCCATCACCCACCATAAACAAGTGCAAATCAAAACGAGATGTCACGTCACACCTGTTACCACGGCTCTCATCACACACTCACGCAAAAGATAGTGTTGGCGAGCATGTGAAGACATTGGAACCCTGGTGTATCCTGTCGTGCTAAAGGTAACATTGTGCAGCTGCTATAGGAAACTCTATGGAGATTCCCCAAAAGGATTCAACCTGGAAATCACATACACTCCACTAATTCCATTCTTAGGTATATATCCTCCAAATTCCAAACAGGAACCTGAAGGGACACAGGCACTCCCATGTTCTTGGCAGTGTCATTCACAAGAGCCAAGCTGTAGAAACGACCTAAGTGTCTGTCCACGGATGAAGGGGTACAGAAACTGGGGCATACACTTACAAGGTGTAGCCGCCCCTGACCTAGGAAGGGTTAATACTCACCGGAAAAGGCTTGCCAACAAACTGTGACCCGGAGGTGAGAAGGCCAGTTAGCCAATGACGGGTAAGACCTCCAGGGGGAGGCAACCCAAGCCAGGCACCGGTCGCCCGGGGGCACAGATGGAGACACGATATCAGGAGCAGGAGGGGCCGTTGCCTGGGAGGCCTTGCATGCTCCGAGATAAAAATATACAAGCACAGCAATAACATGATAATATCAAAACAGACGCCGAGGGAGGGCTCCTTGAGAAATCACTAAGAATTCTTGGCATTCGCTAATTACATTGTTCAGAACACCTGTGTATGTTTAACAGATGTAAGCTATGCATACATTGAAACACTGGTTATAATAAACTCAGAGTGGCCATCAGCCCTCTCCGCATCTATCCGGACGTGTACATTGGATTGCAACACCGACACAGGGCAATATTATTTTGCCTTTGTAAAGAAGGAAATTCTGCCATAGGACACGACGTGGATGAATCCAGATGACATTATGTTAATGGAAGAAGACAGTGACAGAGGGACAAAGAATGCATGGTTCCACTCCTGAGGGCTATCTAAAACAATCAAACTCACAGAGGCAGAGACTACGACGGTGCTTGTCAGGGAGTGGCGGAGGAGAAAACGGTGAGCCGCGTTTCCACGGCTCATACAGTACACAAAGTGTATGGAGGGAATCCTTTCATGACACGAACAACAGAACATTTTATAAAGCAGAAAGCTGCCTAACACTGTTGCCCTGCCCTGGCCCTGGTCCTGCCCTCCACTCTCCTCATATTTGTATACTCAACATATTTATACTTGAATCCAAATTTACAGAGTTATTCGAAAGACAGGATCACCCTAACTGGGCAGTCACTTTGCACTGAACATGAATAATTCTCCCTGCCCTTTCCAATGTTTGAGGGGATGATTTCAATGGCTGCCTAGTGTTCCTTATCACGTATCGTACATAACTAGCTGTTTCCATTGTCCCTGTCATCATCTTCCTCTATCAAACATCTCTGGATGGTGTCTGGAAGTGGAGTTCAATTGATAGCAGCTCTAGACAGCTTCCAAATCTAGAATGCTTCACGGAGCTTCCAGAGCACTTTCACTTTCTCCTTTCCACGTCGAGTGGCAGGCATTGACACCAGAACTCGTTTCCGTCTCTACACTGGGAGCTTCTCCCAGGGAAAGATGCCGCTCCGTCACTTCTGCCTCCAACTCTTGGCACAGTGCCGACATATGGGAAAACCTCAACAGAGATACAAGGCACAAAATAAATCTAAACAAGAGACTCATTGTTGCAGAGAACTTCAACTGTCCATCAAAATCCACCCTCCACTTCTTGGGGCATGCTGTTGGATGCCGTGGTCCAGCCTCCGTGGTGGCCGATGACCACTTCTTTGCTGAAGGAAGAGAAAAGGAACTGGCAAGTGCCGTTCCGGACCCGGCTGACAACATCCTCCTGGGTGACTTTCCTTCTGTTCTTTCCAATTATGCTGATGGATGCAGATGAGGATCATGTCCGAGGGAGGGAGAAGGCACACGATGGAAGAACGATGGGTTCCTGAGGGCCATTTGAAAGATTGTGGTCCCTCCATTCTGAACACCCACCCTGCACTGGTATCTGGGAAAATAGATAGTGCTATGCTCCTGTAATTTGGGCTGTGTTTCGATAACTCATCACATGCCACCAAAAGTCTCAGTCACGGGGCTAACTTTAGTCGTGATCCACCTAGCACATTCCAAATGATGGAAGTCTATTTGGCTCTAAGGACAGAGCCGGTAAGTGGTGGGATGGAGCTTCATTCCACACCTGCGCCCCGAGCATGCAATAGTGCTAGTGCTGAAAAGACCCGACAAGCTCGTGCCCCCCAGATAAAGATCTGGAAGGGTAGCTGGACAAAGCCACGAAATGAAAACCACAGGAATGAAAGGAGCAGACGCCACCAGGAAAACAAGCCCATGCTGCTGTGGAGCGCCGGGTCCAGAAGGAGAGGGGCCTGGAAGGGCTGCCATGAGGTGACGTTCATATTTGCAGCAGCATGACAAGGAGCCAGCCCTGTCTCAATCCAGGGCTCCGTAGCCTGTAGGAACGCCCAGCAGTGCACACTCTTGGAGGCACAAGTGAGACTGGACAAAGAGGAGGTTAGAGAGGAGGGCAGTGTGGCTAGAAGGAGCTTGGCAGAAGAGTCAGGGAGGGAGGAGAGCGGAGGGCAAGACCAGGGCCAGGGGCAGGTCAACAGCGTTAGGCAGCTATCGTTATTGCTGTGTGACAACCTTTCCCCATCTTTACGGGCTTAACCAACGAACGTTGATTATGTCACAGTGGCACTTGACCAGGAATGCAGCAACGCTCAGCTGGGAGCCTCTGCCAGATGCTCTCAGGGAGTCAGGCTGTGCTCTGAACTGAGGCAGGGTCTGCTTCCCTCCCCCTCTGAGCGCACTCTGGGTCCTGCAGGGACCCCTTGCGACTGGAGGCCTGAGTGCCCCTCTGTCGGTGGGTCTCCTTCAGGGCCAGGCCTCAGCAGCCTCTCTAGACAACCAGAACACACAGACCTGTTCCCCAGAGTGAGGGATCAGAGAGAGAAAGAGAACAGCTGAGAGTGAGCAGGAGGAGAGCCCTGGACTGTTTGGGACCCAGTCTCCGAACTGGCTTCGCATCACTCTGCCCTGTTCCACGGAGTAGAAGGGAATCACGAACTTCAGGCCACACTCAAGGGGAGTGGATTCCAGCAGCATGTGTAGACCGAGCAGAGGGGATCACAGGAGGCCATTGAGGGAGAAGGAGAAGACCTCACAGGCTCAATGCCCTGGACAGAATCACAGTTCTGTTCAAGGTGGAGCCAGGTGTGAACCCAGCTCTGTATCCTCAAGGATGGGGCCCTGGCTGCTCCCAGGCTTCCTCAGGGGGCTCTGAAAAGGTGGTGCTGCTCTATCTGCAGTCAAAAATGGAGAGGGCAGGGGGCTGAGACTGAGAAGTCGGCAGCCTGGTCGTGCATTTGGCAAGTTTCTGCCTGAGGATGAGCCCAGGGCAGGCGAACACTTGAGTGTTCCCCATCCATGTCACGCCTAGGGTGGAGGGAGCAGGGGCCACCTTTGCTGAGCTCATGCTTATGCACTTCTGAACTCAATCCCACACTGGAGAATTGGGAAACTGAGGCCCATAAACAGGTAAGCACTGGCCCATAGCACATGACAGACAAGAGTCCAAGCAGAAGGAAGTATTCTGATATTCTAGGGCAAGACTCGAACCCTTCCAATAGGCTTTGCGGTGGACAACAGAAACTGTCAGTTCTTGGTAAGCTCTTGCCCATCCCTTCCTCTGTGGAGGCTGTTTCCTCCTGGGCATCCAGGACGTGAGCCATGACACACACGTACACACAGAGACCTTAGATGGAAGGGCGGACTATGGAGTGGGCTCAGAAGAGAGGCAGACACATGGGAGGTGAGGAGAGGAAGAAAAAAGCCATTAGAGGCGTTCCCTACATTGGACACCGCTCCTCCAATTTCACAGGTATTTTCCCACTCGGGCCTGATGGCATCTCCAAGAACTATGGGCTAGGATAATCCCCCCCACGCAGACTGGAGGCAGAAAGGCCCCGCGAGGCACCATGGCTTCTCCAGGATGAGGAACAGGGAAGAAGGAGCACTTGTGTCTGCGTCTGTCTCAAAGCTGGGACCCTGGCTGCACCCAGACCTTCTCGGAGGCCTGTGGAGACAGGTGGTTTGGGGATCCTGGGGACACATATGATACTGCATGGAAAAGGGGGCGAGCAGTGCCCCGCCCAGAAGACTGCTTGCATGGGTGATATGAAAGGAGGTGGCTCATATCACCATGGTTTCCAGGCAATGATGTAACCTCTTTCACAACAGTGCCCACAGTGCAGGGGCCTCCTGTAAACAGGCACCCAGATCCTCACACTCAGCTCACTTGGCTGGAGACAGCTGCTAAGGAAAGATGTTTTCCTGCTGTATCCTGCCTTACCACGTCTATGGTCCCCAGACGACCCGGAGCCAAAACCTTTGTACTCGTTTCAAAGGGTGGCTCACCTCTCATACTCCACACCTATGGCCGTTTGCCAGGAGGTCATCAAAGGTAACACGAGGGGGCCTACATCGGGCTATCCAGCTCAGGCCACTTCTGTGAGCCCCCACTGAACGGCCCCCACCCTCTCCCTTCCGTGGGGGGGATCCTGACTTGGCGGGAACTGCTGGGTGTACAGCTGATCACCTGGTGCTGCTGCCATCTTCACATCCCAGGACAGGGCTGGCACCATAGAAAGGGGATTCCCAAGTTGCCTCTTAACTGGGCCAAGTTTCCTTCAATTCTTTTTCTGATGGGAGTAACCTTCGTTTATAGCATTACGTAGTTTCAGGCTTTCAGCATTATATTGCGATTTCTGTGTAGATGACATCGTGTTCACCACATAATGACTAATGACAATCCATCACCACACACATGTGCCTAATCACCCCTGTCACCCTCTTCCCTCCGCAATTCCTCTCTGGAACCCCCAATCCAATGCCTATCTCCTGTGATTCTTTGCTGCCGTCATCCCTGATTTATGAGAGTTGTCACAAGGCTATTGGACTTTCTCCCTCTGAATTATTTCACTTAGCATAATACCCTCCACACCCATCCATGCTGTCACAGAAGGCCAGATCTCCTCCTTTCGGATGACTGAGTAGTATTGCACGGTGTATATATGCCACATTTTCTTCATGGGTAACTAGGTTGCTTCCAAGTCTTGGCTATTCTGAAATATGCTGCAAGTTACACAGGCATGCTGACATCTTTACCCATTCGTGTTTTCACATTCTTGAACACATACCCTGTGGTGGAATAGCTGGGTCATACGGTAGTTCCATTCTTAATTTTCAGAGGAATCTCCATCCTGTTTCATACTGGCTGCATGGCTATGCACTCCAACCAGCAGCGTAGGCAGGGTTCCTAGTCTCAACAACGTCTGCAACACATGTTTTGTCCTGTCTTGTTCATTAGAGCCATTCTGATGACTGTGACGTGAGATCTCGTGGTAGTTTTTATTTCAACTTCCCTAAGAAGTGGTGAGATTGAACATCTTTTCATGCGCCTGTTGGCCATCTGTCTATGTGGGTCTGGAGTGGAGAGAGTCACCGAGGTGTGAGTGCCCCCGAAGTCAGTCAGCCAGTGCTCTGAGGCTTCCTGCCTGGCTGCCGGGCACTGTCTTTACAGGTCGTTCCTCAGGAGTTTGGAAAGGACAAGACACATCAGTCCTTCCTCTCCCTGACTATACAGGAAGGGATGATGCGGCACCCGGCCGACACAAGCCAGCGCTGGGCCTGGGTGAGTGCAGGTGCTCAGCACACCCAGCACCCAGGGCCCCAGGACACCAAAGACAACCATAGGTCCTACAAGGCCCTGGTACCACTCCTGCTCCAGAAGGAATCTGTCTCCCCATCTGTGCCCCCAACCTGCCCGCACTGCCCAGCTCCTGTCTTGGCCAGATTTAAAGTCACTGTCACCATAACTCTACGAATCCCAGCAAAGAGACTTTTCTCCCATTTCACCTCATGCTTGGTCAAGGGGATCGTTGCATCTTTCTACACATTTTCCTCTTTCACCCCATCCCCAAGTGTCCATGATGACCTCACAATCCTTCCACACTTTCTCCATGTCTCACACAGCCTCATGATGGACAAGGATGCTTTTCCCCAAAAGGATGTGGGGCTCATTGGGACATGTGTGTTTCTCTGTCTTTTGCCATCCTGAGGAACACCTGCCCATGGCCCCTCCAGGTCAGGGGCCGGGGCCTCACTGAGCTGCACCACATTTTGGATGGCAGACCATGGACGAGACTGATTCAGCCCTTCACTGCTGTGGGACCTCCTGTTGTCCTTTCATCAGTGCTGCACTGAACGTCCTGCCTGTCCTCCTGTCCCAATGCATCCCCCCGCAGGGAAAGCCCCCGTCTTCTCCTCTCTGCAATGGGCTCTTTTGTCAGAAACCCCAGGGCTGATGCTCTTAACACACACAGGTGCTGTCAATTCTCCGGTAACACCTTGATCTGCTACTGGTACTGATACTAACACGTTCGTTCATTCCCCTGTCCGATTCTACCCGCAAGACCAGAAGTTTTTCCTACTCTAGGCACTCCTGTCCCACCTCTTGCTAGAAGTCACTGGGAGCTTGATGCATTGCTCTGACGGCCAGCCCCAAACCTCCTGGTGCCCACGATGCTGCCTCTGATGCTGAGCCTCTCCTCTGTGCCACCCCAGGCTCTCAACACATCCACAGTGGACAAGAGATCATTTCCCCGGCTGTGGACCGTTCACAACACTCCACTCGAGCGTCTGGTGGCTCACCTTGTGCCCGCCTTCCTGCTGTGCGACACCACTTTTATCCACAGCTTCCTTTCGACATACACAGATGTGGCCACCACACAAGAGGTGCTAGATGAGTTCTTTAATAGGTGAGTGCCCTGCCCCTCCCCAGGACTCTGCGGCTCCAGCTACCTGCATGCTGGGAGTCTTGGGGAGGTCCGCGTACCTCTCTGAGCCTCAGTTTGCTCCTCTGAATAATGGGGAGAACAGAGGAACAACCACCAAGGGCTATTGTAGGGACTCAATGAGCTCCTGACTGGTCGGCCCTTTTGAGAAGCTGAACCCTACGAAAGGTCAGCTGAATCGGCCCTCCAGGGCTCCATGCTAGACAGGAGTCAGACAGTCACATAAGACTCCTCAGGCAGCTGCCGTCCAGTACAGTCAATGTGATGCCCTCCTGTCTCCTCTAGTTATAGATTCATCCTCTATTGCAGAGTGGACGACGCGCCCACCCGCCTATGGAAAAAGTGAGTGGGCACTGGATCAAGTGGGAGGGCCTCCCCTCTCCACACTGTGAGGGGAGTGTGGGGCCTGTGATCAGGGTGCTGGCAGGATCCGCCATCCCAACATCTTGTGATTCCTTCGGGCCGGCAGAGTTCTGACGGCTTCTCAAAGAAGAGAAGACAGCAGTCCAGGAGAGCACTGGAGGGGGCTGTGGGTGCTGTGGGAGCCCAGGGGGGAGTGGAGGAAGCTCCTACAGCACCCAGATGCACCCCTCCCCATCCCAGTCCCACCTCCACTCCCCATCCTGGGACACAGAACAGGAGGTGTCTGAGCATCCTGCTCACTCATATCATAGAACCTCCACGGTGGGGGCTTCGCTGCCTCCCAGGGGGCCCACTCAGTGCTCAGGGACCAAATGACACCCTCCGTGTCAGCCCCTAGCAGGAGGGGAAGGTCACCCACATGGGGCACCTAGTGAATCAGGCAGCACAGAGGCACAGGAGCTAAAGGCTGAGGTATGTGGAGGGCAGTGGGAAATAGGGGCAGGAAACAAAGACCGTTGTTCCTGGATCAGTCAGATATTCACTGCGCCCTACTGTGTGCCAGTGCGTGCAAGGACAGGGCAGATGGCCCCACGCCCTTCCGTCCTGGACTGGCATTCCAGTGGGATGTGCCAGGAGACACTCGAGGACTGTGTCAGGCTTCCCTGAGGAAAAGGATGGGCCAGCACTCCAGGGACCGAGTGCTCTCACTTCCCAAGGTGTTTTCCCAGCCTCTCCTTGGAGACGCGACCTGTTCTGCCAAACTGGCCAGGTCGCAGGCACACGGAAAGTGGGACTGGCCCCTGCCCGGGCAGGAGAAGGAGACACTGGAGCCCAGACCCCCACGGAGGTACCCTAGGAGGGCAGTATGGAAGGAGAGGCCGGTTCTCTGACTCCGCTGCCCACCTGTCTCTCCTCAGGGCCTTGGCCTTCATTCTTGGCACGTGGATGGAATCCTATCCCCAGGACTTTTTCCAGCCCCCACACTTTCCCAGCTTGAGAAGGGTATTGGCCTTCCTTGCGTTCAGCATGCCAGGCTTGCAGGTGGAGCATCAAGCTCGCCTTCTGCTTTCACAGTTGCTGCACCCTGAGCCCAGCGAGGCAGAGAGTCAGGGTGAGCAGGACACGGGCTGTGTGACACGGGCGTGTGTGGAGGCAATGTGGCTGGGCCGCTCAGCACATAGCCTTCAGATGCTGGGGTTAGCTGGGAGCAAGGAGCTGGTTCCCATCACAATTCCCACGGACTCCAGATATGGGAGACCTTCTGGAGGGTGGTTCGTGTACTGAGTCTCCCTGATTGGTGAGCCATTTCCCTTCCATGGGAGGAGCATGGAAAGACAGTCACGTTTGCTTTCCCTGTGTGTGTTTGTCCGTGTCTGTGTGTGTGTGTGTGTGTGTGTGTGTGTGGCATGGTTACTTTGGGGTATCTTTTTCTTTTTCACCATTCACCCATGTTAATTCTTGATTGCAGTGACAGTAGTTTATAACCTTACATAAATTTCAAGTGTACGGCGTTATATACTTCGATTTCTATGTAGATTACAGCAGGTCCCCCACCCAAAGACTAATTACAATCCGTCACCCCACACATGTGCCTTGTCATGTGGATGTGGTTTTCTCTTCTTGGATCTGCAGCACCGGCTCCTGAGAAAGATCCCAACCCAGATGAACATCGACCCCCTGCTCCAACTCTAGTGCCCACCACACCTCAGAGCCACAGATCGACGTCCAGCACTGGAGCCGCCTCGAGCCTCAGCCCGGATGGCACTTCAAGTGATGGAAAGACCATTCACGTCCTCCCAGCAACGAGCCTCAGCCCCTGGACCGTGGCCCCACCGCTGATTTCCCCCCCTTCCCCTTTACCGCCAGTTCATTAAAGTTCTGTTTTGTCTTGCACATACTTCATGCTTTCCTTTAATTTCTCTTGTGATGTTCACTTCAACAGGATGTCATTCCTTGGTCCTTTCCAAACGTCCATTTCCCTGGCCAGGAGGACGCTCACAGTGTTGCCCGACCGTCATCCTGACCTCATTCAAGAACACTGTCGTGGAAGGGAAGGCCTCTCCCTGTTCTCCTCTCAGTCCTCCTCCCTCCCACCCCGTCCCTGGGGCCCGCTGAGCTTTCTGGCTCTATGGACTTACCTCTGCTGGGCTGTTCAGCTGAGCAGATGCATCCAAGATGTGGCCTTTTGTGTGTGGCTACATAATACCTGAGGAGTATGATTAATCACTTTTTAAATTCAAGAAAACAGTTTTTATTAGGGAGAAAAATCCCTGCTCCATCAAAGCTTATGTATGAAAAATGAAGCCCCCATATTGAATATTCTCTTTATCTGGGGATAGGCACCACATTTAAAGGGTGACACGAGAGCTGGAAACCAAGAGGGGAATGGGTGAGGCCGGGAGACACATTTCACATCGTTTCCCTTCCTGGATGGGCCACGGATCAGGTTATTCAATGAGCAAATTACAAAATATGATTATCGCATATTACATGCTTAGATTGATTACAAATATCTTAAGGAATAAAATACCTTATCTACGTTTTTCAGAATTTGGATTGATGATTGCTTTTCATTTAGTAAAATAATGTTTTAATGTGAGTAAGGAAAGAGGGTCCACTCCTCCGACTGGGAAATAATTGCCCACAACAAGTGCCATCCATCTTTTCACTATTCGCTCTACAGGGCAATGATCTGTGAGGACCCATGTGGGAGCATGTATATAGGTGTGTTTTAAGCAGTGTGAGTGGGTTTGGTGGGCGGGAGCCCAGGGCTTTCCTATCCGAGGACCTGATGTCCCACAGGGGAACAGGGACACTCAGTCCTGTCCCCTTGTGCGTTCTCAGTGGCCACACATCACCTTCTACCAAGCAGCCCCGGCTTTGAAGGATTGGACCATCTCCAATTGTTCACTCCATAATTGTACTGGAATATGCAGTTCTGCCAACAACTGATACACCCATTTGGTGGGTTGGCTGCCATTTCCGATGTCTAGACTTGCTTCAGCAAGTTTGATCTTGTTTGGGAAAGCAGGGACTCCAGAGACATTGGAGGTGGCACCTGAAGGAGGAGGCTGGCAAGACAGTGGTCAGGCCATCAGGGTCCCTGGGAGTTGCCCATGGTGCCAAGAATGGCCTGCCCACCCCCGTCCCTCATGTTTCCTCCCCCACAGCATCTTCTGCCCTAAGTCCTGAAACACTCCTCAGCCAAGCCCCTTCCCATAACACACTCCAGGTTCAGACCCCCCTGGGCCAGCCCAGCACACATGCTCCACGATTCAGCTTCTGGGTAGAGCAGCCAGGCCCTGCTTCCTGGCCAGGGGAGACTGCAGGCCAGGCCACTCCTTTCTGCACCCATCTCCACCCTGTCTTGGTCCCGTTCTCAGGAAAAAACCTCTACGGGCAGGTCAGTGACACATCGACGTGACCTTGAAGGTGTCCATCCAGATAAAGCTTTCCGTTGCATCACCAACAAAACTTGACCTTGTGTGAGCAAAGGAGACATTTAGGAAGCAGAGCAGGGGCTGCTGGAGCTTCAGGCTGGGGAGAGCCTCGGTCAGGGCCTTTAGCCCTGGGCAGAGCCCGAGAAACACCCCTCAGCCTCCACCACCAAAAACGCCCTGCCCCTGCCCCTACCACTGCCCACCCTGGGGTCCCTCACGTTCAGTATGTGCAAGGGAGGGGACTCTGCTTCCTGCTAAACAGTCCAAAGGAAGGGAAGTGGGGAGCCCTCCTCTCCTTCCAAGTCAGCTTATGCAGGGTCCACTTCCTCCAAGGCTGTGGGGCAGGCCATGGGCAGCAATCTCTCTCTTCTCTGACACAGGATGGAGCCCCCCAGTCAGAGACCATAGATCATCACAGAGAGGAAACAGGGCCTTGCCTGGAGGGAGCGAGAGGAGCTGCCCTGGACAAGGAGCAGGGAGGACTAGAGAGCAGGGGGCCCTAAGCTGAAGGGCTGCCACAGGCTTGGGCAGCACCACAGTACTAGGGGCATGGGCTCATGGTTGGTTTGCCGAAAGTGTTCAAGATTCACTAAAAAACACACCGGGACACCAGCTGGCCAGGGATGCCTAAGATGCTGTGTACTGATGACTGCACAAGTTCGGTCGGGTGGGCAGGTCTTGTGGACCCAAGGCAGCTCACTCTCTCTGCCTTAGATGGGAGAAGCCCCTTCACTGGGGGCCCAACATTTAGCCCCATGAGTAGATTATGCACTTAACAAACCTCCAGAGTGCAGATCTCAATGCTCATGGCAGTCAATGTCCACAGGCACTAGGACATGATCTGTGGGTCATGTCCATCCCAGCGCTCACCTGGGTCTGATGGGCTGAGCCCCAGTGCTGTAGGAGCCCAACCAAGGGACACGCCACCCTAACTAGAACATGAAAGAAAGGCTTCTGGGTGAACAATTGAGTTGGAGAGAGTCAGGCCTTCTAGGCACAGGGAACAGCGGGGCAGAAGCAGGGCCCCATGGCTGCAGTGGGCTTGCAGCCTGGCAACATCAGGTACAGCTGAGGATTAGTGAGTCCTTTCTGGGGTCTTTTCTGGACACGAATCATCTCCCTGAATCCCCACAACAATTCTAGGATGCAGGTGGAAATACTCTTCATGTTTGACTGAAGAGGAAGCTGAGGCTTAATGAAAGTGTCTCTTTCTATGTCCCACAGAGGGACAGAGGCAGGATCTGAATCCAGAATTCGTAAATCCCTGTGGGGCCCACCTGACAAAGAGACTGCATCCAGATGTTGCAGGAGGGACCTCGCACCTCTAAAGTTACATGAACCTTTGTCCCTGGTTTCCAGAGAGCAACCTGCTCCTGTCCAGGCACTGACTTCTCTGGCACTGGGAGTCATTTCTGGCCCACATGCCAAGCCCCCGTCATAGAGGGTGCAAGTGTCCCCTGAATACAGTGAGGTCTTGAGGCCTAGGGTTTTGGATCCAGAGGAATCCTAGATCCCTGAATTCCCTGCATGATCAGTGTGGATGGAGCAGAGTCCAAAGACAGAGAAACTGCTGTTCTTGTCCCTGCTGAGTTTCTTTCTACCTGGGTGACCCCAGGCAAGCCTCCAAGTATCAGCGACCACATCTCTAAACAGGGAAAGTAAATGGTGCTATTTAATGTGTTGGTGCCGCAAGCACCGTTAATGTGTCGGTGAAAGAATTACTTGAGAAATGTCTTGTGCAATTCTTGACTGGTGCCAGGAGTGCACGGAGAGCCAAATGGAAAGGCAGCCATGTTGGTGGCCATTTACCCAGTCTATCTGTTTTTTCTTTATTGATATTGGAGTTATCCTTAAAAAAAGATGCCAAATCCAAGGTCATTAATATTTGCTCCTACATTTTCTTCTATGACTTTTACAATCTTAGTTCTTTAAGTTATGTCCTTGGTCCATTTTCATCAATTTTCTATATTATTTTAGGTAAGCATCCACCTGTATTCAGTCATTCACAATTCTATGTGTCTGCGTGTGTAATGAAGGACATCTTCCATTGCTACTTGTAAGGAATTTTCATTAGATTCCAAAGAAATTAAAGTAGAGGGTGACATCAGCAACATGGCTGAGTAAGAGGTTCCCTTTATCTATCCCACTTTGAACTACAACTAAATGGACATTCATTGACCAACCAAGGAGACCCACACAAAACAAAAGGATGCCTGAGAGACCCAGAGAGCTACACATCTGAGGGAGGATTGATTGGCCCTCTGAGAAGCAGTGGAGACAGGTAAGCACTCCCTACCCTTCCCTGACAGTCCTGTGCACATGCATGAACACTTCCAAGCCTGGTGTGAGAGCTAATAGTACTGCTGCACCCCAAAAGAGGGAATGCGCCCCAGGGCGACTGTAGAAAGAGGCAGCAGCAGCCCTTAGCCCACTCGTGATAGCTTTCCCAGCAGTGGGGAGACCACCATACCCCTGTGGCCTCAAGGAGTGGCCCAGGCTTGGTCTGCACAAGGAAGACCCCCACCTGCCAAGTATAGTGGGCAGCAAGACTGCAAGAAGAGGTAATGGCTGATCTACATGCTGGGGTGAGCACATCCCTGGCCCAAGTGAGCACCCATAGTACTGCTGTAACCCAAAAGTGGGAATACATCCTGGAGCTATTGTAGGAGGAGGCAGTGACATCCCTTAGCCCACTCATGATCACTTTCCCATGGTAAGGGAGTCAACCAGCCCCAGTGGCCCCGAGGAATGGCCCTGGTCAGGAAGCCCCACCCACCCAGCACAGTCTACACATGCACTCACACACCCTCCAGGCCTGTACAAACACCCATAGCACCCCCAAAACTCCCAGCAGATGTATGGGATCAGAAACACAGCTCCTGCTTCCCCCTAGTGGTAGCAGGTGGAATCTGTCACCTAAAACTACCACAAATGTGCCAACAAGAGATTAGTTAATCAAACACCATGGGAAACTACAGCAACAATTCAGAGCAGAAGGAAAATGACAATTCTCCAGAAACCAACCCTGAAGGCACAGAAACTTACAATCTAAATGACAGAGAATTCAAAATAGCTGTCATAAAGTAACTCAATGAGTTACAAGAAAAGTCAAAAAGACAGTCAATGAGCTCAGGAATAAAATTAATGAGAAAAATAAATATTTCACCAAAGAAATTGAAACTATAAAAAAAGCATAAATTCTGAATATGAAGAACACAATTAATGAAATAAAAACCAATCCAGAATCCTTTAAAAATAGAGCTGATGTCATGGAGGAAAGAATTACTGATTTAGAGCATAGAAATATAAAAATGCTACAGGTAGAGGAAGAGACAGAACTAAGATTTTTTAAAAATGAAGGAATTATTTGGGAAACATTTGACTCAAGTAAGAAATTCAACAAAAGGATTATAGGTATTCTATAGGGAGAAGAAAGGGAGAAAGGAGCAAAGAGCCTGTTCAAAGAAATAATAGCTGAGAAATTCCCAACTCTGAGGAAGGAATCAGATTTATACATGAAGCTAATACAACACCTAATTACATCAATGCTAAAAGACATTGTCCATGGCATATAATAGTAAAACTGGCAAAAGTCAACAACAAAGAAAAAACATTAAGGGCAGCAGGTAGAAGAAAATAACCTACAGAAGAACCCCTATTAGGTTTTCAGTGGGTTTCTCCGCAGAAACTTTACAGGCTAGGAGCAAAAGGAATGATATATTCAAAATACTGAAAGACAAAAACTTTCAGCCAAGAAAACTCTATGCAGTGAAGCTATCCTTCAGATATGATAGAGAAATAAAAGCTTTCCCAGATAAACAAAAACTCCCACTAGACTTCCCCCATAGGAAATGATTAAAGATGCCCTCATACTGGAAACAAAAAGGCAAAGGCCTACAAAGCTTTGAGCAAGGAGACAGACAGACAAAGTCAGAAAAATGCAGCTCTCTCTCAGAACAAAGAAGCAAATACTCAATTATAACTTAAAAGACAAAGGGAAGGAAAGCATCAAAAGTAACTATAAACATTTCAACTTAATCACAAACTCACAACACAAAATAGAATAACTAGTGACAATAATAACTCAGAAGGGGAAGAGGGAAGGGATGGAACTTTCTTAGGCTAATGGAGATAAGATGCTATGAGGAAAGGGGACTAATTCATCTATGAGATCTTTTATACAAACCTCATGGTGACCACTAAACAAAAAATCAGAGCAGAGTGACAATTCATTAAAAAAAGAGAGAAAGCTGGGGGCTGGCCCCATGGCTGAGTGGTTAAGTTCGCGCGCTCCGCTGCAGGCAGCCCAGTGTTTCGTTGGTTCGAATCCTGGGCGTGGACATGGTACTGCTCATCAAACCATGCTGAGGCAGTGTCCCACATGCCACAACTAGAAGGACCCACAATGAAGAATATATACAACTATGTACCGGGGGGCTTTGGGGAGAAAAAGGAAAAAATAAAATCTTTTAAAAAGAGAGAGAGAGAGAGAGAGAGAAAGCTGAGAAAACCTCCACAGAAAACCACCAAAATGAAATGGCAGTCAGAAATATAAAGGAAGAGAAACAATGGAAACATAGAACAACCAGAAAAGAAGAGATAAAATGGCAGTATTAAGCCCTGATATGTTACTAACCACCCTGAACATAAATGGATTGAATTCTTCAGTCAAAAGACACAGAGTGGCTGGATGGATTAAAAACCAAGACCCAACAATATGCTGCCTGCAGGAAACACATCATAAAGCAACTATTAACAGAACTAAAGGGGAAAATTAGTAGCAACACAATACTAGTAGGGGACCCCAACACACCAGTTACATCAATGAACAGATCCTCCAGACAGAAAGTCAACAAGGAAATAGTGGATTTAAATAAAACATTTGATTAGATGGACTTAATAGATATAGAGAGTATTCCATCCGAAAACAGCAGAATACACAGCCTTCTCAAGTACACACAGATCATTATCAAAGATAGACCATGTTAGGGAACAAGGCAAGCCTCAATAAATTTAAGAATATTGAAATAATCTCAAGCACCTTTTCTGACCACAATGCTATGAAACTAAAAATCAACTATAAGAAAAAAACTGGGAAAGTCACTTATATGTGGAGACTAAACAACAAGCTACTGCACAACCATTGAAGAATTCAATCAAGAATAAATGAAGAATCAATTCAAACAAGATGGATGAAGAATTCAAAGAAGAAATTTAAAATTAACTGGAGACAGGGGCCAGCCCCATGGCCAAGTGGTTAAGTTCACATGCCCCACTTCAGAAGCCCAGGGTTTCACTAGTTCAGGTCCTGGGCCCAGACATGGCACCACTCCTCAGGCCATGCTGAGACTGCCTCCCACATAGCACAACCAGAGGCACTCATAGCTAGAAAATACAACTATGTACTTGGGGGCTTTCAAAAGAAGAAGAAGAGGGGGGAAAAAAGAGGAAGATTGGCAATAGACGTTAGCTCAGGTGCTAATCTTTAAAAAATAATTACCTGGAGATGAATGAAAATAAAACATGCCAACTCTTATGGGATGTAGCAAAAGCAGTTATAAGAGGGCAATTCATAGCCCACCTCTACAAACAAGAAAAACTTCAAATAAGTAATCTTAAATTGCACCTAACAGAGTTAGAAAAAGAAGAACAAAGCTCAAAGTCAGAAAAGGAGGGAAATAAAAAATTAGAGCAGAAATAAATGAAATAGAGATATAAATAAAGCAGAAAGGATCAATGAAACTAAGAGCTGGTTCTTTCAGAAGATAAACAAAATTGAAAAACCCTTAGCCAGACTCACCAAGATAAAAAGAAAGAAGGCTCAAATAAATAAAGTTAGAAATGATAGAGGAGAAATTACAATGGATACCACAGAAAAACAAAGGATTATAAGAGAATACTATGAAAAACTATATGCCCACAAATTGGATAACCTAGAGAAATGAATAAAGTCTTAGACTCATACAAACTCCCAAAACTGATCAAGAAGAAATAGAGAATCTGAAGAGACCAATCACAAGCAAAGAGATTGAAATAATAATCAAAAACATCTCCCTCAAAAAAAGCCAGGACCACATGGCTTCTCTGGAGAATTCTACCATTAATTCAAAGAAGATTTAATACCTATCCTCCTCAAACTATTCCCAAAAAGAGAAGAAGAAGGAACACTTCCTAACTCATTCTATGAGGCCAACATTACCCTGATACCAAAACCAGGCAAGGACAACATGAAGAAGGGAAATTACAAGCCAATGTCATTGATGAACACAGATGCAAAAATCCTCAACAAAATACTGGCAAACTGAATACAGCAATACATTAAAAGGATCATATGCCATGATCAAGCGAGATTTATTCCAGGGATGCAGGGATGGTTCAACATCCACAAATCAATCAATGTGATAAACCACATTAACAAAAGGAGGAATAAAAACCACATGATCATCTCAGTAGATGCAGAGAAAGCATTTGACAAGTTTCAACATCCATTTATGGTAATAACTTTTAATAAAATGGGTATAGAAGGAAAGTACCTCACCATAGTAAAGGTCATATATGACAAACCCATAGGCAACATCATACACAACAGTGAATGAGTTAAAGCCACCCCTCTGAGAAAAGGAACAAGACAAGGATGCCCACTCTCACCACTCCTATTCAACATAACACTGGAAGTTTGGGCCAGAGCAATTAGACAAGAAAAAGAAATAAAAGGAATCCAAATTGGAAAGGAAGAAGTGAAACTCTCACAGTTTGCCGATGACACGATTTTATATATAGCAAACCCCAAGGAATCCATCATAAACTATTAGAAATAATCAACAACTACAGTAAAGTTGCAGGTTACAAAATTAACTTACAAAAATCAGTTGTATTTCTATACACTAACGACAAACTAGCAGAAATAGAAGTCAAGAATACAATGCCATTTTCAACTGCAACAAAAAGAATAAAGTATCTAGGAATAAACTTAACCAAAGAAGTGAAAGACCTATACACTGAAAACTATAGGACATTACTGAAAGAAGTTGAAGAAGGCATAAAGAAATTGAAAGATATTACACACTCATGGGTCAGAAGAATGAACATAGTTAAAATGTCCATATTACCTAAAGCAATCTATGGATTCAATGCAATCCCAATCAGCATCCCAATGACATTCTTCCAGGAAATAGGACAAAGAAACCTAAAATTTATATGGAACAAAAAAAGACCTCAAATAGCCAAAGCAAACCTGAGAGAAAAGAACAAAGCTGGGGGCATCACAATGGCTGACTTCAAAATATACTATAAAGCTCTAGTAATCAAAACAGCATGGTACTGACACAAAAATAGACGCACAGATCTATAGAATCGAATTGAAAGCCCAGAAATAAAAATGTCTATGGACAGTTAATCTTTGACAAAGGAACCAAGAACATACAACGGAGAAAGGAAATCTCTTCAACAAAATGGTGCTGGGAAAACTGGAACACCACATGCAAAAGAATTTAAGTAGACCATTATCTTAAAACATACCTAGAAATTAACTCAAAATGAATTAAAGATTTGAATGTAAGACCTGAAACCATTAATCTCCCAAAAGAAAATATTGGCAGTACACTATATGACATGGGTCTTAGCAGCATCTTGTTGAATACCATGTCTACTCAGGCAAGGGAAACAAAAGAAAAAATTAACAAATGGGACTACCTCAGACTAAAAAGCTTTTGCAAGGCAAAGGACGCCATGAAAAAAATGAAGAGACAACCCAACAACTGGGAGAAAATATTTGTAAATCATATATCCAGCAAGGGGTTAATTTCCAAAATATGTAAAGAACTCATACAACTCAACAACAAAAAAACAAATAGATCAAAAAATGAGCAGAGGATATGAACAGATATTTTTCTAAGAAGATATACAGATAACAAACAGACCATCTGTGTGAAAAGATGTTCAACATCACTAATTATTAGGGAAATGCAAATCAAAACTACAATGAGAGACCACCTTACAGCAGTCAGAATGGCTACAATTACCAAGATAAGAAATAACAAATGTTGGAGATGATGTGGAAAAGGGAACCCTCATGCAGTGCTGGTGGGAATGCAAACTGGTGTAGCCACTGTGGAAAACAATATGGATATTTTTCAAAATATTAAGAATAGAAATACCATACGATCCAGCCATCCCACTACTGAGTATTTATCCAAAGAACTTGAAGTCAACAATCCAAAGAGATTTATGCACCCCTATGTTCATTGCAGCACAGTTCACAATAGCCAGGATGTGGAAACAACCCAAGTGCCCTTCTACAGGTGAACGGATAAAGACGATACACCATGGAATACCAACCAGCCATTAAAAAAAGGCAAAATCGTCCCATTCGCAACAACATGGTTGGTTGTTGATGGCATGATGTTAAGCGAAATAAGCCAGACAGAGAAAGACAAATACTGCATGATTTCACTCATATGTGGAAGATAAACACACACATGGACAAAGAGAACAGATTAGTGGTCAGCAGAGGGGAAGAGGGGTGGGAGGGTGTGAAGGGGTAAAGGGGCACACATGTATGGTGACAGACAAAAATTAGACTACCAGTGGTGAGCACGAAGAAGTCCATACAGAAATCGGTAAATTATAATGTACATCTGAAATTACACAATCTAATAAACCATTATGATCTCAATGAAATCACTGAAAAAAATTAAAATTTTAAATTAAATTGAAATTAATTAAAAATTAAATTTAAAATAAAAAATTTAAAAATAAATTAAAGCAGAACATCAAATAAATAATTCTTAAAGAAATTCTCTAAGGTTATGAAACATATTCTGGAGAAGATTAACTTGTAAAGTGGAATTGGAAGTGGGGTGGCATCTTTGTGGTTAGCAGCTCCCCACCGCCGTTTGGTGGCCACGTGAGAAACTGCAGGAGTGCTGCAGGACTCCCTGCTTCTGCCAGCAAAAGAAGCCACATTCAAATTTAGACCTGTTCACAGGATTGCAGGTAGATCAAGAAAAAATATTGTAACATTCCATGTTTGGGGGTGCCTTCTAGGGAAAGTCATTATATAGTCTTTTCAGAATATGAAAAAATAGGCCTCTTCCCAAGTTCAGTACTGCAGGGCACCTGAAGCTGAGTACCTGAGTTAGGCACTGGGTTCCAGGGCAGAAAACGGAGACAAGGGTGCTGCCTCCCAGGACGCACAGCGGGTGGGAAGTATTGGGAACCCCTGGTCTATATCCCAGCTCTGCATGTCTGCTTTAATGACAATAGTAAGCACATAGTTTCAGTTATGCAAGATTGCAAGACGAATAAATTCTAGGGATCTGCTGTTCAACACACTGCCTGTAGTTAACAATACTGCATTGTACACTTCAAAAATTCGTTAAGAGGATAGATCACATGTTCTTATCACAAAAACAAAGGGCACAAGGAAATTTTTGGAGAAGATGGATATGTTATTACCTTGATTGTGGGGATGGCTCACGGATGAATGCATATGTCGAAACTCATAAAGTTATATATGTTGAGTATGTGTAGATATTTTTGTATCCAATTATACCTCAATAAAGCGGTTAAATAAATATAGAGAGAGATTAACAGAAAAGTAAATTGCAAAAAAATAGACTAATAAATGGATAAATCTCTAGCAATATTTGTCAAGAGAAAATATCATGAGGCACAAACAAACGGTAGAAATACAAAAGTGTATAGAAATTCAGATAGAGAAGCAAATACTGAAATAAAAGAATTATCTAAATAGCCATATACTGATAAATTTTAAATATTTAAAATATTCCATGAAATAGACAAAGTCCTTGAAAACGTAATTTCAAAAACTGACCCCAGAGAGCTAGAAAACACAAATAGCCCTACAGCCATGAAAGAAATTAAGTTAGTATTTTAAAATATCATATTCAAGTGGCTTTACAGGGCAATGCTACTATTTACAGAACATCTAACGCTGATTTTTCCTTTTATTCATTTAACACGTACTTAGTGCACACCAAGTTCTAGGCTCTCTTCTGAGTAATTTTTGTATAACTTTCACTTAATCTTCGTAACAATCATATCAGATAGTTATGATAAATATCCACCACTTATAGATGAGAAGATTTAGACACAGAGAAGTTAAACAATTTTCTAAAGGTCATACAGTTATCAAGTGACATTGATGGACACGAAACCTGGCAATTTGGCTCTAAAGACTGAGCTGTTAACCTTCACACTACTGTCTCCTTGGTGAGAAAATCATCACCTTGCAAAGACATACGCCAAACAAGTTCAGTACAGAATTATTTATACTAGTAAAACATTGAATACAAGCTAAATTAGCAACCATAGGAGGACAGTTAAATTATGAACTATAGATGAATTACGATGCAGCCATTTAAAATCTTTTTTAAGAGTGCTTAATGAAATGGAAAACATATAATACTATGTTAAAGAAAAGAATCAAGATATAAAATTTAATTTTTTTAGTCATTTGCATAGATAAAAATTCATATATCCATGTGTACAAATATTTTTAAATGGAGAAGAATATTTTCCAAAATACTAGAGAATTACTTTTGAATGGCAAAAATACGAATTTTTAAAATTTCTTATGTATATTTTTCTGAATTTTTCCATCTATTACCTACACATTTTTTAATTCAGGGTAATTTTTGGAAATATTCTTAATGCTTTGTGCTAGATAAGGACTTCACATTCTTTTTAGCAGTCTAAAATCCCCAGCCTGGCATTCATTCTACAGGAAATACAGGATTAAGAAGATTGTTGTTTTATTAATTGCTGTCTGAAAACCGAGAAGTTATTTATTTCATTCATTGTAGTTTTAAACAATAAATGGCCTCAAAGTAAATGAACTATATATTTTTTAAAATTATATTCCCTCCAAAGCAACCCCAATCCCAATGAATGGAAAAGTTGGAAATATATAGTCTTAAGTCAGCAGACACTACTCCTCTTAAAGGAATGTCTTAGTCTTGTCAATAAAACAAATTAGGTAAATGGGACTAGCTGGCTGAACAAAAGTGGATCTGTGACATTTAAACACCGTCATTCCAAATTATAGTTGTAGAAAGAAGTGGAGAAGTAGACAATGACCATTAGGACACCACAGTGGTAACTGCTGCAGGCAAAATCCACTAATGGATGGGAAATTTTACAGATAAATAGGATATTTGCATGGTTTAAAAGTACCTCCCTCCAAATACTTATTAATTATGGAGTGGTTTTAAAATATGTCCACAAATTATTTGATAATCTTCTTTCCAGAAGGCAGAGCTTAATTCCCCTTTCCTTGAGCATGAATTTATTATGAACTTAATGACTGCTTCTAATGAATAGAGTATCAAAAGGGAAATGTAATAACTTTAAAATCGAAAAACTGGCACACACCACATTGACCAAGTGGCATAATGAGCCACGTTGATACCATGTGTCCTCTGCTATGATGAGTTGAGAGAGCGCATAATCTCTGCGGTATTCTTGCCAGATTCCATAACCCCAGCCCAATTGTGAAAAAATAGCAGACAAAGCCATATTGAAGTACATTCTACGAAATGCCTGACCACTATTCTTTCATAGTGCCCAGCTCATGAAAAACAAGAGAAGGCTGTGGCAGTGTCACAGATTGTAGGAAACCAAGGAGACATCAGAACTAAATGTCCTAGGCCAGATCCTATAGTGCATTTGTGAACAACTGGTGAAATCTGAATAAAGTGTGTGGTTTAGTTGACAGCATTGTTCCAATGTTAATTTCTTAATTTTGATAAATGTGCCATGGTTCTGTAGGATGATAACATTACAGCAAGCTGGTGAAGCGTCTATGGGAACGCCGTATATTACCTTTGAAATGGTTCTATAAATCTAGAATTGTTTTATAAAATACACTGTTTTTAAAAACCCTTCAACAACCATGTGGACCATAGCCCACATCTAAATCAATGGCCCCTTTACACATAGTTGTTCATGCCAGAAATCTGGAAACCAGGATATAAATATGAAAATCCGCAACTTTTCTTTCTCTACTCCTACCATCCCAAACTAACTCTGCATCATTCCTCAGCAGAACTGCTACAGTAGTCTTCTTCTGGTTCTCCATATTACTCATTTGCCTTCCTCCCCAGTCCATTCTCCATATAAGAGTTGGAGCGATCTTTATAAAACACAAACCCGTTATGCCACGAATGCGCTTAAAGCACTTTAGTGGCCTACCATTCTCTCAAGATGGGGTTCATTGCCCGTAGTATGACCCATGAGTCTCTGCCTAGGCCTGTCTTCCTCTCCGGTTTCGTCTTGGGCCACTCTTCCTCTCCTTCATAAAGCTGCCGACCACACCCTCCTCTCACCCAGCTTGCATAAAACGCACTCCTGACATCAGGCATTTTATATGCTATTTCCCCCTACCAGAATTCTCCTCTCTTATCCTCCTCACTTTTCCTTTTCTGGCTAACTCCATATCCTTCAGGTCTCTGCTTAAATATCACTTCATCAGGCAGGTCTTTAATGCCGAGGCCCCCAAAACCTTCTAGACCAGATGACGGCCATCTTCCATACACTTTTGCCAGCTATGATTTCACTGGAAATTCTCTTAAATTTTCTCCACCTGAGTTTCCTAATCTCTAAAGCAGAAGGCTCAGAAGGTTGGTCAAACAACAGGTAACATTCATGGATCACTTAGGATATGCCAGGCATTTGAGTTGTTACTCACAACAGCCCTGTTGCGGTCAGTGAATGACTCTTGGTGACCTGCAGCCCAGCTTCTTCTTTCTTGTGAGGTGAAGCACGTCTGACTAAGCCTCACTTGGCTCACATCGCCTTGGACATCTGCCCTGGGAACTCATGAAGGAACCTTCACATTCCTGACCTTTCAGGGCTAACCTTGAGAGGTCTTGTAGAAATGTGGGTTAATTCTCCTTGAGCAGCTAGACATCATCTCGTATTCACTACTTTATGCTGACCACAATGAGTGAACCTGAGTTAATTATTTCAATATTCCTTCTATTAAGGGATATTATATCACTCCTTGTCCCACCTTCTATTGTGGCCAGCTTGCCTGATGTCTTCTCCAGGGTTTCCTGACCTATCTCACTGTGAAATGGCAGAACTGCCTCCTCTGTGGCTTCATCCCTGTGTCTGTCAAAGGCCTCCTCCCAGCTACCTGTACTTTCTTTCAGCTCTGCTCGAAGGAATTACCTAACCCTCCTTTAGAAGTCCTTCCTTTCCCTTTTTGTTCTCTATTTCTAAACAGACATTCTTCTCAGGTCCTGTACTTCTATTCTTCTTACCCACCTTTACGATTCTTGAAGATCTTCTTTGCATGCTTCTAGTATCAATCACTCACTCTGTCCCCTTTGGTCTCCTCCCTCCGTTAGTTTCTCTTGATGAAACTTGTCAGGGGGACAGCCTGTGCTCAACAAAAATCTATGTGTTCCTCTACATTTCCAAGCCTCAGTAGCAGTTAGACTGTGGCAATAAGACCAGTTCTGGCCAATGAACTATGAGAAGGGACATGTGTTAATTCTGGGCTAAAGTAGTTAAGAGCAGATGTTTCCTCTCTCTCTCTTTCCAGTTCTAGCTCTCTTCCTCAGCCCCAGAAATGTCGGAGGACAAGTACTCCAGACTGCACACCTAAAAGATCAAGAAGGGTCACCAGAATCATTTTGAGTGAAAAACAAATCTACATTGTCTTAAGTCAATGAGATTTTTCTGCTTTTCTGTTGCCATCAGGAATTATAAATCCTACTTACTAGAATAAACCTTCTCCCCCTCTTTTACCCTGGAGAAACTGATGAAGCTTTTTTCCTCTGAATCTATCCTATCTCATTTTTCTTACAAGGTACCACCTTCCTCCACTTACTTTTTCACATGCTTCCTATTCACCTTAAGCTACTCTATTTTCCTTTATATTTAATTTTTACCACCATTATAATAAATAATCTGAGAAGAGAGTCCCTCTTGTACTATGTTGTCTTGGCCTGGTTTTCTCTAGAAAACAATAGCCTAAAGCCACAGGCTGATGCTTTATTGGGAGGAGCAACCCCAGAGCAGCAAGACTGAAGGATAAGGGAAGTGATCTAGAAAGTAGAAAATCAGCTACAAGGTGGCACGTTGCAAAGCTGGCCTTCCCGAGGAGATCCAGCCAACTTCTCAGTCATGCAGGGCATCGGTAGAGAGGCTGTACGGAGCCACTGCGTATGGGAACAGCCTGAAGGAGTATGAAAGGCACAGAATTTATCTGCCAGCTTGTTTCTGTCTCCTGTCTCTCAATGGTCAAAGTTTGCCCTATATTTTCAGGTTTTATAAACTGACTTCTCTAGGTAGCCCCTGGGAATGTGAGTTCTCATGCGGCAAGTTTTGGTGTTTCAGCTGAGACTAGAAATTTTGGAAGGTACCATATCTTCCGAGGGTCTGGGCAGTTCATCTGAGGCACTGAAGCTAATGTGATCGCTGGCATGGAACAGACTGTGCTGGACCCTGGTTCTCATCATATAGGAGACAAGGAAACTACAGGAGTGGTGGCCAAAGATCCCCATCTAACAAGTAGCCAAGACCCAGGGGACAAGAGGTTGAGCAAATATGGAGAGGAAAATAGACTGGGTCTGGTACAAATGGCATAACTCTTTGGTCTCAACTGATGTGTCAGATATTTTCTCAGCTTTTTATTGGTCTCTAGACTTAAGGGTTGCTAAAACCTCAAAAAGCTACAGAGGACCTCACTCTATACAAAAATCCAAATACCAATTGACAGGAAGATCATGTATAAAACTTACAAATGACCACTGCAAAAAAGTGCCACTATGTAACTAAAACCCCTTAAAACATGTTTATTCCAAATGTTCATTTATCCTTCACCATATACAAAACACAAGAGCCACAAAGCCAGCTGAAAGAGCTCTTCTCGAAATATATATCCTCAATGATATGCAATTCAGCAGTCTTTTGCATAAATACAAAATCTCTAATGCAAATACAGGATCATTTCAATTACCTCCTGGAGCTGGCTAACAGTTGTCAACAACAGAGACATGACATTTCATTCAAAACTATCGTGGGCCATGAGCGTCAAGGAGCAGAAAAGAATCAGCCAGAGACTCAGGAAGCTTACAATTATGCCAACCACTCCAGCCCTGCAGTTGAAATGCCCTAATGACAGGGTATCTTTGAACCATCTCTACTCCAGTGGCAGAGACAGACAGAGGAAGGGGTAATCAGCCTGAGAAATTCATTCAGCCGCCACTGCAGGGCACGTCATGTGCTTCTCTGTGGACCAGTGAAGCGAACTGAGGGAGCTGTGAGGTTTGCTGCCCAGACTCCTGGTTTAAAAACAGGAGAAAAGGCTTGAGCCCCTGCCGGCCTCCTGCTCTCACCCAGCAGGACAGTGATTAGCTGTGCTTTCTCTGAGCCATTTCCTTTAATATCTTTATTGGCCATTTTCCATGTCTGTGTCTGGAGCCTGGCTATGAGATAACATTTGCAGGGGGCACCTGAGCTGTTGCAAGGTCTGCAGTCATGTGAGCTCAGGGCTGGAGGGGTGCATGGTGTGATTTCAGCTGTGAAAGGCATCTAGCAGCATGAGACACAGCAGAGGCTGTTGTCAGTTTGGATTTGGTGGGATTTCACTCCAGCTTTGGGACCTCTGGTAACTCAAGATGTCTGTGCTCTCAGGGTATTTTCTGATGCCAGAAAGGACAATGACGCTAATTGATCCATGCCAACCTTGGGCTGGGGAAGCAGATGTTTTGGTCCACAAACCCTTCCCTTTCCTGGGAATGCTGATTCAAAAGTCAATTGCCTACAGGAAACTAGAATGTGGTCACTACTCCCTATTTCAGTACAAGATTGGACATCAGGGGAAAGAAAAGCATTTGTGAGGAAATGAAGCTATATGACCTTGGATAAGTTATGCAATATCTCTCTGGCTCAATTTCCTAACCTATAAAACAGGTTTAATAATAATTCCTACCTCAGAAGATTGTTATTAAGATAAATGAGTTATTATTTATAAAATGCTTGCATATAGTAAGTGCCATATAAGTGTTCAATAAGCAAATGAATAGATCAATGAATGAGTGAATGAATGAATAAGTGAATGAACAGAGCCACTGTGCCTCCTCCTCATTCCAGCTAGGGAAAATAAATACCTCAATCTCCGTCATAACCGCTCCATTCTTCTCACCCCGTCCATCAGTCCTACGCTAATAAGGACCCTTCAATCCACCTAAATGAAAGAATCATCTTTATCAGAGTAGATAGCATTTCTGATTCGTGACTTGAGTACGTAGTGATCTACCAGGCATGCTATTCCCTGACACAGCTGTCTTTTACTTAACACTGGGCCCACATGATTCCGTTCTGTAGGTCAAACCTGGAGAGTTCTGCAAACAATTATTTCCTTAATAGGTAGGTATTCGGAAAATCCTAATTTCAAAGCCAACTACAGAAGTGGGGTAAAATTTGTCATCAATAAATCATGATTGAATGAATAAAAGCACACTCTGACCTTGAGTTCCAATTCTCATGCCTGAGATTCTGCTTTACTGTAGAATCTAAATGTCCACCTTACACAACTTTATGATAACCATCTCCTCACCACCTCCTACCATCATCTTCCACCCCCACTCCCATCCCGTGTTTTATGGGTTTCACGAGCTTGAGAATTCATCCACAACCATTTCTCTGCAGAGCAAGACCAATAAAACAAGACTTCCTGTTCTGTCTCACCAACTTTTGTCATATTGCTGAAAGCTATCCTTAATGTTTTTACATGAGGGTAGAATGGTCACTGAGGGAAGACATTATTCTTTTTCTCTTGAAAGAGTAGTTGTGAAACATTATGTGGCTTATTGCAAGAGGCCCCTCCTCTGTGAAGCAAAATAAATCATTTCTTCCTTTGTGGTCAACATAGCCCTTTGTTTGCACATTTATCACAACATTTAAATTTCCTACAGGAACTGTGACTGTGTCTTATTCAATGTTGTATCCAACGCGCTTAACACATTGCTTCATACTGAAATACGTGTTTGATGTATAGTCAGATGACAAGAGAAAATCACGTAACATAGTCTCAAAAATTTATTTTTCTCTTTAGATTTGATTGGCCAGAAACAATAAATATCTTAACCCCTAGACTTAAAATCACTGTGTTCATTTTGTTAAACTGTGATGACATATTAATTTAAGAACCTGCTGTCTGGCCAGGCTTACAAAAACCATTTTATTGAAAGGCAGCAGAGGAGGGGTTTGAAGTGAGAAATACCTGGGTTCCCATCGCAACTGCACTATTCATCAGCTCCGTGAACTTGGAGAAATTATTTTAAGCTTCTGCTCTTTGCTCTTCTTATCTTTAACATGGTGGGAAAGGTGATAAGCCTTGCATGTGTTTGTGGGGAAGACAAAAGCAGACAACACATTCAACAAATGATCCTGGAACAACTGGTCATCCACACGCAAAAAAGTGAATCTAGACACAGACCTTATACCCTTCACAAAAATTAACTCAAAATGGATCGTAGACCTAAATTTAAAATGCAAAACCATAAAACTCCTAGAAGATAACAAAGGGGAAATCACAGATGACCGTGCGTATGGTGATAACTTTTTAGATATGACACCAAAAACATGTTCCATAAAAGAAATAATTGATAAGCTAGACTTCACTAAAATTAAAAATTTCCATTCTGTGAAAGACACAGTTAAGAGAAGGAGAAGATAGGCCAGGCTGGAAGAACATATTTGCAAAAGGTGCATCTGATAAGGGATGGTTATCAAAACATACACAGAACTCTTAAAATTCAACAATAAGAAAACCACCTGAGTAAATAAATGGGTTCAAAAGACCTGAACAGACATCTTGCCAAAAAAGATATAAAGATGACAAATAAGCATATGATAAGATGCTCCACATCATAAGTCATTAGGGAAATGCAAATTAAAACAATGAGATACCGCTACAAACCACTAGAATGGCCAGAACACTGATACCACCAAATGCTGGTGAGGACCTGGAGCCACAGGAACTCTCACTCATTGCTGGCAGGGATGCAAAATGGCACAGTCACTTTGGAAGACCATTTGGTGGTTTCTTACAAAACTAAATATACTCTTACCATACAATCCAATAACTGCACTCCATGGTATTTACTCAGAGGAATTGAAAACTTATGTCCAATAAAACCTACACACAGATCTTTATATCAGCTTTATTCATAATTGCCAAAACTTGGAAGCAACCAAGGTGTCCTTCAGTGGGTGAATGAATGAATAAACTGTGGTACACCCAGACAATGGAATAGTATTCAGCACTAAAAAGAAATGAGCTATCAAGCTATGAAACAACATGGAGGAAACTCAAATGCATATTACTAAGTGAAAGAAGCCAATCTGAAAGTCTACTTACTGTATGATTCCAACTATATGACATTCTGGAAAAGGCAAAACTATGGAGACAGTAGAAAGATCAGTAGTTGCCAGGAGTGAGGGAGGAGGAATGAATAGGCAGGGCACAGAGGATTTTGAGCACAGCAGAACTATTCTGTATGATACTATAATAGCAGTTACATGTCAAAACCCACGTTTGCTTGTCAAAACATGTTTGTCAAAACCCATAGAATGGACAAGAGTGAACCCTAGTGTAAACTATATGAATGATAATGCTGAGTCAATGTAGGTTCATCGATTGTTGGAAATGTGCCACCGTGGTACAGGATGTCAATGCGGGAGAGGTTGTGTGTGTTTAGAGGCAGGGGTTCATGGGAACTCTCCACGTCTTTCTGCTCAATCTTGTGGTGAACCTAAAACTGCTATTAAAAAAACATTATTAATTTTAAAAAACAGCAACAGAGGTAACATGCCCTGAGACTGTGTCAGGCACGTGGCAGACAGCAAACAGTAGCTGCCAGTATTTTATTTATTAATAATAGCATTATTTTACAAAAGTCTCAAGATTATTAAATAACTTCTAAAATAAGTATTGGGTGCTACAAAGACTTGAGAATTTTTGAAGACCAACACACCCGCACGTACTCGTTTCTGCCTTGCTAATGTGACACTGGTACCATGCAGCTGAATCCTAATATTCCATATCAGGCACCAAAATTTAATAAGCATGCAAAAGCCCCTGACAGAATTAATAATTATGATCAAAAAACCATGAGCAACTGATTTTAATGATCAGATAAGGAACTTATTTCCAGCCACCCACCGTGAGAAACTAATCTTCCTCGCATTCTAATCTACTGACACACACCGTCCGGGCTCATATAAGCTCTTAATAATGAATAATCTATCCATGAGTATAATTCTGCTGAGCAGAAAATGGGGGATTATAGAACATTTCAGGAAGAATTCGTTTTCTTTTTTCCCCATTAGCCATCCTTTCCATTAATTTTCTTTAAATATTGATTTGACTGCTGCTGCCCCCTTAAGGATATAAGAGGATGTTTACACACGTGTGAAAGAGTGTTCAATTCTGCCCCAGAGAAAAGGCACATGGGAAGGGCATTAGAGCCTAGACACAGAGTGCACAGGACTCGCCGACATATTGTTATTACATATTAATATACAATATTATAATTTTATGTTATAATTTTATAGTAATATATTATACTATAGAATATATTGCAATTATATAATAATGTATTATATTATAATTATATAATAATATGTTATATTGTAATATACATTAATAATCCCTAAAGAAGACCATCTGCCAATGCTGAATTCATCCTTTCTGAAGTCTTAGAGTAAAGTGGTAACTACAGACCATGCATTCATAAATTACACACATGAACCTGCGGACATTTACACACGCACACACACTCACACTGCACCCTTTGCTCACCCAGGCTCAGTGGTGAATGGTCTGATAATTCTGAGTATTCCCACCACAAAGAGCATAAGCCCAGCTTTTCTTGTACTGTAGGGGGGTCTCAGCTGCATTAAACAATTCAATCAGAAACTTTGAGACAAAGCCCATAATGGTGCCCTTGAGCTAACTGACCTGCCACCAAAGAAGAAAAGAGAAGGAAGGGAGAAGGAAAAAGGAAGAGGAATGACTTAAAGTAGTTTATTCATTTGTTCACTCATTCAATATTATTGAGCGCCCACTATGTGTCAGGCACTGCGCTTGTAGCTAGGGGTACTAAGGTGACAGTCTCTGCCTTCAAAACCTCATGGGAACTACAGCCAGGCAGTGAGGGAATTCTTCCCAGCCAGATCCCAAGGAAGCTCCTGCATCTCTCCCTGGTTCTTTAATCTCCTGGTTCCTACTGCGGTGTCCCTGATGCTGTGATCATGGAAAGAACTCAGTCTGGGGCTTGGAGAGACCTGGGTTTAAAATCCTCTCTCTAGCCTTACTGTCTCATCTGAGCCATGTCTTTTCACTCGTCTGAGCTTCTGTAAAATGGGAATAATAAATCTACTTAGTAGCATTGTCTTGAGGGTTAGTAATGATAAGGAAGCGCCGGCAGGCTTCTGAAACAAGCTCACTGGTCTTTGCAGTCTTCACTTCTCCGTGTCCTCGGTGGCCTGTGGGGAGTGATCCCTCCCTGCATCCACAGCTTCACAAGCAGCAACCCAGATCCCACCACACCACCAGGAAGGGAAGGGCCAGGGCCAACGTCAAACCTCCCCATGGAGAGCATCAGGATCAACCCACCCGGCCTCGTACTCTGTTTATCTCAGACCCTCCCAGAAGCACAAGCCTCCATGATCAGCCATTACCACCAGACCCCCCGTCCCCTTTTCTGCTCTGTTCTTTCCCTAACTAAGCTCAACCTCCCACTCTCTCCTACCTCCCACAACCACTGTGCCCTCTGGAATCTGTGATCAGCGAATATCCCTACATCCACCAGCTCTTCTCTCTTGGTTCCCTTCATCTCTTTGTTTGACTTAGCTGTCCCCGTAAACATTGCTCCCCTAGCATGCTTCTCAGTATTTTTCTCTCAGCCCCTTTGCTCCTCAGGGTTAGAAGAAAGCGGTGTGTCCTCCTATTCACCACTGCTGCTTCTGTATCATTACTCCCAGCTTCCCACCCATTCTGCAAGGTCCCTTGCTCTTTTCAGGCATCCCACCCAGTTACCTGATTCTTCTACTTCATCTTGCTGCAGTGATCTGATCACACCTCTCTGTCATAGAAGCTGCCTCCCTACTCATACTTACCCTCTCATAAACAATTTCAACGACTTCAACACTGGTCTCTCAATTCTTTCACTTCCTTGTCTACAATGCATTTATCCTCCACCTTTGAAGCTACCCCATCCCACAGCCATACATACCTTTCATTGCCAGAAACTGCACCATCTCTCACGTCTTGATTTCAGACACACTTCTTATTGGTCCAGACACACAACACTTATTGGTTCAGCTCACTTGTTCAAATATCCATACTGCACCATTCCACAATCTTACTGATCCTGGTACATTCTCATAACTAATCAGCCTCTTCCTGCTTTGCCTTTCTTCCTTACTCAACTTTGAATACATGCTTTGTGGCTATAATCCTCTATTACAAGGACCCTCATCCCCTTTTCATTCAGTCATATTTCCAGACAAAATTTCCAGGATTCTCACATGATGAATCCTAATATCCACGATCTCCATGCCTGTATCTGAGCTGGATGACCTTGTTGGAGAAAAGCAGACATCTGGCCTGATTGGCGTCACCACTTAGAAAGTGTATTCTATTTCTTGAATGAGCTCACTTTCCCATTCTGTGACATGTCCCCTTTCCTCACCATCACCATTCTGCACGAACACCTCCCGACTGAACCTGCAGCTTCCCTTCTTGCTCCTTTCCAACCCTTTCTTACAGTTCACCAGAGTGATCCTTAAAAAATATAAACCAAGTGAAATCATTTAAAACTTTTCAACAATTTCCCACTATACTTGGGATAAAACAAACTCACAGCTCATAAGTCCCATGTATCTCTTGGTCCTCATCCTCTACCGCGCTCTCACCCATCTCCCTTTATACTACTTGCCTTTCAGTTCCTCCAACATGTCCAGCTCTCCCCAGCATTGGGCCCACACACATGCTGTTCCATTTGCCTGGACAGCTCCTCCCTGGGTTTTCAGAGGGCTACAACCTCCCCACAGTTCAGGTCTCACTCCCGGGTCAGCGTCTCAGGACTTTTCAGGCCGTCCTCTCTGATGTTGCTCCACCCTCCACCGTCATTCCCTGTGCCAGCACCCCGATTCCTTCATAGAACTTATCTCCTCAGTCAAGCGTACTCTATTTCTTTGTTAACATGTTTATTTTCAATCTCCCTCACCTCTCTGCAAACTCCATGATGGCATGTCCATACGGTGGTCTTGTCACTATTGGCAGATAGATAGTAGTTACTCAACATACATTTATTGAATGGATGAATGAATGCTGAATGAGTGAGAAGAGGACCTCAAAGAAAAATTGAATCACTTTCACAAATTTGCTAGTGTGATTGTTGAAAACAAAGTTTGTTTCCATCTCAAATCTCTTAGAAAAGGCAATGTATAAATATGCACTCAGCACTTCTTAAGCATTCTCACTGAAGTTTCCAGAGGGAGGGTAAATATGTACAGCTGAGAAGTTATAGCCATAAACAGCCAGCCTTTATGCTCTCCGTGCTAATCCTTCAATGATGCTTGCAGTTATCCATATTTAAAGCTGACCATCCAGGCAGAGGGCACATGCCTTACTGTAGTCTCAAGTTTCCTCCCTCGTACTGCAGCAACCCCAGCCAAAGAAGCACAGATACGCACGGCACATGCCCACACCTCTTTTTTTATTGAATTTAACCCATTTTTCTCTGAATCAGTGTCTAATGTATAAAAGATACCCCGCCTATTTTCTCTTTTTGGAAATTTCAATCATAAGCAGCCCCTGCTGAAGGGGCAGCCCCGTTGGCTGTGTTTCCTACCACAAGCTCTCACTCCCTCTGGCCACAGATCAGGACATGGACTTCTGACAGAGAAGGAATCAATCAATCCAGAAACTAAGTGAAGCCTGTCAGATCTACTCTTTCTTAAGGAAATACTCAGATGTTGGTGGGCCTATGGCACTGAGAAGTCGTAGAAAATCCAGGCCAAGTCTGTGCCATGGTTATTCAAGGCCACCCCCACAACAGTTATGCGGTAAGCCAGCCTGCTGAGAGAAGCAGGAAATGGACAGGTGCATGAAAACAAAGCAGCGTGAGGCAAGGAGGCCCTGAGAGAAGGGGGAGGCCTCACTCTCCAGGTTAGTCTCCACAGGTCGCAGCCGTTCTTCATTCGCAAATCCCATTTTCCCATTTCTGCATTCCTTAATTTTGTTCCTGTGAGATAATTTATTGCTGCCTTTCGATAAGCCTCCTTTTGAATTTAACTCATCTAAGTGAGTTTCTGCTTCTTGATATTAAAAAAAAAATCCCTGACTGGGTTACTAACACCCCTACTAAAAACTGAAAATTGGAGTTAGCTTCCTTTTTGAAATACTTGTGCTAAAAAACCTCTTATTTTGTGGTCGCAGAGAGACAGCCCTGGTCCTTTGAAAATAAATGCTTTTCTGCTCCTGCTGGGAGACACTAAGACCCAGGGTCCATGACCCAGTTGCACCATATCCCAAGACACATGGACTAATGGAGTGGATGGACCACATGCTCCTGTCCCTCTAAAATTCACATGTTGACATCCTAACCCCCAAGGCGATGGTATTTGGAGGTAGGGCCTTGGGGAGGTAATTAGGTCATGAGGGTGGAGCCCTCACGAGTGGAATTAGTGCCCAGTAAGAAGAGACTAGAGAGTAGCTAGTTCTCTCTTCAACATATAAAGATACAATGAGAAGCCAGCAGTCTGAAGCCTGGAAGAGGGGTCTAACTAGAACACAACCATGTTGGCACCCTGATCTCAGACTTCGAGACTCCAGAACTGTGAGAAATAAATATCTGCGGCTTTTGTTTGTTTTAATTATTTTATTGTCATCATATTGGCTTAGAACATTGTGTAAATTTCAGGTGGATATTATTATATTTGTTTCTTTATGGACTGCCTGATGTTCACCACCAATGGTCTAGCTTTTATCTGTCACCATACATATGTGCCCTTTACCTCATTCACCCTCACCCCATCTCCTTCTCCTCTGGTAACTATGAATCTGTTCTCCTTATCTATGTGTTTGTTTATCTCCCACATATGAATGAAATCATACAGTATTTGTCTTTCTCTGTTTTGACTTATTTTGTTTAGCGTAATACCCTCAAGGTCCATCCATGTTGTTGCAAATGGCTCAATTTTGTCTTTTTTATGGCTGAGTAGTATTCCATTGTGTGTGTGTGTGTGTGTGTGTGTGTGTGTGTGTGTGTTTGTGTGTGTGTGTATCCCACATCTTCTTTATCCATTCATCTGCTGATGGGCACTTGGGTTGCTTCCACATCTTGGCTATTGTGAATAATGCTGTGATGAATGTAGAGATGCATAAATCTTTTTGACTTATTGATTTCATGTTCTTTAGCTAAATACCCAGTCAGGTAGCTGGATCATATGGTATTTATATTTTTAATTTTTGGGGGAATCTCCATACTGTTTTCCATAGTGGCTGATGCACAAGTTTACATTCCCACCAGCAGTGTATGAGGGTTCCCTTTTCTCCGCAACCTCTCCAACACTTATTATCTCTTGTCTTTTTAATAATAGTCATTCTGACGAGCGTGAGGTGATAGCTCTTTGTAGTTTTGATTTGCGTTTCCCTGATTATTAGTGATATTGAACATCTTTTCATGTGCCTGTTTGTCATCTGTATATCTTTTTTGTAAAATAAAGTGCCATAGACTGAGTGGCTTATAAAGAATAGAAATTTAAATTTCTTATAAAGAAATTTCTTTATAAAGGTTTTATAAAATTTTATTAAGAAGTTTTATAAAATTTCTTTATTTAAAGTTCTTATGAAGAACAGAAGTTTAAATTTCTCTTTTTTATAAGCTGCCAAGTCTACGTACTTTGTTATGCCACCCCGAATGGGTTAAGACAGGGAGGAATCAGAAGTGGAAAGTACGCCAGCTTATAGTCCAACTTCCCCAGCTGCTCGGCACGGCCTTGCAGGCCATGTTGCCCCAGGAAAAGAAGCATCACCTAAGAAAGAAAGGACAGCGTTCAGCTCTTCTACCTCAGGCTACTTTCCCAACCTCTCTGAGCCTCAGTTTCCTAACACGTAACATGTGGACACCGGCAGATTCAGGTGTTCTGGGGTCTGAAACCTAAGCAGCTTTGGAAGTCACCTTTAAGAAAATCATACCAAATTATGAATATAAAATTGGGTGCCAAAGTGAACATTTATTTAGAATGAGAAACAAACTCATAACTTACACATTGAAAAATTTGAAAAGCTGGTAATGCCATCAGCATAATGGAATTCAAAAACATACAATCTTATTACTATTAATAACATGCGTTTGCCAAATATATCTCTGTCATTAAGTTTTTTAATATATATTTTAGCTGCATATTTTTGATCATTGCCTTATGTGACAGTAATTTTACAATGTTTTCTACAGTGAGAATAGAAAAATATCACATCTTTATTACACCATGATTTGTCATTTTTTAAAAAAAAAAACTGGTAGTTTAGAGAAGTTTTTTGAAGTTTCGCAATTCCTTCTTGCTACCATCAAATGTTTGCTCTTTTTCTTAGAGGGCACTTCTTGCCCCGTGGCAACTTCTGGGTTAAATCCAACCCTTTAATCTTCCAGGAATGGGCTAGAGGCCGTGCCCAGCAGGGGGAGCTGCACCAGACACTCGTCTACTTTGCCACTTCCAGTTCCTCCCTGTCAGTCCATTCAGGCTGCCACGTCAGGATCCACTACGCTACATCTTCTTTTGATGTCTCATAAAACCTGACTGTGACTTATAATTACTGATGGATATTTTGAATGACTTTAAAGTGTTCACATACCTTTTCCCCCCCGACCAGAATCTGAGGCCCTCGGGGCAGGAACTGCAATGAATCCTTATTTATATCCCCAGCAGTTACTTCAATCACATGCAGTGAAATGCTCATTAAAAGTTTGATTGAAGGATGAATACCTAAGTGAACGAGTGAATGATCCCTTTTTATTCTCATTTTTCAGTTGACACGCTCATTCAGAGGAAAGCAAACAGCAGCTGGCAGCCTGAAGAAAGAGACACTTAGCTCTCCAGACCTGTGACTCTCAATCCTTAGGTCGAGGGCCCCTGAGCAGTCGAGACATTAGCACAGAAGCTTCCTGTTACGTGCCGCAGTATTTGTGAATAAATCAGTGCAAAATGTCACAGAGAAGCCAGTGGACAAAACAGACAGACGGGACAGAATATGAGATGATACCTAGAAACCTGTTTTCAAATGGTTAAATCTGCTGTCAAATTTTGTGAGCCCTATGGTCCATGCCTGACCATCCCCTTCCCCACATCCTGTTTCTTAGCATCCTTTGCTGTATCCAGAACTACTTCGGATGTGGCCAAGGGAGCCAATGGCGCCACTTCCATTCCAAATAGCCACAACCCGCAAGACCTTTCTTGAGGACTCACAGGAAGACACATGAGACGGGAAGCTTGAATCAGCCAAAGAGAAGGCAGGAGAACCAAGTTTAGCCACACTTGAGGAGGAACCAGGGGAGAGGAAACCAGGTTTCTGGCACCCACGGCCCAGTCTGACTGCCTTCCTGTACCAACCAGCATTAAAGGCAACCAGTGTGGGAAACTACCAGCCCAGCATGACATTTAAGCTTTATTTTCTAACACTATTTTTGTGCTTATGGGGGGAAAATAGATGAAAATACAGTTAACTAGTGGTTCTTTTTGATTTGGAGTTTGAGGGATTTTCCAAGTAATGAAAGAGCCTGGCCTCCTGGGGCAGAGAGCTACACTCAGTGAGCAGAAAAAATATTGCTTGGAGAAAAATGAATTGAGAGCTCCCTGAAAAAGGACCTGTTACTGAAGATAATTTCTCTCCTGGAATAACACAGAGCCCAGAGGATAAAGCCTCATTGGAGCTGTGGGCCTGGGGGCCCTGGGAGACATACGCATGGCCATTTGAGAATTATGTGAACAGAAATCCCCAGCCTGGGAGGTGTCTGCCAGCATCCAGGCCCTGGTTGGGTGTTATGGGTTGAATTGTTTCCCCCTCAAAACAGATATGCTGAAGTCCTAACCCCCTGTACCTCAGAATGTGACCTTATTTGAAAAGAGGATCATTGCAGATGTAATTAGTTAAGATGAGGTCATACTGGAGGGTGGGCCCCTAATCCAATGTGACTTGTATCCTTATAAGAAGAAGGCTATGTGAAAACACAGAGACACGCGGGGGAAGGCATCATGTGACAGTGAAGGCAGAGAGTGGAGCTATGCAGCTGCAAGCCGGGGAACAGCAAAGACTTCCAACAACCACTGGGAACCAGGAAGAAGCAAGGCAGGATTTCCCACAGGCTCCAGAGGAAGCACGGCCCTGCCAACACCCTGTTGTCAATGCCCAGCCTCCAGAACTGTGAAACTATAAATTTAGGTTGTTGTAAGTCACCCATTTGTGGTACTTTTTTCTGGTAGCCCCAGGAAACTGATACACTGGGGTAAAGTCAAGTGAACCAAAATGTCCTGGGGCAGGTGAAGCGGTTAGGGAGGGGTGTGTCCAGCTGGAGGCATGTAGGATGCTCACTCTAGATTGGGAGGGAGGGAAGAAGTATCATATGTGTGTGTGTGTGTTGTGTGTGTGTAATTTTAAAAAGAAAGACCAAAACATGTCAAAACAAATCCAAAATACTTTTCCACGGATCAAAATTGTCTCCATAACCATACGGCAATCACCTGATTCAAAGAATTAGAAGTTAAATAATATTAAAAACAATAAAATTTTCCCAAGGGCGATATTTTTTTAAAAGTCACTTCGAGGCAGTTTAGTATCTTAGGTCATGCTTCTGGACAAGCTTTATCAAACAGTGTGTTGTCAGTGGGCTAACATACCAGTAAATAAAGAATACTAGTAGGGGGGCCGGCCCGGTGGCACAGCAGTTAAGTTCACACGTTCTGCTTCAGCGGTCCAGATGTGCCAGTTTGGATCCCGGGTGCAGACATGGCACCACTTGCCACGCCATGCTGTGGTAGGCGTCCCACATATAAAGTAGAGGAAGATGGGCTCGGATGTTAGCTCAGGGCCAGTCTGCCTCAGCAAAAAAGAGGAGGACTGGCAGTAGTTAGCTCAGGGCTAATCTTCTCCAAAAAAAAAAAAAATACTACTAGTAGGGACTGGCCCTGCTCATCAAGCCATGCTGAGGTGGCATCTCACATGCCACAACTAGAAGGAGCCACAACTAAAACATACAACTAGGTACTGGGGGCCTTTGGGGAGAAGAAGGAAAAATAAGTAAATAAATAAAATCTTAAAAAAATAAAAAGAGTGCTAGTAGTTACAGCTTTAGATTTCGCAGACCCAGGTTCAAATCCTCACTAAACCAATGACTGGTTTGTAACCTTAAGCAAGTCGCACACTTCCTCTATCACTCACCAGTAGTCAAAATAGTAACATATAAAAATCTGTCATTTATTTTTGCTCAGGCATCTGAGAGTTATCTAGGTGTTGGCTGATCTGGACCAGCTTGGACCAGGCTCAGCTTCAAGCTGCAGGTGGAACTCACATCTGCATGTGTCTCTCACCCTCTGTGGACCAGCAGACGAGAAGGCACATGTTCTTCTTATGGGGATGGCAGAAGCGCACGTATGCCACGCCTTCATTTGGCCTTGGCTCACAGGTGGCATGCTATCACTTCTGCTCACATCCTTGGGCCACAGCAAATCAAATGGCCAAAGCCAACCTCAATAGGTCAGGGAAACGTACACTGTCTCTAAAGAGAGAGTAAAGACTGAACATTTGTCATGTCACTTGGAGGCTAAGGAAACATAGTCAGGGAGTGTGATAATTTGAATTATGTTAATTCAATTATCACACTCCCTGACTATGTTTCCTTAGCCTCCAAGTGAAGATAATGATAGTGCCTAATTCATAGAGTTGTTGAATTATTTGTCTCCATTTAAAAATTGGGAGATTTCACATAAAGACAAAGATTTTCTCTTTAAAATTTTAAAAAAAGTCAGAATACTGGGTCTGCGGTTCCACCTGGCAATAATTGGCTGGCGATTGAGTGGGTTTTGCCCAATTTTGGAAGAATATGGCAGATTCCTCAACTGTCCCAATAGACTTAGTTTGCCTATTTAGCACCTGTGTGCCTCTAAGCTGTGAGCCCTGCTGTACACCAACCTGTGAGTGTGTGGGGTGGGGCTGTGTTAAAACCAGAACAACAGGGGCCGTCCCCGTGGCTGAGTGGTTAAGTTCGCACGCTACACTTCAGCAGCCCAGGGTTTCACCGGTTTGGATCCTGGGCACGGACATGGCACCACTCATCAGGCCATGTTGAGGTGGCATCCCACATGCCACAACTAGAAAGACTCACAACTAAAATATACAACTATGTACTGGAGGGATTGGGGGAGAAAAAGCAGAAAAAAAAAAACAAAAACAGAGCAACAGATAAGAACCAAGTTCAACAGGGACTTCTCCATGGACTTCTGCCTCTCACTGGGCTCCCAACTTGCACGGCTGGGAAAGACAGTTTATAACACAGACTAAAGGGAGCCCTTGGGTCCAATGCATCTTTAGTATCCAATTATCAAAATTCCACCAAAAATTTCAAATTGCAGAGCTTCTCAGAAATCTGCAGGTAATACCGTGCACCACGACTTTCTCTTTCCAAACAGGACTTCTGGTGCTGTGACCTGAAAGGCAGGTACAATCTGAAGGTTGAAACTCTAGTAGCCAAGCTTAGCTGCAATTAGAAAAAATAAACAAAGGAATTTTAAGACTCCATCCCTACTGAATCTCCTTGGATGCTATACTGGAAATCTGACTTTGTTTCTCCTGGTGATTCGGATAAGTAGGTAAACAATAACCACAGATGAGGGTCATCCCAGGGAACATTGAGATGCAGAAAAGGGCTCAAAGAAAAAACAGACACAAAAAAAACAGCCCATGTTCTTTACCCCATCAGTTCTTCCTTCTACAAAAGAAAGAAACACACACACTAGGCTTTAACAGAAGTCAGAGGCAGCCTTTACTTTAAGCATAAAGTTGCTTAACTGACAGGATAAAGAATTCTCTTCAGCCCAAAATATCTTCCTTTCTCATGCCTGGAATTTCACTACCATTAATTCACTCATTTACATTGGGTGCTGTCAGTTCCTAACATCTCTTTTAACTTTCAAAAACTCACCTAAGAAATGAAGCTCCAGATACTTTCGGTCCAAGTATATACCTGTCATATACAAGGGCTTGTGCTCAACTTGCCGGGAATGCAAAGATGCATAAGACCTTCTTCCACAGGACGTCACCATACAGGGCTATCAGCTAGTGACAGGAGGGAAGTAGCATTTACAGTGTTGAAATGTACGAAGCCCTTTCAAGTAAATTAAACTGGAAAAGGTAGTGTTGGCAAATGGGTAAGAAAATGTCCCCATCAATCAGGACCCTATATAAATATGAGTGCGTGTGTCTTAGTTTTCATTATTTGAGTTTGTTATTACATGCATGTTCTACTTTTGAAAAATAATTTAAAAAGCAGAAAAACTAGTTAGTTGAAAAAATGCATTAATTGAATCTGAATCTGAAATGAATCTAAATGTCTCTCAGTTGATGTTGCTGATTTCAATTCAAAATCCTTCTATTTCACTTTGTCCAGTACCTACCACAAAGACAGAACTCTGTTCCCCTTGTCACGCATTTATTCACTTAACTCTGTCTTCTACAGACCTTTCTGAGCACCCAATATGTATAAGGGCCTGTATTAGGAACTTAGGGGTATTCAAGGATTATTCAAATGAATAACATAATGGATTTATAAATAATGTGCTATGAGGTTACCCAATAGAGGGAAGGAACCTATCTAATTAGAGGTGATCAGGCTATTCTCCCTTCCTGGCTATGCTGGCCCCCAGACCCAGCTGGCATGTGGGTGACCCCACCCCAAGGCATGTCAGCACACAACTACAGAGAGTCGCATGGCCAAAATATTAACAGCACACACGTACCCCACAGCACTCCACCTCTCATCATACTGTCATCTAGGGAAAGCAGGCTTAGGAAGGCCGTAAGTCAAGTAATTCAAGATGACAACGGAAGAGAGGTCCTGGGCACACGATGAGGACAATGCTACAAGTGGGAGTGGAGGTGGGAGAGGCGGTGCAGGCTGATGCAGGCGGGGGAGGCCTTTGTCCATTACGAACCAGACGCTCAGCTTTACCCAGACATTTGCTTCCCTAACAGAAGCAGGACTGCTAAAGTTTAGTTTTCATTCCCCCCAGTGCTATTCTCCTAGAACTTATTACGAATCAAATAGCAATAGAGCCCTCGAGGAGAAATGTTCTCTCATTTTGACGTCGTGTCAGAGAGAAGGCAGAGGAAAGAGGCTGTTGGTTCACAGTGTAAATCTCTCCTCACTTCCTCCACGGCAAGTCAAAAAAAAAGGTAACACCGCAGAATTTCCAAGGGCCGGGCACAGCTGGTGAAGTGGTGCAGTGTTTTCTGGGCAGGCAATTCACTACCCCGCAATTAATTTCTAAATCCATCACTTAACTGTTAGCCCAGAAGGACACTGAAAATGAACACCACTGCTCCATTTACATATTTAATCGGATTAGACTGCTGACTTTCAAATGCTGGCAATTAACTGGTCTCTGTGTCCCTTTTTCAATACTTAAACGATTAATCTCTTATATTTGGGTGACTGTGTTCACTCTCTAATATTTTATGTCAGAAAATTAACAGTTCTAGTTCGGCATCATTATATGGGCAGGCTATTGCAAACAACCTTTTCCTGTCCTAAATAATAAGAACTTCATGAAGAAGCTGTGTAAGATTGTAGTTAATGAGATAGATGTTTATAACTATAAACCTTCTATTTTCCTTTTAAATATGAAATCAATTAAGTGAAATCAAATGGACCTGCTCTCTTTACAGCTATGAAAGAGCAACAAAAAAGGTATTCTTCCAGCTGGATATAATATTTGTTCATCTGTTGGGCAATTAAACCAGCATTTCCCATGTCCCCTGTATGAGGTTCTGTCTTTCTCAGTACTGTCTAAAAAGAGGCACAAGGTTAAATTTGGCAGGCTATGTTTGAGATGGGAAACAACGTTGGCAATAAAGCAAATCAGGGATAATGTAATCTTATTGTAAAATACCCCCTTTGCTTTTGGCAAAGATCACAAATTCTCCAAAGCTTTCTGGAATAATCCCGGACCGATTCACCTTGAAAGATATCACCTAAGGTCACTCAGCAACCAGAAGAGACCAGTGATGTGTATAAAGTAGTTGGTTCCCTTAATAGTGTACTTGAAGAATTACAAAAGACAGAAAAACAGTCTAGAATTATGGTTTAAGAAGACAGTCTCCAGAGTAGGAGAGAGCTGGCTGTGTGTCCCACTTGCATCATTTAACGTCCACGTGTGTGACTTCAAGCAGGGTACTAACTTTCCCTAATTTGTAGATACATCATCCTCTAAAATGGGGTTAATAATGGCACCCACCTCAGAGGGCAGCTGGAAAGATTAAATGAAGTAATACGAGTATAGAGCTTAGCCCAGTACCTGGTGCCTAGCAAGAACAAAAGGAATGTTGGTGTTATTTTAATACTCCATTGGGAAGCTATGTAACCCACTGGACTGAGGCCTGAAATGATTGTGGCCTTTATTCGATTTTTAAATTTCCAAACATTATTAAAGCTCAGAAGGCAGAGCTGGTATCAGTGGTTTTTGTACCAGCTCAAAACTCAAACACCGTGTCATCTGGGACTGAGTCTAATCCTGTCACGAAATACGTTAGCTGACTCCCACATCCGGAAGAATCAGCTTGCTGACCAGCTCATTCTCATTCTTTCTTACCCAACCTAGAAGGCTGGGATTTTGAACAAATACGTTTGATGGAGTGAGCAAGACCTTGAACTTGGAGGAATTGACATGATTCTCCAGAGTGCCGCAGATTGAGTCTCTGCACCCGGAGCAAGCAGGGAACATGCCATGTGTAACTTTCCAACTTCATTCATTCCACTTAACAGGCATGTCTTGAGGGGCTATTTTGTGTGAGGAGCTGGAGTTTTTCGTCTTTTCCTTCTGAACCTCCAAAAAGTTCAACCGCTGATCAAGCGGAAGACATTATCTGGATACTTCTCAGAATCTCGAGGGCCACGTTTCCGGGGCCCTCGGCAGCTGGAACAGATTAGAGTCAGGACCCAGGCCTTAAAGGAAAGTTTTGGGAGCTCAAAAGTAAAGAAAATCTATTTTTAAAGAAAATTGTCTGATTTTTAAGGCAATCTGTGCTTCTATTTAAATTTTTCAGACAATACAAAAATGCAAAAGTAGGAAATAAAAATATCCCATCATCCCCCACCCAGAGATGATCACTGATATACGTTCTGCAGATTTTTCTAAGCAAATATATGCATGTAACTATACATACATACATATAACTATAAACATAATACATATAAAAGATACATATCACTATAAACTGCTTTGCAACCTGATTTTTTCACCAAGTACATAATGTATGTCTTCCCATGTTAATAAATAAGGATTTAAATTTGTCTTATTACTTTTAATAATTCCATTGTTTTCCACTGTACAGAAGTACCATACTATATTTTTCTAAACCCTCTCAGGGAACAGTAAAGTGGTTTTCTTTTTTTTTCTTTTATTCATTTATTTACTCGACAACTAAGTATAGAACCCCTGCAATGTACCCCAACTGTGTCAGAGACTGGAGCTACAGCCGTGAGGAAGAGAGGCAAAACTTCTGTCCTTGTCAACCTTACAATCTAGAGGGCAAAGGAGTTAATAAAATAAAGCAAGATAAGGGGATAGAGAAGGACAGGAGGTGATTATGTTTGATAGTCAGGAGATGCACACATATTTTATTCTATGAAATACAATATTTCTTGTGCACTTGTCCAGTTACAGAAATTTAATGGTCTTAATTTTTTTATTATTAAACTATGATTAATTTCCTACTCTTTAAGGATAACCTGGACAAGATGGTCTTGACATTTATAAAAACGCCTTCCTGATGAGCTCTTATCGCCCACGCCCAAGAAACCTCTCTAGATCAAGCAAAAACAAGGGAAAATGAGTTTTCCTCAACCCCTGGCTCCTTGCTGCCCACACTCAATGTCAGTCTTTGGACATCAGCCAGAGTCATCCCCACTCATTCTAGATGGCAGCCTAGTGTGTTTTCCCGGACATTTTTCTCTTTTCAAAATAAAAGTTCACATAAGCATCTAACATATTGCATCTGCCCCAACACATGCTACTATTAATGAGTTGTGGTGGTGTTTGTGGTTAATATTTGATATCCACCCACCTACTGTCCTTGTGAAATATTTGTTTTTCTTCTCTTCCTACTGGAGCGTGCTGGAGTGCTACCCCTATTCTCCATCAGCCCAGGCAAGTTTCTGAAAAACCATGCAGCTCAGGATTTTGTGTGTTGTCAGAATCGACAGTGAATTCAAAGATGAGTAGTGATGCTGGAGATCAGCGAGGACATGAAGAAGAAAAATCTCTGTTAGCTTGAATCTAACGGTTCTATAAAAAACTGTCACTGCTCTCTGCTTCAAAAGGCCATCAACCAGCAGAAAGGGCAGTGAGACCATTAAACAGCACCTGAAAAGCCTGAGTGTCTGTGATGTAACCAAAGGAAAGCTCACATTTATTGAGTGTCATCTACGTGCTAGGCATTGTTGCAAGTGTCTGACTTGTCATAGCTCACAATATCCCTTTGAGGTAGGCACTACCAGGACCCTCTTCTTAGAGATAAGGGATCTAAGGCACGAAGAAGCTACTTGCCCATGTGGTGGAGTCAGTCATCAATTCGGGCAGTCTGGCTCCAGAGCTGGTGCTCTGAAACACTACAGCACAAGCTCACGTGTGTGCGCACACAGCCACCCGACATGTACCACATGCTACACGCCACAGGCATATACCACACATCGACCATGGTTACACTAGGCACAGTCCACACCACACACACGTACACCTCACCTACACACATAGCACACCACACGCATACCACTCATCATACACACATATCCACATCACACACATCCCACACACCACACACTCAGCACATGCCAAACACGCGTTTTACATGCGTGTGCGTGCACCCACACAGTATGGACACGCCACACCACACACATGTACACCCCCACATATATATACAACACACATCATATACACACATACCGTACACCACACACCCACCAGATACCACCCACCACACCGCATAGCCAGTGCCCACCCGCCACATACCGCACACGCCCCGCCTTACGTACATAAACATACCCCCCACACACATCTCACATACACACTTACCACACACACACAACACACATACTGACGCATAAGCTCCCCAGCCATCCTCAAGCTGAGCTCATAACTAAATAGCAAACACCAAGAGTAAACCACTTATAAGAGAATTTCATGCTATGCTTAGGGCTGTTTCTTCTCCCACGCGTGGAGGGGGCAGCACAGACGCTTCACAGGGTTGGGTTGGGAAGTACCTGCGATTTATGGCAAAGGTCTGGTTATGTGTCAAGGTGCTCTGCAAAGGCGCTGTTCTGCTGCTGTGGATCTCAGACAAGCTTTGGGCTCAGGGGGATAAGTTGCAGCCACACCCCTCCACTCAGGTGACTAACAGCTCACAGCACATGCACGGAGCTACTTCCCAGGACTAGAAAAGTGGCCCTGCACTCTTCAGCCTGCATTCAAAGCCTTCAGCTACTCCATCTCTCTGGGACTTTCCCAAATAAATGCGCTCCTCAGGCACACTGAAGGACTCTTGCTCCCTTTGGGCACTCCTGCTCTTGCCTGACATTACAGCTGCTTATTTTTTCCTGCCTGAACCCAAACCATCCACCCTGCCCTAGTTTAGTCCTTCCAGGATCATGAAATTCCTCTAACCCCACATCCCCCACCAACCTCTCCATGTGCGAGACGGCTACACCATGTGTTACCTGTACCACCTGCTTGGCATTTTGATACATGTCGTACCACATTGTTGGCTATGTCAAAAGATAAAAAGTGCCGCATTATATTCTAGTTGCCCGGAGACCCTCTCCCCATTTATTATTCAGTGGCTGTCATTGCTTTAGAGGGATAGCAAAGCAGCCTTTATTGGCTTTGTGGTTCAAAATAGGATTTTGAAACTTGGAAATAAATGGAATCTTAAAAGAAAGTTGCTTTTGATTTGTGAGAAACCAGCTTTTTGAGAGAGAAAAGGGTTTTTAAATTCTAAAAGCTTGCCTTCAGCTATTAAGAACTAATACCCAGGAGATATATAAAGCTTATTTGATAAACCCAGTTTTAGAATGAATGTATAATGACATAAAAGCAAGTTTTTCCATACAACACAAGTTAAATTGCAATGACTGAGTAACGAGGGAAGCCTAGGGAGGAGAGGTGATCATTTAAACAACAGGGTGGTATTACTGCACCTTGAGATCTTCAGCCTAGGTCTTAATGGAAACCCCAGAGAAGCTTGGGGACTAGAGAGTAGTTGTGCCCACTCTGCAGAGGCAGAAACCTTACAGATGTCCCCACGCAGCAGAAGGCAAGGGAGCATTAACATCACCATGTCAGTGCAGCATGTCTACCAGAAGGATTAGAGCCTTCCCCAAAAGTCTAGAGGGTACCAAAGGGTCATGGGGAGTGTGGGCTGGTAAATACTTAACAACTAGCTGTCTCAGAAACAAAAGTCTCTAATTTCTGGGGTATGGTAGACAGAAGAACAGCCCCCCAAAGATATCCACATCCTAATCCCCAGAACCTATAAAGATGTTGCCTTAGACAGCAAAAAGAACTTAGCAGGTGGGCTAAGTCAAAGACCTGAGATTATCCAGATGAAAGAGAGAGATGTCAGAGCAGGGAATAAATTGTGTTGTTTTAAACCACTATGTTTGTGGCAATTTGTTACAAAATGAATATGAAACAAATGCATAAAGTTTTTAAATGGTGTGAAGACTCCTCAAGGCTAACGTCAAGCTACCAAGGTGATATCGTTGAATACAAGATGGGAAGAAAATCACACAGTCAGCCATCGTGAGCTGGTCCAAGCTGGTTCCACCACACCACCTGAATAAGAGAGCATTTGGAATTTTCCAAGTCTCTAAGAGTCCAGAAGGGGCTAGGAGGAGCTGGCAGATTCATGGGATCCTACAGTTATGATGAGAAAGAACACCAGCAAATATAGTACGGAGTCCCAAGACTGGGAACCACACAAGGGATTAGAGGCCAAAACTCAAAGACTAGGTGGCTAAGCCACAGCCACCACTGGTGGAGGACAGGATGGCCACAAGCCAGATACCTCCTGCTTCCCTTCCCATGCCTGGAGGCTGCACTAGCCCAGTAGAACATTTTCCTTTCTGGGAGAAAAAGAGAGGGTGAGCAAAACACTGAAATGACTGATTTTAAGTCCTAAATTGACCAAATTTAAATCCTGATTTGACTGCCGTGACTTGGTTACCTAGAGGTGACTCAACTATTGCCTGATCCCAAAGAGAATGGAGGTGGGGCTCAGAAGAGTAATTAAATTAAATTTTGTGATCTGAAAAACTGACACCCACTTCAAATTCCAAATAAATGACAAACACCTTAGGAAAATGCAGCAGGTCTTCTCTCTGTCCACACATCTTGGAATCTCAAAGGGCACCGCAATGCTGGCTGATAGGAGGCATGTCAGAAAGCCAGCTGCTTGGCTCTTTCAATGCAGCTCTCCACCTTGGATGCATCCTGGAATCACATGGAGATCTTTACAATGTGCTGAGGCCTAGTTCCAACCCCCGCAGATTCGGATTTAATTGGTCTGGGGTGCAGCCTGGGCACTGGGATTTTTAAAAATCCCCCACAGAAGGTTCTAATGTGCAGCCAAAGTTGAAATCTACTGTTCGAACATAGTACTCCTCCTGGAGACACTTTGGAAGCAAATTAACCCAGGTTTAGATACTGATTCCACATGCTTCCAGTCTGACCCTGGAGAAATGACTTAATTTTTCTGCACTTCAGTTTCCTCCCCTGTAAAATGACTAAGGATATTCGAGTAGAGGGTATTAAAAAGGTAATGAGCATACAGAGCCTTGCACATGGAGCATGTTCATTTTTGCTGGTTAACGTCTACCATTCTATGATGTTTTATTGAAGACTGCCTGTGAATCCTTTTTCTCCAGTCATCAGAGATCCCTGTTTATATAGAATCAACAGAGGCTTCCCGTGCACCTCAAATAAAAATATTAAGGCATAGATTATTCTTCTTATATAATTATCCCATTTGGAAAATAAAAAGTACAGATGGAACTCCACAGCGTACTCATGAATCAAAGAGGAAAGCACCTTCCGCATAGAAAGCCACGTCCAAAAGCCCCTACGTTTCACTCTCGTTATGGACCAAATGAGATTTTTCCAAGGTAGAGGTGATAATGTGTCCTCAGGTTTCTGAATATCAAGCACATGAGAGCACTGAGGGACCTCCCAAACATATATTTCAAGGATAAAAATCTTTTCATCTTCAAAGAATCCACTTACTAGTCAACAAAGATGATCACAAAATCAGTCAAATGGAATTATTCTGCCTCAGAGGTGCTGTATAAAACAATATGCATATATATATATATATATATAAAAGAAGTTGACAAAGATTAGAAGTTGGTATAACTGAGAGAAGATACAGTACATAGGTATAAATTAAGTCTCCAGAGATGATCTTTGATATTGTTTCTCATTAATAAAAGGGATGAATATGGCGAGGATAAGATTAAAGGGGCATGACTACAAAAGAGAGTTTAACCCTAAAAGCAAATGTTCTAGAATCAAACCCTCTAGGTTCTCTCCTAAATCTTTCCCTTACCTAACTCTCTGTGTCTTCATTTCTTATTATAAAATTAAAACAATGATAGCGCCTATGTCAAGTGGCTGTTGGAAGGATCAGAAAGATACTAGAAGGAAAGTACTTAGCACAGTATTTGGTACATAGCAAATTATCAGTTAGCATTAGCAACTATTGTTATTACAATAGCAATTCAGTTACTATTGTAGTACCATACAATAAGACAGTACTGTCCAAGAAAGTATCCCATAGTTGGCTATTTAGATTTAAACATAGATTAATAAAAAGTAAATAGGTTAAAAATTCAGTTCCTCAATTACACTAGCCGAATTTCAAGTACTCGATAGACACATGTAGCTAGTGGTCACCATAATGGCAGAGAAACATTTCCATCACTGCAGATATTAAAGTCTCTACTCCAAGTGACAAATAGCAAGCTCTGGTGCCTCTCTCATTTGGTTCCCTCCACTAGGGAAAAGCACAAGGCAGTGACATTCCTTAGGAAATCCTTCTTCTCGAGGCCATCCTCCCCTCAAATCTTAAATGATCTCGATATGGATACCGCGCTGCTGCTGAATGAACTTGTTTTAAGATCACCTGGCAAGTCCTGCTAGGCGGTCTTACATTCAACTTAGGATAGAGGGGCACTTAGCAACTATGTCATTATTGGCAGGATTTAAGATCTCTGCCAGAATGTCTATTTTATCAGCTGTCCCTTTCTGCTGCATTAATGTGTGCCTCCCTTCTAGTCTTCCTAAATCTTCCAAGTCGCTGGTTCTGATTTTACGTAAACTAGACAACCAGATAACGGAACTTACTATATAAGAGTAAGACTCTGGAAAGGGCTTTAGTCCTTTGCAAGACTGTCAACGCACAAACACTCAAAGACTTTCTTTCACTTCCTTCCAGGCATCTGCCTGTATTCTAGAGAGCTGAGAAGGCCACATACCCTCTCTATCAGCAGTATCAGAGAGCAATAAGGATGCATGAAGTGATTCTTTGAAAAAGAGTATAAGAAATAGAAAAATAATAGAAGTGGTACAAAGAAATATCTCCAACGAGCAAATCTGTGAGGACTGCAAATTTAGACAAATGACCAATTCTATTCAGTCATGAGCAAATTACATCAAATCATTCCTGGATCTTCAAAATCCATTCTTCAACTATAAAGTACAAAATATTCACTTTATATAACCCGTTCAAGTGTATATAATCATGTATGTGTTTTAATGTGTAAGCACATACTGATTAGGCTGTGTCTATGCACATAGGCCAGCTTGAGGAAACGAGATGATATCACCTATAGGCAGAACTCATGTGAACTTAAAGGATGTATTTCTGTCTAAGCTGATATATCTGTAGGAGTACATGAGAAATCAACCAATTCAGGCCACGTCTGATAAGTCCCCTGATTTTGGATTGTGGAGTGTACCACATCACTCACTATGTATATCCTAGCAGCACAAAGAACCATGATTCCATTATAGCAGTAATACAGCCTGTGATTGCCTGTAAAGCAGCAATAAAGCCAAGTTTAAGATGAAAGGCCCGGAATCAGGTTACCTGGACTCAAATCCTGGCCTCACCCGCCATGATCAGTGTGACTTTTAGGCAAGTGCCAAAATTAGGCAAATGCTAAATTTTCTAATCTATGAAATGGAGTTGCTAATAATCCTTGCCTTCTAGAAGTTTCTTTTATAAAACCTTGATTAGGCTGTAATTCACATACCATAAAACTCACTCTTTTAAAGTGTAAAATGCCATGGTTTTAAACATATTCGAAGATTATGCAACCATCACCACTATTTAATTTTAGAACATTTCATCACACCAAAAAGAAACCTCTTATCTACTCAGTTACATTGCTTACCCTCTCACCTTGTCACAGGCCACTAATAATCTACTTTTTAGATTAAAAGTAGGCAAATCTGTATAGATTTGCCAGTTCTGGACATTTCATATAAATAGAATCATACAATACAGAGTCTTCTGTGACTGATTTCTTTCATTTAGCAAAATGTTCTCAAAGTCCATCTATGTTGTAGCACATATTACTACTTCATTCCTTTTTATTATCAAATAACAAATATTCCGTTGTGTGGATATATTACATTTTGTTCATTTGTCAGTTGATGGACATTTGGGTTGTTCCTACATTTTGGCTATTGTGAATAATGCTGTAATGAACATTTTGGTGCAAGTTTTTGTGCGAACACAGATTTTCGTTTCTGCTGAGTGTTTATGTATGAGTGGAACTTCTAGAGAATATGGTTTTGATTTTATTCCCCTAATGATATTGAGCATCTTTTCATGTGCTTGGTAGCCACTCATATGTATTCTTGGAAGAAATGTCTATTAAATCCTTTGTTCATTTTTAAATTGGGTTATTTGTCTTTTAATTGTTGAGATGTAAGATTTTTTATACATAAATTTATATATATTTACATTATATATTTTATTTATATATTTTTATACATTGTGAATACAAGTCAGATAGGCAATTTGTAAAATGTTTTCTTCCAATCTGTGAATTGTATTTTCACTTTTCCGATGGTCACCTTTGAAGCACAGAGTTTTTCATTTTGATGATATCCGTTTTATGCACTTTTTCTTTTGTTGTTTGTGGTTTTGGTATTATATCTGAGAAAGCATTGCCTAACCCAAGGTCATGAAGATTCACACCTGTGTCTTCTTTAAGCGTTTCATAGTTTCAGCTGTTACACTAAGGTCTATTATGCATTTTGAGTTAATTTTTGTATATGCTGTGAAGTAGGCATCCAAATGTATTCTTTTGTATGTGGATATGCAACTATCTCAGCACAAATTGTTAGGAAGACTATTATTTCCCCAGTGAATTGTCTTGGCACTCTTGAAAATCAATTTACCATGAATGTAAGAATTGATTTCTGGATTCTCCATTCTATTCCATTGATATCTACGTCTATCCTTATGCCAGTACCACACTGTCTTAATCACCTGGCCTTGTAGTAAGTTTTGAAATTGTGAAAGGTGAGTCCTCTTTGCTATTCTATTTCAAGATTGTTTTGGATATCCTGGATACCTTGCATTTCCATATGAATTTTAAGATCAGCTTGCCAGTGTCTGAAAAACAGACAGGCAGGATTTGGGTAGGTACTGAGTAGAAGCTGGTTATCAAATGCTTTGTAAGAAGCTGAATGCTATGGAGAAAAGAGCACCGGGCTAGAACTTACGAAATGTAGGTTCTCCCCCTTTGAAAAATCACTTCCATTGCTAGGACTTCAATGTCTTCATCTGTAAAATACGGAACTTAAGCTATGTTAATTTGGAAGATCCCTTTAACTTCAACATTCTAAGGTTCCACGTCTAATTCAGGCTTGAGAATACTCTCAGCAGTTTGGTAGAAATAACTCAGACTTCTAAAAGATCAACTATTTTTTTTTTTTTAAAGATTTTATTTTTCCTTTTTCTCCCCAAAGCCCCCCGGTACATAGTTGTATATTCTTTGTTGTGGGTCCTTCTAGTTGTGGCATGTGGGACGCTGCCTCAGCGTGGTCTGATGAGCAGTGCCATGTCCGCGCCCAGGATTCGAACCAACGAAACACTGGGCCGCCTGCAGCGGAGCGCGCGAACTTAACCACTCGGCCACGGGGCCAGCCCCAAATCAACTATTTTGACCTATTAACATCCCCAGACACCTAACGAAGACAATAACTCTGGAGATAGAGAAGATCCTAGTTTGTAGGAATTCGTTTTTCTGCTAGATTAAATGTAGGCCAATTTCAACCAGCTTGTTAAAAAGCCGCAGTTATTAATGGACTCTTTTGCTGTTGTTTGCATAATGTAGGTGTTTTTAAAACTATATTTGGTGTAGAGCCACTTAAAATAAAACCTGGCTGTGTGTTAAATATCTATAATTTCATCAAGAAGAACACAAAGCCAAAGGGGACATATGTCAATTACTGTTTTAATGAATATAGATTATCTCAATGATTAAATATTAAATATGTAAGTATTTAATATACTATATAACCCATTTTCCTCTAAGTTCTAAGGTGATATTCATAATAATGACATCTGGCAAGTACTCCTATTTTTTACTGTTTTACTCTGAAATAATTGTCCATCTCTAGATGGCTAAATATATTGGATGCTCATATTCAAGTTTTCAAGAGGTCTAACCATCTATCAAGCATGTGCCATTATATACACGCATGGAAGACACAAAGATAAAAAATACATAGTCCTTATTTTCAGAGTTCAGCATCTAATGTAGTTGGGGAGTCAGATATATAAGAAGAGAATCACAGTACTATGTGAGAAGTACTATACAAGGAGTATAAAATCTATTTCGAGGCTACAAAGGAGATAGAGGATACTAACTTCTGTAGGAGGGCAAGGTAGATATGGAAAAAATGATAAATGAGGCAAGACTTCAGAGCAGAAATACATCTGCAACGGGGGCTGGCCCCGTGGCCGAGTGGTTAAGTTCGCGCGCTCTGCTGCAGGCGGCCCAGTGTTTCGTCGGTTCAAATCCTGGGCGCGGACATGGCACTGCTCGTCAGACCACGCTGAGGCAGCGTCCAACATGCCACAACTGGAGGAACCCACAACGAAGAATACACAACTATGTACCGGGGGGCTTTGGGGAGAAAAAGGAAAAAATAAAATCTTTAAAAAAAAAATTATTTAAAAAAAAAAAAAAGAAATACATCTGCAACGATGTGGGACATGGGAAAACAAGAAGAACTGTAGATAACTCCAAGATGTCTAGCTTGAGTAACTTGCTGTATGGTGATGAAACTGAGACAAGTTATTCTCATCTACAAACAGTCCTCATGATCCCAATGGAATTGAACTCCAGATAAAGAAAAACCCATATTGCCTCCTCCCTCCCCACAAACGAAAAAGCAGAATTCCAAAGTACAACTTTGAAATTTGTTTGTATTTCACCCCAAGAACTGATGCATCACCCAGCTATCCATATATCATACCTGTACTGACCAAAATTCAAATAAGAATCAAGAATGAAGGTTGGTGACTCCTAATGCAAGGTTTAATTCTCTAATACAAACTGTCTTTCCTACCTACTCTCCCCATGATGAATTTTTGATGTATAAGTAAAATGATATTGCATTTTATGCAATATGAAATCAACAATTGTTACTTTCCCTGGAGAATATCTGAGTTGGAGTGGCTATGTCAATATCAAACAAAATAGATTCCAAAAAAAAAAGTTATTAAAGATAAAGAGGAAAATTTCATAACCATAAAAGGGTAATTCCATCAGGAAAATACACCGTATATGCACCTAACAACAGAAACCCAAAATATATGAAGCAAAACCTGACAGAACTGAAGAGACAAATAGAGAATTCAACAAAAATAGTTGGAGATTCAAAACCCGATTTTCAATGATAGGTAGGACAACTAGGCAGAAGATCAGCAGAAAAGGGGGAAGCCTCTAGCAACGTGGTCTAGTGATCACGTTTTTGTAATAACATTTGGAAAAATAAATTTTCAGTGAAAATACTTTCAGTTCATCGTCTCTTCACACTCTGACTTCTTCCGGTCACACTTGCTCTCATGTTGTCTGGCAAGGGACTAAGTACATTTTGGGAATCTAAGGAAGAGTGGAATTTAAGATACACTTAGGTTGAGTGGGACGGATTTATGTGGTTTACAGTGATTGCTGGCTTTCCCAGGTTGGAATGGCTTTCAGAAATATTCCCACTGCCCACTGTGCTGACTCATCCAGCATCATAAACACAAAGGTACAGGAGCAGAGGTTGTACTGAAAAGTGCATCTGCCCTACAGCACCTGGATGAGAACCAGGCAGGTAGTGGAGAAGAAACAGAGCCAGAACCCAGTCTGCGGAAAATTCTTTGAATCATCAACAACATAAAATCATAAGCAGAGGAGATAGAGAAATTCTCTCCTTTCAGGAAAATACTTAATAATGTAGCATTTTTAATTATAAAAATACTACATTTTTTTCCTTTTTGGTGGGAAACGTGGAAAATAAAATTGATCAGAATTCCTTTATTTTTAGGGCAGAAAACCTATCAGTGGTGAGTGTATCTGTGAGGTAAGCCATATATTTTATGCATCACAATTATTAATAATAAAACGTAATAATAATAATAATCACATTTCAATCAACCATGTTAAGACTGAAAATCTGGTAAAAATCATATGCTGTCACATAAAGAAGTGCTCAATGTATGCAGCCAAAAAATATACATGGATAAATGGTATTATAAACGTCTTAGTCTGCTTATGCTGCCATAACAAAATACCATAGACCAGGTGGCTTAAATGACAGAATTTACTTCTCACAGTTCTGAAGTCTGGAAAGTCCAAGCTCGAGGTGCTGGCAAGGTAGGTTTCATCCTAAGGCATCTCCTCTTGGCTTGTGGGTGGCTGCTAACTCGCTGTGTGTTCATATGAACTATTCTCTGTGCACATGCTGGGGAGAGATTGAAAGTGTGTTCTCCAGTGTCTCTTCTCATAAGGGCACTGATCCCATCATGGGAGCCTCACCCTTATGACCTCATCTAACCCTAATCGCATCCCACACGTTCCATCTGCAAATACCATCACATTAGGGGGTTAAGGCTTCAACATGTGAACTTTAGAGGAACACAAACATTCAGTCCACAACAAAAGGTGTGTGTAATAATGAGTTAATAAAAGGATTATGTATTTAATGTTGTTCATTGCGTTTGACAGATCTTTGACTTGCAATTTATTGTGATTTATCTTCTCTTTCTAAATAAGCCTTCACTTTCACACCAAATTTTGTTTTTATAATTTTACATTCTTTCTCTCAAAAACGATCCCAATAATTGTATAAGCTTTCAGCTCTGCAAAATCTGGCCCCTCTCCTGCCCTTAGCATCACCTTTTCATACCCTATATCCTCAGTTCTTTCACATATAAAGCTGCCCATCCTAAACACAACCTTCAGTCTGCCGCTTTGGTCTCCCTGAAGTTCTAGACAACTATGCTCTTCTATCTATTCTCAAGATTCTAACTCACAAATCTCAAGAACAAGTCTGGTCAAAGCAGAAAGAAGTTGAATAAGCAGTCACTCTTGCTCTTGAAGAGTGATGAGGAGGATTGGATTAGATTAGAAACACTCGTACGTTAATTTTTTATTCTGTATATTCAACAGACACAACCTTCTCCACCAAATGCAAATGACTGAGTTACAGCCGCCATATTTTACCCAGCACCACTACCTTCCTCCAACCCTCAGGCCCTGTGGCTGAGTTTAGCTTGTCTTGACTCAGGGTTGATTCTATCCCACTGGCCTCATAGTCCACCATGACAACTTGCCTTCCTTCAGGTGCCATTCAGTCAACCAGCCATGCCCGCATAGGTCTGCATTCCAGGTGTTGACCCTGTTTGAGTTACTCTCCAAGAAGCCTCATTAGCTCGAAAGTGAATCAGTCAATATCAATAAATTCGAAGAGAGAGCCGGAACCAGCCTCACACTCCCATGTTACAAACTCAGCACACATTATGTAGAACACAGCTCACTCGGACTTCACAACGGCTCACTACTATCTGTGGAGAGAAATGCCATAAAACACGAAGTGTGAAGCTTTATTCTCTCCCTGGAATGCAGAGGTAGAGTGATTTCTTAACAAATGCCCCCAGTATGGCGTACAAATGATATTGATCTCTGCAGCTGGCACTGAAAGCTGGAGCTGGTATACTGCATCTTTTAAACTTTCATCCCTAAATCCAAGCTGGCAGTTTGGTACCAAATATAGCGGAAGCCCTTCCCATTGATATGTCACCTAACAGATGGAGCAAAATCCTGATTTGCAGGAATCCAGGTAACCACAGCTCTCAGTAAACTGGAATATTTTGCTTATTCTACTTTCAGAGAAATTTCACAAAAATATGCCCAAGACAATGAAATAAAACCCCAGAAATCTCATGTATGAAGTTAGCAGACCCCAAAAGATGTTCTTAAAATGTGTTAGGATCATTGATTGTCCATCTCGATATTCTATCTTGTTTGCGACTCCAAGATGTCCTATGACATCTTACCATCAGAGTCCATTATGTTTTAACAACATCTGGTCGCTTAAGGTGGGACATGGATGTGAACCTTTTAAAAGGAACTTCAGCAAGGGCTGAAGTGGAAATGATTTTTTAACTTAATCCTCAGTGGATCAGATAAATCCCAATTAGCGCCTCATTGCTCAAACATTTTGACTAATCAAGCTTTTGTTGTGTGAGAATCAATGGTTTCAAATAAAAGCTATTTTCTTGGCTTAGGTAAGTATTTGGAAGATTTACTAATTCGAACTATTTAAATGGAATTGTCTTCAGTATCCTCAAAAAGTCAACTTTTGGGCCATCTTCTTTTTCCCCATGAGTCATTATTGATAATGCTACTGATAACAGCAGTGACAGTCTACAGCGTGTATGCCTCACTAGAGCATATGTCACCACTTTACAGTATGTCCCATACTGATATTTAAATATTGTACTATTTAATTTTATTTATACCCCATATCTTCAACTAAAGTTTAAGTAACTTGAGAAAACATAATGAACTTATTCATTTTGTATTCCACTTAAATCTCACAAAGTGCCTAAGATATAATAAGTTCCCCCCAAAAATATTAGTTTTCTTCATGCACATTGGGACCTGTATACTCATTGTGTTAGATAATAAGTTGTAGCTTAGCCAAAATTGGTCGAACAGCATTTTAACATGTCATGAACAAAGCAATAAGAAAAGGAATCTCAGATGCTATCCTATTAAACATTATAACAGCCTTGGAGAGAACATTTGCAATTCTCACTTTACAGAGAAGTTTGAGAGTCATAGATGAAAAAAAAATCATCCAATATTCCACATCTAGTATGTTCTGGAGAAGTAATGCAAAACTGCATCCAAAACCCATTTACCTACCCTGAAATAGTGGCTCCTGGTCAGAAGAGACATCTGAGCCCTCTGCCAATTCATCTGAAGTTTCTATGCTTTAACAAAGAGGTGAAGGAAGCATTTCTCATAAGAAAGTTCCATTGAAAGTGTTCAAAGACTGGAGCAACCACTTAGGATGAACCAATAAAAATCTGATGAAGGGGATATATATTTTGGTACATAACAGGTTGGTGCACAAATGATCAGATTCCTTTATTTCTTCATATCATATTTAATGTTTGTTGTTGCCTCTCCACTGAACTGGTGAGAAACTAATGCTTAAATATTGTGGTGTCTCTTCCACTCCATGAGATCATTCAAGAACCTTGAGAGCACATAGAGAACCAAGATAGGGTCTACATTCTTAGCCCAAGTACGTAACATCTTTGCTGTCCATCCTTTGTACCATGTAGCTACTTCTGGATGCCAGTACTAGGACTGATTAGACACTCAGCTCTGGGTGGGTTCAGGGAGACTCACCATGGTTCAACTCGAGAGTTCCTCTGAGCCCTATCAGGATCCTTACCACCGCTTTCCAGACCACTCTGTACAGTGTATAGTGTGTACAGTTTCCAAGGCAGCCTATAGCATCTGGAGTGCTGCAGGCTGGTGGGGACAGACTAATTCCATAAGTAGAAACCTCTTCTCAGACCCTATTTCAACTTTTAGTCTCACTCCATAAGATCTGACCACTTTCTCCCTCCTCACACCAAATATGTGTGTTCATTTTGTTCCCTCGGAAGCCACCCAGCTAAAATATCCTCGACGGGCACAAAGCAAAGCTCTTGAGAAACAGATACAGACCTCTCTTTCCTGGGGAATGGATGGGAAGAGTTTTGTCACAAGGTTGACTTTATTTTCACCATCTTAATTTTATATTTAGGAGCTTACATATTTTTTTCTGGACATACTAGTATGGTAGAGTTGTGGATAACTTTTGGTATAGTTGAGATCTAATTTATTTTGTGGGAATAATAATGGTCCCAAAGATGACCATGCCCTAATTCCCAGAACCTGTGAACATGTTACCTTATACAGTAAAAAGTATTTTACAGATCTATTAAGATAATGGACCTTGAGATAGGAAGAATATCCTGGATTACCCAGGTGGACCCAATCTTGATTACATGAGTCCTTAAAATCAGAGGATTTTCCCTGCTGTGGTCAATCAGAGACAGACAGAAACAGGGAGAGAGAGAAAGAGAGGGAGGGAGAGAGAAAGACGTGATGATAGAAGAAGGGTCAGAAAGATTTGATATTGATGGCTTTAAAGACGAATTAAGGGAGCCGTGAGCCAAGGCACGTGGGCAGCCTCAAGAAGCTGGAAAAGTCAAAGAAACGGATTCTCCCTCAGAGACTTCCTAAAGGAACACAGCCCTGCCATCACCTTGATTTGAGCCCAATGAGACCAGTTAGACTTCTGAAGCACGAAACTGTAAGATAATGAGGTTGTTTTTTTTTTAAGCCACTCCATTTATGGTCATTAGTTATGCCAAAAATAGAAAACTGATACATTTTTACACAGATGTAATCTTGACAAATTATCAACAAAATTTTATAAATAGAAACATTGACAAGGAAGGACCATTAAAATTTACTTAATTAAATTTTTCTAGAATTATACATCTACTTCATTTTTAAAAATCAGATCGTATAGAAGGGCTTCTAAGGAAAATAGTCTCCTATCTGATACCTACCTCCTACACCCGGCCATACCTTCCAGAAGTAACCACTTTTAACTCAATTTTTTTTTTTTTTTTTTTTAGGTCTCCAGGAAAGCTTTGCATCTCCCAATGATTTGCTCAGTCTACTATGTCTTGATTCATTAATGTCTGACATAATTGCTTGACTTATGACATGACAGATGAAGATTTAGTTCATTTGAGCTCATTTTCCCATCTCCCTACTGATACAGATGACTGTTTTTGGTTTTTTTATTGGTTATATTTTCTGGCTTTAAATAATGCACTCCAACATTTCCACTTTGCTCAATCAACCGTGGCCAGCACCCATGTCACCATTAGTCTTTTCATTCCTCATGCACACTTCTGCCTCCAAGCTTCTGTCACCCATAATTTTATTTTCACATTTCAAAGTTACTAATACTTGAAGTCTGTTCTGGGATAAAATTTAAGTCTTGAGATTTAGATAATAATAGATAGGATTTATATTAATATTGTGTAAATATTGTTCATAGTAGAGCTAAGAAGTGTTCTGTGGTTATATTTTCTTTCCTGTGCTGCCTTACATTTATCTTGACCTTCCTCTGGGCCTTTATTCCTTTCTTGCATTGTTTGCCTTTATTGAATTCTTAAGTTCTTCTGTGTCTCTGGGATAATATCAAATCCCTTAAATGCCTTCCTGGAGTCTTCTGTCCTCTTGTTCTACACAAGACTTTTATTCTCCAAGCTTTCTACATGATTGTCAAGCTGGACTTCCCTTTAATATTCTCCAAAACCAGATTCTTTCTTCCTAGATCCTATTTCTGCATGATTCTTGGTTTACTCCTTCCTTATTCTGTGATATATCCACAAGTGGTTACCTTAAAGTGCTGTGTTTGTTGGTGGGAGTGTAAATTTGTGCAGTCACTACGGAAAGCAGTATGGAGGTCCTCAAAAAATTAAAAATAGAACTGCCATATGATCCAGCAATCCCACTGCTGAACACATGTTGGAAGAAAATGAAATCAGTATCTCAAAGAGATATCTGCACCCCTATGTCCATTGCAGCATTATTCACAATAGTCAAGATGGAGCAATCTAAGTGTTTATCTACAGATGGATGGGTAAAGAAGTCTTAGTGTGCGTATATATGTATGTATATATATATAAAATGGAATATTATTTATCCATGTGAAGAAGGAAATCCTGCCATTTGTGACAACATAGGTTGAGCCTGAGAGCACTATGCTAAGTGAAATAAGTTAGAGAAAGACAAACACTGTATGATCTCACTTATAAGTGGAATCTAAAAAAACAAGTTCATAGATACAGAGAACAGATTGGTGGTTGCCAGAGGTGGGCAGTAAGGGGTGGGTGAAATGGGTGAAGGTAAGTCAAAAGGTACAAACTTCTAGTTATAAAATAAATAAGTCCTGGGGGTGTAATGTACAGCATGATGACTATGGTTAATAATACTGTATTGCATATCTGAACGTTGCTAAGAGAGCAGATCTTAAAAAGTTCTCACCCAAAGGAAAAAAACTTCATAACTATGTGTGGTGGCAGATGTTAACTAAACTTATTATCACTTATAGTGATTGTTTTGCAACATATACAAATATCAAATCATTATGTTGTACATCTGAAACTAATATAACGTTATACACAAATTACACTTCTTTTAAAAAAAAGATTGTGTTCTGAAGATCTTAGATCACTTAAATTTTACATGCCAGAAAGTAAAAACTAAATTACTCTCAAAGGGTCATAAAACACTCTTGATCAAATAATTCAAGGTGTGGCAAAGGAATTATAATTAAATTATCTGGGAAAAGAGATTTTTTTAAAAACTATCAGATAAACATGTAGAAACATGGAGCCAATTAGTACATTTTTGCATTGATAAAAACTAGCTCTCTGGTTGAGATAATAAAGAAAAGAACAGAAAGGTTTATAAAACCCTCTCTTCTGAATAGTTCACACTGCATCTGCTTGCATTTTCAGGCTTCCTATGGTTAATAACGGGCCTGTAATATGAATGTGTACAATGCATGCAAACACTGTAAGTCTTCAAAGAATCGTTTCACTGATGGACAAAATGATAGGCTGTACTTAGTGAGAAAGACAAAATAGAACTTTTCTTTCTAATATAGTGCTGATGCAACCTATGCCTGTCTTGGGCGCTAGCACTCTGAGATGTCTCCCCTGAGATCTAAAATGACAAATATGAAAAAGCAATGCTATAGGAATTCACCTCCATGGTCATAACTGTCATTTTTACAGTACCACACAAATGTACAGGACACTTTTATATAATTTAACTCATTTTCTTCTAAAGGTGAAATGTACAGAATATGTGCACGTTATTGTTACTGTTTTATAGAAAAGTTAAATGAAAACTCAATGCTATGCATATTATAATTGGAATAGGTGAGACTAAAGCCAAGTTTCTTCTCCCCAATTCAAATGTCTTTCTATTAAGCAATGTTGGCTTTTTATTGGCAGACTAAAGCTAGTGACAACTTGGAGAAGGCATTAGCGTATGAGTAGGCACATCAGTTGTTGAGTTTGCGAAGAGATTTGACATGATTTACAAAATATTTTATCCAGTTCTTGTCTTTTTCCTATCCCCATTTTCTATATTTAAGACAGAGATATAAATAAAATGGCAGATGAGGGAGAAGGTAATCACATGCCAACTGTGTTTCCTCCAACTACTAAAACTAGAATAGGTAAATTTAACGGTGAGCAAATGAGGATAAGACGTGGAGGCTTGGGTGTGACTCTTACTGGAAAAGTCACCTGGGAAGGAAATAAACACAGCCAACCAATGGTTGGCTTCAAAGGTCATCAAGAGACAGCTGAAGCTTGTCCTCAACTGAAGCAAAGTTCTGAATGGACCAGTTTTAGACATGATATAAGCACAGGCGAAGTTAACTATATTGGGCAATGTTTGCATAACCTGCCATGTCAGTTTTTGTTGAAATTTAAACCCTATAAGTAGCCGTAGATTCTTTAACATGACAGGGCAATGAACACGAAATATTTTCCTCCTGAATTCTCCATTACATTCTTATTACTAGTTTGCAGTTTGGTGCATTAGTTTGTGTAACCTCTACAGTCTCTCTTGTCCCTTCCAATTCACCTCACAGTGACTAGTTCCCCCATGCCAAAATCTTTCAGGAAGATAAAGAAACCATCGAAGATAATTTAATTGTCTTTACCTGTCACACATACACAAAAAAATAAGGCTTTTGCTTAATGAACACTTGTCAGGTGGGGAGGAGGCAGCAAAAGAAATTATATACGTCTAAATATATTTATTGATATCAATTAAATAAAAGAAAACTAAATGTGATCTAGCTGAGCTTACTATTTTAAAAGGCTGACTTCTCGCCAAAGGTTTGTCCACATAAATTGTCAAGCTTCTTGGTCATAATCAACTTTCCAATTTCGATAAAAAATAAGCACAGCTGATTTCTGTTTTGACAACTTATCAATAAATAATCTTCTTATAAAAACTTCTGCAGTTGGTAAAATAGATAGAAGACGTTAGACTCCTGAAATGTTTGGTCTCTTAATCCTTTCATCGTTTTTTTTCACCACTGTGATGACACAGACCATAGCTACCTTATTCAAAATTGTAATCCCTGTGGCTAGCACCCTGTAAATATTCACAAGAAAGGAACAAGGGGAAAAGCAAGGAAGGAGGAAAACCGCAGAGAACAAACAGGACTATGTTTATAAAGTACACCATGAGTTGGCTGGTTAATGACATCAAAAGATAGAATGCTCTTATTGACTAGGGCTGAGTCACGGGGAGATCCTGGAGTAGAAGGGAGGAGAGAAGCGAATTATCTACTGCCACCCTACATGGACAGAGGCTATTCTGCAAAAGAGAATTACGCAGTATAGGAAAAAAGTAACAGCCATCGCATGTGCAAATTTAACTGTCCCCAATCATAAAACATTCTTTTCTTCAACAGTATTTTCCTTTTAGGATAACAGTCTCTCTTTTCAGGACTCCAAGTTCCTCAAATGCAGAATGCGGACTCCACTGCCCACGCATCACCCACTCTCTTCTTTACCCCTTGACAACTAACCTCTAAAGTATTCCAACATTGCCATTGCTCTCAAAAGCCACTAATGGTGCTTTCTGCTTTCTCTTTGTCCCCTGCCTCTCTACAGCATTTGGCACAGTTTATCACTCCCTTCTTAAAATTCTTTCCTCCTAAAATTTCCATGACACCCAAATAGTCTCTTCCATTGATCCCTATTCTTCTCTCTCATTCCCTAATGGTGGACGTCTGAGGCTCTGTGTTCATCCTTCCTCTCTTTACTCTTCTTCATTTCATGATCTCATACACTGACATGTCTTCAATTATCATCTCTACCGAACGACCTTAAACATCTCAACTCCAGCTCAAAACTCCTGTACACTTCCTCATGGTTTCCTCTGGATAACCCACCAACAACATAAACTTAAAATGCTTCCATTCGACTCCTAAATTCTACTAAAAGTATCCCCATTTTCCAAGTAACATATGTATTAAATCTCAAGTTCCTGTGACTCTTCTCTCCACGTACAGTCACGTACCATTTCCTTCTGATCAGTCCTCCTTATTTCATCTTACATTGTTTCTTTCTGTTGCCACTGACACCACCAAGTAGAAGTACTTATTATCTTGTAATAGTGCCCTTAGTGTTTTCCCCTGCCCTAGGACCTCCCATTTCAATCTATTTTTAATTTTCATGTTGGGCATATCACTCCACTGCTCAAAAACTTTTTATGGCGTGTGCTTGCCAACGGTCCACATTTCTCTATTAAGTGGAACTAATCTTTCAAAAGTTTGCGTGCCTTGGAGATCATTCTTTTTTCCTTTTCTTCATTCTCAACCCCTGACTAATATGAGGCAACACCCAAGATAATTATATCTGCTCTGTAGGCCTAAACTCTACCTTATTTGGGATAGTCCAAGTTAGAGCCTGCAGGATAGGTGAGGGTTTAGAGTGTAGAAGGTTCTAGCAAGCTTTCTAAGGTACAGATTTGGAGTCCACTTTAAAATTAGCTCATCTCTTAATTGCTTATGAACTCAGAAAGCACACTTATTTTCCTCCTGAAAAATGCCAACATGGCAGATTCAGATGCTTCTAAATTTGTCCACAATAGCACCTATCCATCACAGACCAAAGTAAAAAATCTGAACATCTCTTGAAATTGGATGAAGCACAAAATCTGCCTGCCTTAAGCATAAAGTTCTCTAATTAGAAACATTCAAGCTAAAAGGGACCTAAAATCATTTAATTCAACTCCATCCTTTTACAAATAAGGTGACTTACCCAACTTCAGCCAACTGTTCAGGGACTAAGTGGTATCTAGAACCTTGATCTCCCTATTTCATGTTCAGTGCTTCTGCATTTTACACCACACAACCCTCCAAATGGGGTGACTCTGTCCTAGGAACTGTGTGTCCCCCATGCAAGAACCAAGAGTGCAGAACATGAACCCTTATAAATGTAGCTGGATCACAGCATCTGAGAAATAGCGAGCAAATGGAAAATATATTTGACTCTCTCACAAAGACTATCTATTCTCAAATTATCCCTTTTTGTGTGTATGAAGGAAACATTCAAGAATTAGTTTTAAAACAGGGATTTATCATTTTGGTAGCCCAAACGACTATATACAGCAAGGCATAAATTTGTAGGCACTTAAAATTATCGAAAGCTTCACAGAATGGTGTAACCCAGAACTGTATTGTATGACATCTAGAGCAGGTGTAAACAGTGCAGTCCACTTCATGTCCAAGTCTGTAATATTTAAGTAATGTTCCTCTTGGTGTTAACTGTTAACTGGCAATTGATGGACCCACCAAAACCCAGCATGTGTAGTCTTTGAAGGAATGAGAAAAAGTAGATAACTGCATTATGTCAGGATGAAATTCTTCTCATGAAATGATGATTTGTTAAAAATTTGAATCAAACTAAAAATTTAGCCTATTATTGGCTGGTGTCTGTTCCCACGGAAACCGGCGGAGGAATGGTCACTAAAAGATTTCCCATTAAATGTGACTCTGCTTGTGCATTCGGGTTCAGTCAGGTGTGAGAAGCAGACAATGGCTGGCTGAGCACAAGAGAAAGGTAATGGAATCAACAGGTATTTCGTCTTAAGGGACGCACAAAGTTTGAGCTTAAAAAGGTATTATTGAACAGTTTCAGGCACAGGTAGAAGATGATACGACCACAGCCAAAGTTCAGGGGATGTCACTCGCTGTGGACTCACCCACTGGACTTCGGAGTTAACTAGACCTAGAATCAAGACTCAGTCCCCGCCTTACTGGCTCACGTCATCGCACAGTTTAAACCGTCAGTCTTTCTGCGTCCTCCTCTGTAAAACAATGTTACAATAGTGCCTACTTCAAAGACTACTGAAATGTTCACTGACGCAATGCCTGGTAACCCTCAGTGAAGGCTGAGGGTCATTATTCCACGATACAGAAAATGCTTATTTTTCTGTGCCCTCCAAAACGATTACATATCCAGTTCTAACTAGTACATATTGGTCCTTTCAAGTCCACTTTTTCTGATATTCTCTTAACGGGAGTTTAAGTGTGTCAAGGCCTAGGCCTGGATAAAGGGTGTCACAATCATTTTAATATGCCAACACCTGATCTATTACATCATCCAGAACCATCCCTGAATCATTGACAGCCAACTCTATAAGCTGAACCCATCTGAGCTTATAACAATCGGAAAACGTTCAAACTGGAAGAGAATCTTGCCATCTAAGGGAAACTCCTCATTTTATGTGTGGGAAATAACAGACATGCAGAAAATAGCAGGAAAATAGAACCATGTCTCCTATGTTTCGTCATCCCACTGCAACTTCTGGAAAATGCATCGACTATGGAAGAGAATGATAATAAATAACAACCGTAATAGTACACATAACATTTACTGAGCATTTCTTCTGTTCTAGGCACTACTCTAAACATTTTGCATACATTAACACATTTAATTATCACACCAACCCAACAAAAGATATTACGCTAAGTCAGTGTGTCTCAGCTTTTAAAAATATGGAGACGTAACTTGCCCAAGTTCACATGGCCAGCAAGTGGCGTGGAAGTAAAGGAATATCTGTCTTTGCTACCCATTGTACACCAAGCATATACTAGGTTCTTTAAGAAATTTAAAAGGAACTAACAACTATTGAGTGCTTACTATTAACGAGGATTACTATTAACGGAAGAGTGAGGATGGCCTCCTTTTCAGGGACATGTCCTCAGTAAGCGCCTCAGTTTTCCAAGGGAAAATTCCCATCTCTTAAAACATCTGTCAGAGGATGTAGACTGGGATCTTTCTTCCTGTCCCTTCCTCCTATTGTGCAAAATATATCTGAAATTAAACACTCATTAGATGGGTGTGATGCTGTCAACTATACTGGGCCACAGACTGCCCAGATATTTGGTCGAACATTATTCTGGGTGCATCTGTGAGGGTGTTTCTGGATGACATTAATATTCAAATCAGTAGACAGCAAAGCAGACTGCCCTCCCTAGTGTGAGCAACGCAATGAGTTGGAGGCCTGAATAGAACAAAAAGGTTGACCCTCAGGTGAGTAAGAGGTAACTGCCTCCTGCCTGACTGCCTTGAGCTGGGACATCATATTTTTTCTGCCTTGGATTCAGACTGAAACATCGCTCTTCCTGGATATCAAGTCTGCCAGCACTTGGACTGGAACTACACCATCAGCTTTCCTGGGTCTCCAGCCCACCAACTGCAGATCTTATAACTTGTCAGCCTCCATAACTGTGTGAGCCAATTCCTTATAATAAATCCCTCTCCATAGGTAGGTAGGTAGGTAGGTAGGTAGATAGATAGATATAGATAGAAAGATAGATAGATGATAGATATAAATATATAGATAAATATAGATAGATATTTCTATTCTTTTTCTCTAGAGAATCATAATTAATACATATAGGCATTTAGCACAGGCTAGATGAGACTCAGTAAAAGAATATTAACAAACCAAACTAAAGCACAAGACTAAAACAAATAAATTTTTTAGCAGAAAAAAACATAGAGACATGAAATACATGTAAAAGACTTAACATACACGTAGTTAGATTCCTAGAAATATAGGACAGATTAAGACAGAAGCACTATTTGAAAAATTAATGACCAAGAATTTTTGAAATCTGATGAAAGACATTAACTCACAGATGCAGAAGGTTGGTGAAACTGAACCAGGATAAGCACACAGAAAATCACAACTGTGCATCCAAGAGTCTAACTGTTAAAAACTACGAAAATAGGGGTGAGCCCACTGGTGCAGTGGTTAAGCACACATTCCACTTTGGCGGCCCGGGGTTCACCGGTTCAGATGCCGGGTGCAGACATGGCACTGCTTGGCAAGCCATGCTGTGGCAGGCGTCCCACATATAAAGTAGAGGAAGATGGGCATGGATGTTAGCTCAGGGCCAGTCTTCCTCAGCAAAAAGAGGAGGATTGGCAGTAGTTAGCTCAGGGCTAATCTTCCTCAAAAAAAAAAACTAAGAAAATAAAGAGAAAAACCTTAAAATCAGCCAGGGAAGGGCAAAGAAACGTTTTCTTCAGGGGAACAGCTAAAATGACAGCTGACTTCTAAAAAGAGTGCCAAAAGAAAAAAAAACTGCTAAAACTAGAATTCTATACTTGGTAAAATTATTCTTTAAAAATAAAGGCAAAAGAAAGACATTCTCAGACAGAGAAAAGGATTGACTCAAATAGATTTTTACTGTAGGAACTATTAAAAGAATTTCCTCAAGCTAAAGGAAAATAATTCCAGATGAAAGCACGGAAGTCCAAGAAAGAATGAACAGCACCAGAAAAGGTAAATATAGAGAAATATAGAAGATTATTGACTGTTCCAGGCAATGATAATGATAATGATATTTTGTGGAATTTATAACTTACATAGAAGTAAAATATATGACAAAAATAGCAAATAAAAAGTGAGTTATTAAAAATAACTTTAAATCATAATTGCTGTAATTGAGGCCAAGGAAGAAAATTTTTTTCTCCTAAAATGTCACTTCAAAATATTCTTATTTAGGGGCCGGCCCAGTGGCACAGCGGTTAAGTGCGCACATTCCGCTTCGGCAGCCCAGGGTTCACCAGTTCCGATCCCAGGTGCAGACATGGCACGGCTTGGCACGCCATGCTGTGGTAGGCGTCCCACATATAAAGTAGAGGAAGATGGGCACAGATGGTAGCTCAGGGCCAGTCTTCCTCAGCAAAAAGAGGAGAATTGGCAGCAGTTAGCTCAGGGCTAATCTTCCTCAAAAAAAAAAAAAAAAAAAAAATATATATATATATATCTCCTCATTTATAAACTCTTGCAGCCAAGCTTTTCTGACTGACCATCAATTTGGTCATTTCTTGTATCTTTGACTTGTTATCATAAAGTCTTTCTAAAAGGAGATAAAAATGGATCAAGTAAATTTCTCCTAGGAACAGATATTACAGTCAGAAATCGATGTTTTAGATTGCGGGTTTTATGCCTTCCTTCCCACATGAAGCCATCATTTCACTGGCCTCCTCACTGACGCACGCTGAGAGGAATGGCCCTGTGACGTCTGTATGGAGACTAGCTCACAGCAAACCTCGGCACAGTCTTCCGAAAAGTTGTTGTGCTTTTATTCGACTAACAACGTGAATTATGTATCTTATCACGTTAACTTCATTCCTTTATTCACTAGAAAGCTCAGACCCGAATTTGTGGTTCTTCCCAGACCATGTAGAAAGGTACATACCCTGCAGTTTATGCACTACATTCATCCTTGATTACACCTCAGTTTTTCTCATGTTTAATTTCCCTTCACTAATATTTTTCTCCCCTACTTTTATATGTAACCCTAGTAACTTGGATTTTTTTTTTTAAGATTGGCACCTGAGCTAACATCTGTTGCTAATATTTTTTTTCTTTCTTCTTCTTCTCCCCAAAGCCCCCCAGTACATAGTTGCATATTCTAGTTGTAGGTCCTTCTGGTTGTGGCATGTGGGACGCTACCTCAGCACGCCCTGATGAGTGGTGCCATGTCTGCGCGCAGGATCCAAACCTGCGACACCCTGGGCCACAGAAGCAGAGTGTGCAAACTTCACCACTCAGCCATGGGGCCAGCCCTGTAGATTGGATATTTTTGTATGTCACCTCAGATCTTTTTTAGAAGAAGGGAGGAAATAAATACATGGATATGTTCATACAGACATACATACACATTTACTCATTCTGGGTTCTTTTCAAACATTTTCTCATCTAATCATCACAAGCAGAGAAGGAAATGCTGATGTCCATTTTACACAGGAGAAAACAGAATCAATGACTAACCTCAAATTATAAAATAGTGAAGTTAGAATTCTCCTCTTTACTCTGAAGCCTGTAATTTTTCTTTTATGCCACACTGTCTCTCATCTGCCTTTTGTACCACTCATTTATTCATTCACTGAATGCATATTTATTGACTACATACTATGTGCCAGACTGTGGATGGAGAAGTGAATGAATCATTCAAAGTGCCACCTCTCATGCCTCTTGCAGGCCCTGTCCTACAGCATTAGGTTTCTTTCAAGGAATGACTGATTTGGTAAATTAGATTCTAAGTGCGTAAGAGACAGGCACTACTGAGTGCGGCTCGGTATCATCCCCGACAGCCATCCCACAGTATCACAGGTCCTCTCAGCGCTGTAGCTACTGGGCTTAGCTACATTCCCCCAGCCAACTTTAGAGTAAACAAATCTACAAAAACAATGAGAATCAGCACGGCATGGCAATTAACAGAAGGTTTTTCTAAGTAATCAAAAAAATTATTAGAATAATAGCAGGATGTTATGAGACAACATTGAGTTTTAGTTTTTTATACATTGAGAGGGAAAGAAAAGACTCAAGGCCTAACTGAATTATGTCGAATTATATGAACAGAAGGTAATTTTAGAACCAATACTTGTCAAGTATGTCAATCTGCTGTGGCTTTTGGGAACCCAGATTCCCTTCATAACTCAATGTCTTGCAATTACCCCCTCAGAAAGAGTGTGAATACACCCCGAACAATGGCTGAGTATGGGCTTGAGGGGTTAATGGGATGCTGTCAGCACAGAGAAATGGTCTCACTTCAGCCCATTACTCAAACGCTGCATACCAACCCCTTGTTTCCGAATGTAGCGTGTGGCTAAGGGACACAACAATTTACTGAACAAAGAGCCTTCTGAGGTTGTATAAGAAGGGAAACTGGAGGTTTTCCTCAGGGATCAGGGAACAATACTCACAACTCACATCTCTGTGTTTTATCCTGAAGAATCCAAAGCCAGTGGAGATGCGCCATTCAACACACGAGCCCTCACACTCATTGTCCTCTGTAGGACCCTTTTCATCACTCTTCAAGGTGTAAGAACGAATCATTTCCGGGGAGAGACGGTGAGTTCTTAGAGCCTTCCAGGAAGTCTCTTTTCTGAATGGAAAGGGATAATTTCCTAGTACTCACAGACATTAAGGATGCACTGTCCTACTTTCAGAATTCGCCTTTTGACCCCTCAAAACATAGGGAGAGCTGGTTTCATTAAAAGAGCAAGTGCTTTTGTGTCAGACGCCTTGGCTTGAGCCTTCCCAGCTTCCATTTTCATATCTGCGATATAGAGATGTTAGCAAACCCTTCCTCACAGGGTCATTGTGAGGATCCAATAAGATCTCCTTTGTAGGCTGTGTGCCAATAATAGGTGTTCAAAACGATTTGTTCCGAGATCTTTCTCTTCTTATTAAAATCCCTATTAATAAGCAAATAAGGAAACAGGAAACTATAACATAAGATAGGTCTCACTGGGGTAGATAATACTCTGAGATAACCAAGAAAGAAAAAAAACATATTTATGTTCCTACCTTAAAGGACAAGTCTGAGGATAAAATGATATGTTATATGATAAAGCATATGATTAAACTGTAGTCCTATGTAAATGGAAATAGTGAAGCTATCTTAGCTACTGGCATAACCCACCAAGACGCGGTTTTGGGGATTCTCTTTTTTGAAAGATTATTAGGTGTCAGTAACTGTTTACTTTCTTCCTCCGTTATCTCACCTTTTTTCTTCACAATGATCCCAAAAGTGAACATTATCCCATTCACATAATAGACAAAACTGCAGTCTGATGCAATGTGACGTGCCAGTGTCTTCACAGCCACTAAACAGCAGCGCCTGAATTCTATCCCAAGCTTCTGTAAGGTTCTACCATCTCCACACGTCCCCACACAGCCACCCAGATACAGAGACGACAAGGAATGGGAGAGTAGCAGGGAAATTTTTGGAGAGTTTCAAATAAAGTCTTGAGCCAAAGCAGGCTTCCTGTACAAACCTCATCACTCAGGAGCTCAAAGACACCTAAGCCCCATGAGGAAAAGGAGATGTGTGCCTCCCACAGTGAGAGGGAGAGGTTCTGACGAATGCTGCAGTTATCGGTGGAGTTCTGATTTGGGAGGTGACTGGCTGCCACTTGCTCATTGTTGATCCAGAAGGTCACTCTTCTCACTCTTCAGAAACTCAGGGAGACAAGGAGATTCAGAGCCCTAACCTCCCCCCAGTCTTCTCCTCTCACAGGTCCACCTGCAAAGCCCCCCAGGCTTCTCTAATTACCGCAGAGTATCTCACAGCAGCGAGAAAATTTCATCGAAGAAGAGAGAGAACTTATGCATCAGAGGGAAACCCTGGAGGCCCAGTGGCCACAAAACACACGATAAGCAGAAAGGAATGTCTGGGGTCCCCAGCAATTTAATTATTTTTCTGCCGCGTTAAGTGACTATTGAAAGAATTTGGCTCTTCATGAAACTTCCCAGGAAAACAAAACCAAAAGCATTCTTAGAATATTGTTGGTTTTGCTAGTCCAAGTTAACCGGGCTAATTTCAGTCTTTCCTTTCAATTTCCCTTTCTCCCTGCTCCCATTTCATTCTGCAAAGGGCAAGAAATGTCTCTCAGGACACAGCCTCAAGTCTGCAATATGACTGCGCCTTCACTCCTCAGTGCTGCTGTCAGAGTGACATTGTGAATACAAGATGGAGAGAAAAAAAATCGCCATTGCTTTGCACAAAACAAGCCAGTGCTTAATCTAATGCAAACATAATTACTTTTACTTAAACAAAAGGGGAAAACAAAACGAAAAAAACTCAATGTTTACCACATAGGCTGTCTGCTCAGAAGTGAAAAATTATGTGGGCATCAGATAGGCAGCATGCTCCTGCTCTCAGCTGCTGCTCTTTAGAAATATCTGAAACACATTTCAAGAGATGGTTAAAAACAGGATTTCTGATTCCAGCTATTCACTTCTTATCTTCAACAGTTCCCGTTTTAGGTTCCCAGCATTGTTCATTTCTTTCATTTGAACATTAATAGAAGGTTGGTACTCTGGGAAATGGCATTAAAGTTGGGTGTCAGGAAGAGGAACATTTAAAAATTTTTTCCATTGACCTTTGCCTGGGATTGATCCCTTTGATATTCCCAAACAGAGAATGAAACAGAAGGAATATTCATTTGTTCATTCAAGAAATATTTACAGCAAATCTGCTCTGTGACAGATGCTGTACTGGGTGAGCAAGGCAGAAATGAGGACTGTCCTGCTGGAATAGACAGTCTAGCGGAAAGAAAAAACATGCAACAACTAATGATGCAAATAAGTACAGAACTGTACAAGCTGCTACGAGAGGACACAACAAGGAAGCCTGGCTGTTAGCAGGAGGTGAAGGAGAGCGGTCAGAAACAGCCTTTCTAAGGAACTTTCATCTACTAAGCCCTTAAAGACAAGAAGGAGTTAGCCAGGCAAATGGATAGAGTTACTGAGAGAACCACAAGGAGAGACACGCAGTTCTGAAACAGGGAGAAGCCCAGAGGAAGGAAGACTTCCCACACTCGTGAGAACCGAAAGGTCAGTGTGTTAGTTTCCTAGGGCTGTTATAACAAGTACCACAATGTTAGTGGCTTAAAACAATGGAAATTCTCTTACAGCTCTGGAAGCCAGAAGTCCTGGACCAGAGTGTTGGCAGGGCTATGCTCCCTTGGGAGGCTGGAGGGGAGAATCCTTCCTTGCCTGTCACTGTTTCTAGAGGCTCCAGATGTTCCTTGGCTCAGGACTGTGTAACTCCAGTCTTGTTCCCATCTTCACGTGGTCGCCTCTTCTGTCTCTTATAAGGACACTTGTCATTGGATGGGGGCCCACCTGGTTAAAGCAGTAGGATCTCATCTTGAGAGCATTAATTACATCTGTAAAGAACTTTTCTCCAAATAAGGTCACATTCACAGGTACTGGTGACTAGGATGTGGACATATCTTTTGGAGACCACAATTCAACACGCTGCAGTCAGTGCTGCTGGAAAGGAGAAGGGTAGTGTAAGACGGAGCTGGAGAGATGGGCAAAGGCCAGGTTGTGCAAGCCTTGGAGCCTTGCTGAGTATATCAGTTTTCTGTTGCTGCATTAACAAATTACCACAGACTTTAGTGGCTTAAAATAATGCCTACTTATCATCTCAGAGGCCTGTGGGTCAGACGTCTGGACATAGCATAATTCAGCTGGGTCCTCAGCCCAGGACATCACAAGACCGAAAACAAGGTGTCCACTAAGCTGAAGCCCCTAAGGAAGACTTAATTTCCAGGTTCATTCAGGTTTTGGGCAGAATTCAGTTCTTCCCAGTATCTTGACACATGGGCCCTTTCAGGTTCAAGGCAACAACAGCATATCAAGTCCTCATATTTCAAAAGTCTGACTTGCCCTTCCACCACCATCCTGAGAAAGAGTGCTGCTTCAAGGTCTCAGGTGATTGCACTTGGCTCACCAGGGTAGTCCAAGATAAATTGCTATTTTAAGGTCAGCTGACTATAATCTTAATTACACCTACAATGTCCTTTGTGCCATGTAACATGATGTACTCATGGGAGTAACACCAGGGGGTAGAGTTCATAGGGACTGAAATTCTGCCTGCCATACGGAGTATTTATAAGGCTATGTAATGAAACCTCTAACACGGCCTCAACCGAACAGGTTTCTGCTGCTATGTCCCAAGGAAAGGGAGGGGAGGCACCAAAGTTTTGCCCTTTTAAGTTGCAATTTCATGATTGCAATTTCACCCCTCCTTCCCACTCTCTTCCTGGAACCCTGGCTCAGCCACTTTATAGCTGTGTGACTTCGAAAAGATTACCTAAATTTTCTGAGCTTCAGTCTTCCTTTCTGTAAAATGGGGATAAACAGCACAAACTCAAAGAGGTGTTTTGAAGGCTGAGAATTTAAGATAACATCTGGCAATAAAATTTCCACCAATGCACACAGAATTAGAAGTGGTACAGTCAAGAGCCCTGACCCAGACCTTGCAAATCTAACTATGGCTGCCGCTAGTTGGCAGAACCATCTACGGATCCCCTCTTCCATTCTCTGACTAGAATTCAGCTGGATCCTTGCCCAGCCTTGCTTTCTATTGTTCTGGTTCGTTTCCCATTTCACAGGCTGTCTTCCTCTTAGTGTCCATGTTCTAAAGATCCTATTCCCAATGACTCTTTCATAACTCAACACACCCCTCCACTCCCCACAAACTATTTTCCAGGCTCCAGACTCTGGATTGGAAGTAGACTCTGATCTCGGTCAGCCCATGTTGGATGTGGCCTTGACTCCTCTTCCAGCAGATGCCAGCCCTCCCCTCACTGGGTAGGAAATGGTGGAAAAGATTAACAAAGAGAAGTGGAATCTTTCTCTCCAAAGATCATCAAAACCAGTCTAAATTACCAGGGGCAATCCCAGCAGGGAGGTCAGAAGCTGGGAACCTTCAGCAGATTTCAGGAAAATTTATCTAAGCAGCTAAGTTTAGATAAACAACCAATACAAACTAGGAATAATCATTGGCCACCCAGGGACAACCACCTGTAAAACATTTTCTCTTGTTAGAGTAATCAAAAGAATGCAAAGTTAGCCTGCATCTGGCTTGTCTGCAATAACATGACCCAATGGAATGCTTTCTTGGCTCAGACCAACCTGTGATTTCTCTCCAGTGGCCTGGGGACTATGAATAGCAACTGCAGTCATCGATTCTCTCTGTGTTAAGATGCAGGCCAGCCTGCAGAGGACTATGCTTAAAACAGCACAGACTGATGAATTGTCACTATATAAACTCAGCCCAGGATTAACCTGGTTGAGTGAAAGTGGATTTGAATATTTCTCTCCAGATGAGTTAGAAGCAAGCTCTCCATCCAACCACATGTATGTCACTAAGAAAAATGCCACTTTCTTTTGTGAAGTCAATAGCTAAAGTCAAGTGAGAAAATAGCCACTTTAGACAGCTTTGGTGTTTCTCAATATAGCCCTGCGCTCAGCCATTTCCAGTTTTGGCCCTCCTGAAGTCAGGATCCAGGACAAGAAATCCTATTGAACTTTGGGCCTATCTTACGCTGACCAATTTCAGTTGAATGACTGAGTGCATCAGTAGTCTGTCTGCTTTCAATTTCATGACACTCTTGCTGCATCTCAGGATTCACTGATAACAAAAATATCAAATTCACCTTCTTCTTGCCCTTCCCAAACCATCAAAGTACTTGGTGAGTTTCTATGGTGAATTGGATTTATCAGTAGGTAGCACTGAACTCTTATGGGACTGGGAGACCCCGATCTCCTGGGACTACTTTATCAATTCATACTGGATACTTCAGTTCAGAGCAGCAAGTCTGTGGAAGCCGGCAGGAAATCCAGGAGATGTAACCACTGTGCTCAACAACCCTCTCTGCTGAGTGCATCTCCAGTGCTGCAGATTTGATGAGGGGAGAGGATCCTCGATTCATAACGCATTTCCACATCATCGTTAGCTGAGGTCCGTGCAAAGCAACCAGATTGCATAAGGGGAAAAGGACCTGAAATCCAGTATGTGTCCATTGCTTTGAAGGTACTGGTCTTTGGTTTTACTTCAGATTTTAATTTGAGCAATGAATAAAGAGATGATAGGGCTTCGACGGAGGTAAAAATTGAGGAGAGTAGGATTCTTTTGTTCTTTAAAAGATGAAGGCTAAAGAGAAAAGACACTGGAATCTTCAAAAATCTTGGAAGTCTCAGATAGAGTGAGGATCTAAAGCATAGGGAGGGACACAGAGTTTTTATATTGTTTTTTGTTAATGTGGCAAAATCTATTTTATTTATAAATGTTAAATCTAAGTTAAGAATAGTGGTAATGCTCTACAGAACTAAAAGAGGCATTTACCTTATAATAATTCACTTTTTCTTCCTTCCTTTCTCAAATAGATTTAATTCCTTATGAAAACCAGTGTGTCATTTTATTTTTAACTTATGCTCTATTGAACATATTTTTAGTAATAATTCACTATTTAAAATGTATATTTCCGAATGGAAAACAATTCACTGGGTTTGAAAGAAAACCAACTTATTTATAGTTGAAATCTCCCTTTTAATTATGGCAGAAGTTTCCCTATGCAAACCTCAGTGCCCATCAACAGACGAATGGATAAAGAAGATGTGGTACATAATACAACGGAATACTACTCAGCTGCAAAACAGAACAAAATCATCCCATTTGCAATCACATGGATGGACCTTGAGGGAATTATGTTAAGTGAAATAAGCCAGCTAGAGAAGGATAATCTCTGTATGACTCCACTCATATGAGGAATTTAAAAATGTTGGCAAAGAGAACAGTTTAGTGGCTACCAGGGGAAAGGTGGGGTGGGGGGTGGGCACAAAGGGTGAAGTGGTGCACCTACAACACGACTGACAAACAGTAATGTACAACTGAAACTTCACAAGATTGTAACCTATCATTAACTCAATAAAAAAAAAAGAAGTTTCCCTTTGCAAACATGTTAAACACTTTCCCAAAAGTCCTTGAATGTTTTTCTTTAATCTAGAACTGTCTTAGGTTTACAGAATTATAGCGACTATAGTGAGAGAGTTCTCACATACCCATGCCCAGTTTCCCATGTTATTAACGTCCTATATCAGTATGGTACATTTGTCATAACTAATGAACAAATACTGATAACATCAACTTAAAGTACATATTTTACTCAAATTTCTTCAGTTTTTTCCCCTTAATCTCTTTTTTCTGTTCCAGAACCCCATGTATGAAACTACGTTACCTTTAATTGTCATGTCCTTGGGTTTCTCTTTGCTATGAGAATTGCTCAGACTTTCCTTGTTTTTGATGACCTTGACAGTTTTGAGGTGTACTAGTCAGGTATTTTATAGAGTGTCTCTCAATGGAGATTCTTCTAAGGTTTTTCTCGTGATCAGAGTGGGTTAACACGTTTTGGGAGGAAGTCCATTCACATCACATCTTATTAAGGGTACATGCTATCCATATGATATTATCTTCTATTACCTGGCTTGAGGTACTGTTTGTCAGGGTCCTCCTTCTTTCCTCCTTTGCACCCTGTACTCTTTGGAAGAAGGGCACTATGCACAGCCCACACACTTCAGGAGGATGCAATTAATGCTCCATTTCCTTAATGGCAGAATACCTATATAAATTATTCGGAATTCTTCTATACAGCTAATTTGTCTATTCTCTCCCCAATTTATTTATTTATTCAACCATTTATTTATAACAGTGTGGACTCTTGGATATTTATTTTATACTTTGAGTTAAAATCTGATCCTAGTATGTTTACTTTGTGAATCAAATTGTTCCAGCTTTGGCCATTGGGCGCTCTTTCATCGTCTCCTGTGTCTCATTGACATAATCCACCTTGTGGGATTGTTTTTGTCTGTTTCTTTCTTTGAGCACTTCTTTACTTTCTAGCACTACAAGATGGTCCAGGTTGATCCTGTATATTTCCTACTCCAGTCCTAGAGTCAGCCATTTCTCCAAGGAGATCTGGTTCTTTTTATTGGAGGAAGGGTCCCCAAAGAAGAATACATGAAAACACAGCTCAAGTCGGTGGAGATTGATATGTAATAAAAATATTTTATAGTTTAAAAATACTTGAGAATTTTCAGGTAGATATGAATTCCTTTGATCCTCACAGCCACCCTAAGAGGCAAACAGGGTGGATGGTATTACCTTACCTTGCTAATGAAGACACTGAGGCCTTGAGACTTCCTGCGATAACCCACAGCCACAGAGTTAGTAAGTGGCAGGCAAATCCATAATCTAGGTTTCTAGCTCATAATACAGTGCTACGGGGTCATTCCAGGGTATACAGGTGAAAAAATATAGGTTCTTAAGGGATGTGGCCAAACTTCTATTTGGAAAACTACCAACAAGTTTTTAAGGAACCTGGAAATATTCAGAGAAAATTCCTAACCTCTGATGTCATAGGAAACAGATAAGATTTTCCTTGACATACTCCCTGGCCAACAACAAAATATTGGACTGTCTGTAACCCAGAGCTGAGTTATTGTGTCATTTCAATGAATAGTTTCAGTAGAAGACCTCACTTCTAACAAAGCAATGGAACCCTTTCACACTATAGTGTGAACTAAACATCCAAGTTCTCACCCTCCAACAGCTGAAGAAATTCAGCTTCTCTGTAAAAACTTAAAAATCAGTCCATTTTTCGCATGTACTGTGTTTGTTAATTCTAAAAATATCCACATGAAGAAATAGGTAGGAGAATTGACATGGAAGTGAATTTGAAACTTTGATTATATTGATGTTATTAGCCACGTTGAAATTTGTAAAATCGGGCCAGCCCGGTGGCACAGCGGTTAAGTTCACACGTTCCGCTTCTCGGAGGCCCGGGGTTCGCTGGTTCAGATCCCGTGTGCGGACATGGCACCGCTTGCCATGCCATGCTGTGGTAGGCGTCCCACATATAAAGTAAAGGAAGATGGGCATGGATGTTAGCTCAGGGCCAGGCTTCCTCAGCAAAAAGAGGAGGACTGGCAGTAGTGAGCTAAGGGCTAATCTTCCTCAAAAAAAAAAAAAAGGAAAGAAATTTGTAAAATCAACTGCCCTGAATCCTGGGAAATGAAATAGTTTATTTCTATCAAATATCAGCAAAGCCAAGAGCTTATGGAAGGAGAAACACCAAAAGTGTAAGCTCTTCTATGTCTTAGTGAATTCTGTGACATGAAAAATGTACTAGCAGAAGTGAAGAAAGATGTGAAAACTACCCAAACAAGTCCTGAGGCTCAAAGGGCAATGTCCAACGCTTATTTATTAAACTTCCCCTTTCATATAAAACCCATACAATATCACATAGCCACTCCCTCCTTGATGTTCCTGTTTGTATACCAGTCCCATCCTCAGACTATGAATTCACAGAAAAGTACCATGGTGAACACTCCAAAAACGCCTAGAGGATGAATGACTTCCCATCCCTACCCTGCCGTGGGATCAGAGACTTTCCTAATTAGCCCAAACCAAATTAATGACCTCTCTCTTCAACAATGGCGGTAGTTATGTTGGACATACTCATTTGATATTCATTATGTAGTGCTTTATATTTTTACTCTATCATGCATATGTACTTTATTTCCCCATTGGATTGTAAATCCTTTGAGGGCTAAAATGAGAACCTACAGCTTCCTTACCTATAAAATGAGAAGGATCATATCTATTCTGCATGGCTACCATAAGATAATGCATGTGAAAATACATAGCACAGTAATTAACATGGAGAAAATGGTTATTAGCTTTCATTTCCTCTCCGTTTTGACTATTCTGTATTCCCCACGGTTCCTATTACAGTGCCCTGCACATAGTAGGTGCTCAAGAAACACCTGCTGATGCACTGTGAGTGCTGCAAGTTCCAGGAAAAGCTAACGTAGGCCAAAAATTAAAGGGCAAGGTTGAAGAATCAGTGGCTAACTTGAGGAAATGAGTTCTATTCTTGACATTGGCTCTGGCAAACGCATTGACTATCCCACTATTACCATTGCTCAAAAAATTTTAAGACAAATTGTTAATGCAGAATAGTAATATGGTGCCTTAAACGTCACCAGAAAGATAGCATTTTCAATAACAGATGTTACGAGGAGAAAGCTGGAATTCTGTCCAAATAGAAACGGAAATGCTGCTCCTTCTCAAGGTTAGGGTGGTTGGGGTCATTAAGTAGAGTTTGGATTTTATTTGACAAGCAAGGATGGTAAGAGATAGTCTCAAGACCATCCACTGATCAACGAGCTGCCAAGTGCTGACATTATATTCTACAGCAGGTAACGTAGCTGGAGCTGGCTGTCCTCACTTTCTCTCATGTTGTCTCCCTCACTGGGGAAAACCTTCTTGCTCAGTGGTGTTTGACAGGCGGTCCTACCACTGGAGAAGGTAGTGGGCCTGGATGGGAAATTAGGGTTTCATAACAATAACGAAGGAATGACAATCAAATTTACTCCATCAATATATTGCAATTTTGTATCTTCCCTAAAACTACTATACATGAGTAAATATACAACTTTGTATTCCTCTCAACCTACTATAAGTGAATAATATGAGAAAGGAATTCTCATAACATATAAATGACAATCCCAGAAAAATCATGCTATTTGTTTCTAAAAGAATCCTTCCTCTTTGAAAAAGTGATTGTTGAGGCTTCAGATAAGAAAGGTTGAGGGCCACTGTTTTAGACGACACCCAGAGAGGAGAAATAATGAAGTGGAAAGGTGGTATGAGGGGAGAAAATTTAAAATGAAAGCAAACGCACAAAATCTGTGAGATGTATTTAAATCGCAGAACCAAACTGGCTCTCCAGAGGGAGCTGCTTCTCATCTTCGGAGCTGACACAGGCCTTTTGAAACCTCCATGGCTTTGACCTTTCATTATTACCGAACACAGTCACCTGCTGTCACCCCTCACCCAAGCCTCTCAGCGGAGGTGCCAGAGACGATGCCCTCGGCCACTCTGCAATAGAGTGAGGCCTTTGCTGCTCTCGCTTCGAAACCAGCCAGATTGTGAGATGTGAGTCTTGCAAGAAAAGGTTTTCCTCTCGGCACCAGCATTTTCCGTGAGAGATGTAATACATCAAAGCGGAGAGGAGATGCAATCATGCAAGCAACGATTTCAAAAACTTTAATGAACCGTTTAAAATAAACTCATCTGAAGGTAATTTAACAACACCACTTTTACAATTAAAAATACTATTTCAGCATGCAAATACAGAACATTAGTCCCATGTCGGGATGGAAAATGAACTGAAACTGAGGGGCTTTTGAAACATGAATGTCATCTCAGTAATTTCTCATCACTCCACGGTACTCTTAGACAGCCTAATGAAAGAATGAATTGATTTAAACAACATTTTGTTGGAGCAATGGGGTTTGAGGAATTAAATTAACTCGATGCTGAGTTGTAAGCCAGGCTTGGAATTGGCATTATATTGTTATTAAAATTAATTTCAATCCTCTCCTAAGTTTTATTTGGGTATTTTTTTCTATTTATTCCTGAAATACCAACCAAGGGTTTCAGCAATTAGCAGGATACTTCATCAGTTCTCTTCGATGTCTTAACATTTGCTTGAAGATGTGTATGTTAAGGCAAAATTATGTTCTCTGGGAAAACAAATTGGATTCCCACTGCTGCCCCCAGGAATTACAGCAGGAGCTGAGTCTTCCTTTGAAGGGTAAAAGGAATAACAAGCTGGCACGTGGACTAAGCCAACACAGCAATTCTCAGTCTTTTCCTTCGGTATGAAACAGCTGACAAAAGACATTCCCATAACACATCTGTGGCTGCACCAGGTTACAGATCTCAGCATTGGTAAGACAAGCTGCAGGTTATGGCAGTTCTCAACGTACCGGCTGCAACATACGAGAAGTTCCTCTCCCACGCAAGAAAGTATATCAGAATGGTAGTAAGTGAAAGTGACATTATTATAGAGCTAACCTTCCATAAACTCAAATTTTTTTAAAGTAAGTCATTAATTTGGTAACTTAGCTGTTACAAAAAAAATAGGTTAAAAAATACTAAGTATTAACGTGTCAGGTAATATCTTATTGACATGCACATTTTTCTGCTGCAAAGTATGGCTCTTTTTATAAATTTAACTCTAGGTTTTTAATACTAGCTTCAGGAGAGAACACTAAAATCAGATGCTCTTTTAATAAAAACAATATTAAAATTGGTAATAATTTTTCCCATGACTGAGCAGTGTTGAGTAGCATGTTCCAGGCATAGAGTTTGCATTTTCTCTATTAATTCTCACACAAACTTTCCAAGATAATATCCCCCGTTTTAAGGAGGAACAAACTAGGATTCAGGACTTGCCCAAGATTCTACAGCTGGCAAGTGATAGAACTAGGATGTAGCCAAATGTCTGTCCACCATGACTTGATAGTCAAACGTCACAAATGTCTATGTCCATGATCCTGTGAAAGAAAAACATTGAGCCAGAAATATAGTGCTTTCATTTTTTTCTCTCGTGCAAGACCTCATGATCCGAACAAGCACGTTCTTTTTCCAAGAGCTCTCCTGCGAGGCCACACACATATTCCCACCAGGATGCGTTTGCTCAACACTCGCCTCTAGAGAAAAGATCTTCAAATTCAATTTACGAGTCACATGAGAAAATGTTCCATTTCCTGCCAATCTTTCAATGATTATACAAATGTAATTTACAAATGGTATCTCCATCTTGCTCACCCACCAAATCTCTGTAGAAATTTTTCAGCAAGGACTTACAACATGTTTTTAGCAAAGACAGTATCTTTAAAACATGCACATAACATCTGAGGAGACTATTTTGAAGGGCACAACAGATGTTCAAAATTTTAAATTCTAATATATCCTTTTTTTATAGTCTTTGCTTTTAGAGCAGTTTCAGGTTTACAAAATCTCGAGCAGAAGGTACAGAAAATTCCCATAAACCATCTTTCCTCAACGGTTTCCCTGTAATTAACATCTGCATTAGTGTTACACATTTGTTACAGCTGATGAACCAATACTGATACATTATTATTGTTAAATAAAGTGCATAGTTTACATTAGGGTTCATTCTTAACATCGTACAGTTCTGTGAGTTTTGACAAATGTATAATGTCTTCATTAGAGTATGATACAGAATAATTTCACTGCCCTAAAAATCCCATGTGCCCCAATTATTCATCCCTCCCTCCCTGCCCTCAAGCCCCTGGCAACTACGGATCACAAATGTCACAAACGTCTGTGTCCACGATCCTGTGAAAGAAAACATTCCTGTGATTTGACTGTCTGCATAGTTTTGCGTTTGCCAGAGCGCCATATAATTGGAATCATACGGCATGAAGCCTTTTCAGACTGGCTTCTTTCACTTGGCAATCTTCATTTAAGCTTACTCCATGTCTTTTCATGGCTTTGGTATATCTATTTTTAATTTAGCAACATGCTACAAGAAAAAGTACAAAGATATCTATCTTCCATTTTGCATCTATGTTTCAAAAAAGGGCATATGGGGAAAGATTGGAAGAGGGTTGGCTAAAACACATTAAGATGGTGGGATTCTGGCGTGCGGTTGCTTATGTCTATTTCCAGGTTCAGGTTTTTGAAATTTTATAAAGAGATATCTCTTAAAGTATCATTCAGGAAAGCAAAGAAGAATATCATATCTCTTTATTGTTCTTTTCCACTGATTTGACACTCTAGTTAAATGCTTTTCTCTCCCACTTCATGTTTGGTTTTTTTGAGCTGAGAGTTAAAACTCTGCATCCTTTGACTGGGAGAGAAGGAAAGGAAAGAAGGGGAAGAGAATTAAAAAGGCAAAGGAAAGAAACACATTTTGGACGAGTCGATGATATTCCAGATAAGTCCGTGAGTATTCACAGCCCCCTTGTGGCTTTACAAACACTCTAGCCGAAGAAGGCAAACTTCATGGCATGAATTAAATGCAACTTAGTCCTGCTGTGCAGCGTCTCCTGCTCCATGGAAATCATACTTCTCAGCCAAAACCAGGGAAAGCATATTCTCACTACAGCCGCGGTGCACTGAGCCCTTCTCCACATCAGACGCCATGCAAAGCACCTTGTGTACATTATGCAGTCTTCACAGCAGGACTATGAGACAGACATTAACAAATGAGGAAACTCGGGCTTAGAGAGGTTGAACGGGAAAGCTGAATTCAAACCCAGATCTGACTCAAAAGCCTGTTCATATCTACTAAATATTGTCACAGGTTACCACATATAAAACCCATACACATTCTTGTCCCTAGGTTTATTTTCTCCTCCATAGCCAAGAGTTATCATGGAGGGAGCGGGGAGAGTGTCTGAGTCAAAGACCAGCATTTAGACCCTGCACAGAGATTTCCCACGCTAATGGGAGAAAGAAGTAAGTAATGCATTTTAAAAGGCATTGAGTGGATACCCTTCAGATCCAAGGTCTCCTACCCAGGGCAGCGTGAAGTGGTCTAAGGACAGTTAAGCCCAGATTTAAATCCCACCTCCACCTCTCCATTTCCATGTGACTGCTCTTATCTGCAGTTGTGGCATCTACAAATTGGGGATCAAGTGAAGGGATTACTGAATCAAGATCCCCTCAACTATTCCTTTAAGGTAAAACTGTGATGAGGCTCTTTATTGGGCAGAGATGGAAATGTGAGGCTCAAAATATCTGTGAGCGGCATTCCTGCGTCTGTTCCTGACTCCACCACTAGGTGGAGTGACCTTGGGCAAGTTTCTTGACCTCTGTCTCTACTGCCTCATGTACAAAATGTGGATGATAATGGTGTCTGGCCCTGGAGGTTGTTAGGAGGCTTAAAACGGGTAACTATGTAGTAAGAGTAATAGTTATTAATCTTCAGGTTGGTTCTAATGAGGCTGTTTCTCCAAGGGTTCAGGGAAGGGCGGTTTAATAGTCAACATAAGCGATAGTAACTCAGAGGCTGTTTCTATGATGTAACTGAAGGCCCTTCTATTAAAATGCTGCCATAGCTGCAAGGACAGGAGACTTGCAGGCAATGATCAGCTATTCTAGAGTGAAGGTCAAGGTCGTAGTGAGGAGGAGGGTATGTGACCCACAGTGCATTTATAGTGCATATCCAAAGCTGCATCATTTAGGAGTGGTGCTTACTGGAAAGGACCCTGGCTTCGGCATAAGATAGCACTCAGACCAAATCCTGGTTTCACCAGCAACCTGTGAATTTTTGAGAAACTTATTGAACTTGTTCTGACTCTCTGATTCCTCATCTACAGAATAGATATAATAAGACACCCCTGGTGGAGTTGTTTTGAAGATCAAATTAAGAGAACTAACACATGTCAATCACCTGGAAAACGACGAGATGGCCTTAAATGGGCATTTATTAGCTTTTCTGCTTCTTTGAGGGGGCTAGCTCTGCCAAGAGGTGACGATAAAAGACATACAAAGATCTACAAATCATCCCCGCCAGGAAAATTAAATCACCACACTCTATTCTCTGCTCAGTTCCTCCTTAACAAGCTGGAACATTGCGAGTAACCTCGAGTCATGCATTTAAGAAAGACACAGCAAGGAACTGGCTAGCCATTTACTTTGATCCAGTGTGGTCTTTCCTGCGCCATCATAACAATCAGTCTTCTCAGCCTTTCTTTTCTGATTGGGATACAGTTCTTCTGAACAAATTTCCCTTATGCTACTTTTCCCGCACATCTGTAGGTCAGTGGGACCCAGAGAACAGGGAAGCACTGAATTTGCTTTTCATATACGGAACCAACACTTGATTGATCCTCCTTTCTGCATCAGGGGAAAACTTCCCCTTGGCTCAGGAAACTCAACTCAGCTCCTAACAAACTAACATTTTAACTGGACCCAGTTTTTTGACAATTTGAAACTGAAGGTGAAAGCAATCCCAGTATCTTTGAGAATCACCTGTGGCAGCCTCTCTGCTGAAGCCCAGGCGGGTGACACTGATCCTTTCACAGGTTTCTCAGCACCTTCTTTCAGCACTGAGTCCTGAATTCATCTCCTTAATATTGTATCAAAATCCCTCGACCCAACAAAACAGTATGGTACTGGTACAAAAACAGGTCCACAGATCAATGGAACAGAATTGAAAGCCCAGAGATAAAACCACACATCTATGGTCAGCTAATCTTCGACAAAGGAGCAGAGGGCCTACAATGGAGAAAAGAAAGTCTCTTCAACAAATGGTGCAGGGAAAACTGGACAGCCACATGCAAAAGATTGAAAATTGACCATTCTTTTTCACCACACACCAAAATAAACTCAAAATGGATCAAAGACCTAAAGATTAGGCCTGAAACAATAAGTCTTCTGGAAGAGAATATAGGCAGTACACTCTTTGACATCAGTTTCAAAAGAATCTTTTCGGACACTACAACTCCTCAGTTGAGGGAAACAATAGAAAGAATAAACAAATGGGACTTCATCAGACTAAAGAGCTTCTTTAAGGCAAGGGAAAACAGGATTGAAACAAAAAAACAGCTCACTAATTGGTAAAAAATATTTACAAGCCGCTTATCCGACAAAGGGTTAATCTCCGTAATATACAAAGAACTCACACAGCCTAACAACAAAAAAACAAACAACCCGATCAAAAAATGGGCAGAGGACATGAACAGACATTTCTCAAAAGAAGATATGAATATGGCCAATAGACACATGAAAAGATGTTCATCATCGCTAATCATCAGGTAAATGCAAATCAAAACTACACTAAGATATCACCTTACACCCGTTAGATTGGCAAAAACATCCAAAACCAAGAATGACAAATGTTGGAGAGGTTGTGGAGAAAAAGGAACCCTCATACACTGTTGGTGGGAATGCAAACTGGTACAGCCACTATGGAAAACAGTATGGAGATTTCTCAGAAAGTTAAAAATAGAAATACCCTATGACCCAGCCATCCCATTACTGGGTATCTATCCTAAGAACCTGATATCAGAAATCTCAAGAGTCCCATGCACCCCTATGTTCATCGCAGCATTATTTACAATAGCCAAGACGTGGAACCAACCTACATGCCCAGAAACTGATGATTGGATAAAGATGATGTGGTATATATACACAATGGAATACTACTCAGCCATAAAAAAAGACAAAATTGGCCCATTCACAGCAACGTGGATGGACCTCGAGGGTATTATGTTAAGTAAAATAAGCCAGTCAGAGAAAGACGAACTCTATATGACTCCACTCATAGGTGGAAGTTAATATATTGACAAGGAGATCTGATAGGTGGTTACCAGGGGAAAGGGGGGGTGGGGGGAGGGCACAAAGGGGGAAGTGGTGTACCCACAACATGACTAACAATAATGTACAACTGAAATCTCACAAGGTTGTAATCTATCATAACATTAATAAAAAAAATTAAATTGTATAAATTTGCAATTAAATAAAATATATGAAAATAAAGAAAAAAAAATCTCTCAATCCAAGACCAGTTTTCTCACGATGCCAAGAACTGCTGCTTGCTGTCGTGTGTCTTCCTCCCTCAGATTGATACCTTAGAGGGAAAGTCTTCTAACAGACTAACTTGAATTTCTCTCAAACTCCATAAAAGTTAGCTATTCAACCTTACGCACCATTAGGATGGCTACTATCAAAAAGACAAAATGACAAGTGCTAGTGAGGATTCAGAGAAATCCGAACTCTTGTGCATTGGTGGGAATGTAAAATGGTGCAGCCACTACAGAAAATAGTATGGAGATTCTCCAAAAAGTTAAAATTAGAACTACCATATGATCCAGCAATTTCACTTCTGCATATATACCCAAAAGAATTTAAAGTAGGGTCTCAAAAAGATGTGTGTGCACTCATGTTCACAGCAGCATTATTGACAATCGCCAAAAGATGGAAGCAATCCAAGTGTTCATCAATGGATGAATGGATGAACAAAATATCATACACATATGCAACGGAATATCATTCAGTCCTAAAAGGGAGGGAAATTCTGACACATGCCACAACATGGATGAACCTTTAGGAAGTTGTGATAAGTTAAATAAGCCAGTCACAAAAGGACAAAGACTGTATGGTTCCACTTACATGAGGTACCTAGAGTCGTCAAATTCACAGAGTCAGAAAGTAGAATGGTGGTTTCCAGGAACCGGGGAAGGATGGAATAGGAGGTTGTTGTTTAATGGTTGCAGGGTTTCAGTTTCAATGAAGAGTTCTGGAGATTATTTATACAACAACGTTAATGTACTCAACGCTACTAAACTGTACAGTTAAAAATGGTTGAAATGGTAAATCTTATGTGTATTTTGCCCTGATTAAAAAGTTTTTAAAAGTAAGCTATTCAACTTGCCAGCTGATCGCTTTTCCCCTGCGCTAATCATAGATATTGCTGTCCCACCCAATGCCCCTTGTCCACAGCTCGCCCTGTGGGCATTCCCACCAGGCTAGGCAGCTGGAAGCACAGTGAGTTTGACCCACGGGTCCCTGCAAGAAAAATAAATTGCCACGGAAGATAGAATAAAAATTGTGAAAGAATTCATGCCATTTGTGAGGTTAAAGTATATTGAAAAATGAGAACAGCGTCAGAAACTCAAAGCAAAAAGAAAAAGAAACATGAACTAGTGCTCACAAAAGGAATTAAGGGAGAATGAAGAAGGGCTTTGCAGACACACTGAGAGAGAGGCTCAAGAGAAAATGAGCTTCCTAATGAAGGAGGAGGCATGCTCAATTAATTATGCCTTTGAAATATCGACCTCATTCCTTAAAGCTATCGCAGCCCTGAAAAGAAAGAAGAGACATTTGTACAAGTTAGAAGTAATGGAGCCTGCGAGGAATTAGCCGTCCATCAAGACCAATAAAGGGGGTGTTTAGAGAAGCGGAACAAATGCACATCAACAGGTCCCAGTGCCTTACTTACTGGCAATTTATTGCATCAGCACTTGGAATTTCTCTTCTAAAAAAGAAATAGAAACACCTTCTGAAAGATCAGGGGAATAGAAATGTAGACTATACAACTCAAAGTAGAAAGGTCCTTGAAACTGCAGACTTCTAAGTATGACGGCTCTTGTAACAGAGACAAAATATGTACATATCAGGGCCCTTATTAAAATGAACAGTACATTGACCCTCAGGGTTTTTTTTTTAATTCAATTGATAAAATAAGAGCGTTCATCGTTGAAACTGTTATTAAATCCCCTCTTTATTACTTATTAACTGAACAACCTGGGTAATTCACTTTCTGAGTTTAATTTTTTGCGTTCAATTTTCTCCTCTTTATTTTTACTGAAAGAGTTTTTCTGAAGATTGAATATATATGAAGTATGGAAGGTGTTGAACAGAGTCCCTGGTGTACTGGAAACCTTAATCACGTTGATCACTTTTATTATTATTCCATTTGAATTGACAGATTGTCCCCATCTCCTCCTTGAGTCCCCACTTCCTGTTGCTACGTTTGCTCTTTGAATCTGTTTCTCTGAAAAGTCACCCTACCCACCTGGCACCATGGCTGAGCGTGGGCATATGTTGAGTTGACATCTGAAGGCACTGGTTCAAGTCATGGTTTCTTCACCTGCTAATTGTGTGACTTGAGCAAGTCATTTGACTTCTCCATGTCTCTGTTTCCTCAACCACAAAATGGGAAAAGTGAGAACCATCTTTCAGGGCTATTCTGAGGACTAAATGAGATTATGCATATAAAGGATTTAGCATAGTGCCTGATCAACTGCAAACACTCATGAAAGGGTAGTTATTGTTGTTCTAATAACAATATCGTCTCTTGATTTTATAAAAGGGAAGCTCTTCTTTTGTGAAATGAGGCTGGCCTACTACTCAAAGTAAGGGAGTAATTTGAGGGGCCGGCCCAGTGGCACAGTGGTTAAGTTCACACGTTCTGCTTCTCAGCGACCTGGGGTTCGATGGTTCAGATCCCAGGTGCAGACTTGGCACCACTCATCAAGCCATGCTGTGGTAGGCATTCCACATATAAAGTAGAGGGGATGGGCACGGATGTTAGCTCAGGGCCAGTCTTCCTTATCAAAAAAGAGGAGGACTGGCAGTAGTTAGCTCAGGGCTAATCTTCCTCCAAAAAAAAAACGGGAGTAATTTGAAAGAGTAAAACTATATCCTCTGGTCTAACGTCTTTGTTGAAATCTCACCTAGTAATTTATGCCTTCTTTTTGAAACTACAAGTAGAAATAAAAATTGCTTTTAAAAATAGAAAATGTAGGGGTGGTGAATCATTCACAACTTAGAATAATATAGTTTAAATTCAAATGTTTCACTCTTAACAGCTATTAAAATCAGTACAGAGAAAAGGGGGACTTTAAGAAAAGGGAGAGGAAAAAGTCATCATGAAAGATGAGGTGGCTGCTTTTGAAAACAGGCCCAGGTCTGAGATTGTGGTGGAGGATTCGAGAGAGCACAAAGCAGCAAGGGGTCAGAATATGAAAGAAAGAAACACAGAGGGGAAAAAACAGGGGTGCCCCTCAATTATCCATCCATCCATCCAACTATTCAACAAGGTATCTTTTAGCATCTGCTACATGCAACGTCTAAGTGCCTAGCAACAGACATAATGAGACACCACTCCTATGCTCAAGGAGTATAGCATAGTGGGATAAATAAGCTTATAATCAGCACAGTGCAGTACATAATTGCTGTAATCTCAGGACATATTCATTGCTTTGAGAACACAGAATGACTGGGCGATGATGAGGGGAAAGGTGGAAGGATAAGAATGAAGTCACTAAATGGGTCCTGGAGAAAGTGTCATATGAGCTATCTCCATCAGTTCTCAATAGAGGATCAACTGGAAGGGGCATTTGTCAGGCAGAGGGAATGAGGCATGAAAAAGCATGAACTACTGGAGACCTGCAGGTTATTCTGTATGAATCCAGCATAGGCCAATTAAGAGAGAGAGGGAAGGGAGAAGGAAGCATGCCAAATAAATAGACAGGTACCAAATTGGACTCACGAATGGTTTTTGAGCAAACAAGTGATACAATCGTATTTGCCTTTTAGAAAGAAGATTCTAAATATCTTGGATATTACTGGTTAGAAGGGGGTCAAGACTGAAGTAAGAGAGATCAGTATGGAGGCTGTTAAAGTGTATCACGAGATGACAACAATCTGAACCACGGCAGTGGTAGCGGTAAGGGAGGATCAATCAATGTATTTCAGGAAATAGACTTGATAGGATTTTCTGAACACTTGTTTGCAGGAGTGTAGAATGACACTGAGGGTTCTGGTTTGGGTGATCGAATGAATGATTGTAACGTGAAAGTCAGGAAGACTGAAGGAAGAAGACAGTCACAGGGTAAGTCTCACAAATGTGCAAAGAGCCAACTTCCTAGAGGAAAACAATTGGCCTTAATTCATTTGAGAGAACTCTGGCAATAAAAGGACCATAATAATTGCAAAGGATTATTTTTATTATTTTCACTTGACATAGTAATAATCTGAAAGTCCACATCCTTCAACATTCCTGCTGCTTCCTGTCACTGAAGATGGACAGTGCAGCACAGAAACAGCATCAGTACACAAACAAGAGGGCTATAAACTTTAACGAGCTTTACAAATTAGCTGAATAAGTGTTAACTCCTCTCAACAGCTGGAACATTCCCTCCTGGGGTTTGCTAAGCATTAATAATATATTTCTGCCCAGTAAACCCAAGGAAGTTGAGCTGGGAGAAGACCCTGTCTCAGATTATGAATATTTCGCCCAATAAGGCTGGCCAGAATCTAAAGAGACAAGTCAGGAGGTACTAACATGCTACCCCAGACCAAGAAATCCTGTAGAGTGGGCAACAGAGAACCAAGGATACCATGAAAAGACCTCTAAAATCTCTGGGGATCTACAGGAAGAGACCAGAATACCTACACACCAAAAGGCAGCACTAAACTGGAATTCCAAGGCTGTGGTTTGATAAGCCATCGGGCTGTCTTCCAACCATTCCCCACACATCTATCTGACCACCTGCAATTGTCTAGCAAAAGAATAGAGTAAGAAGCTGCCATTTATTGAGGGTTTACTATGTACATAGACCTACGCGCAATGCTAGATATTAGATCTAATTAGATATTAATCTAATGTCTCAATTAATCCTCATAACCACCACCCTGGGACATGAATACCATGATTTCCATCCCCATTTTAGAGATGAGGAAAGGAAGGCTCAAAGAGAAGCCACGCCCCCAACATCTTCGAGCTAGTGGCACAGCCAAGATTCAAGCAGGCATCTCTTTGCTGCCAAAGCCCGTTCTCTTAACCACTAAGTTATAATGTCTTTATACCAATATCATTCCGGGCCCAATTTTTAAGTTTGTCAGGAAAACCCTAAAATATGTGCCAACTTTGTTCAGAAACTGTGATAAATCTCATTCAACTTTTCTTTTGGGTCCAAAGACCTGGCCATTCATGAAGCCCACCCAGAGACGACCTGTCAATAAACACGCAGCCCCCAGTTCAGGCTTAGGCTTTGGTATTTGAACTAGAAAGACAGACGGATAAATATTATTACCTGGAGTCCTACAAGTCCCTGATATTATATCTTTCTCTAATATTTCCTCTGGGCTTCTCTCAGCAGTGATGTGTTTTTTTAGCATTCCTCCACGTTTCACCACTTTAATCTGTTCTGAATAGAACAATATTCTTAGTAGGTCAAAAGTGCCAGTTCCTTTTACAGCCAAGGTTTTGAACCATGATACTAAATAATATAAATGATATTCTATTTGATGGCTGTTTTACACGTTCTGCAGCCTCTGGTGGGATGAGACACTCGGGCTTCCCCTGTAAATCTCACCAGCTCCCCAATCCGCTGCAGCTATCGAATTCTCCCCTGGAAAATTTAAATCTCTGCTTAAAACATTAACTTCTTCTTCATTTAATTTTTTATTGCTAAGGGTTTACAGCTGGCTTTACGGGCCCTGGGATGATTAATTTTTAATACCTTTCTTTCTTTCTTCTTTGATCAACTTCCTCCATTTTCCATTTGAATGCAATTGTACCTTTCTAAAAGGCATTTGTCACTTGCTGGTTTGCATATTTCAGGCAACCAGAGGTGGCTGCTGCAGAGTGGAGGCAGGCATTCCTGCAGAGAACAACCGAGAGCTAGACAGTAACTCTGTGCCTTTCATGTGACTCCTGTTGATAGCACAGTCTCCAGCGTTAGCAAACCTTCCAGCACTGGGTTTTGTCAGGCAATGAATTCCGAGAGGGTTATTGTACTGAATCCTGTCATTGTCATGCACGAGTTATGGACTGAGTCACATCTTTCAAACTTCTGAACCATCGTTAGGGAAAACAAAACACGTTAAAAAATACCTTAAAAACAATTCATACTTCTCCCACCCACCTACCAAAAAACAAAGCCGAAAGAAACTGGAGATTTGTTTTCCAGGTCAAAAAGTCCCCGGCTTTTTATATTCACACAATACACAGCCATTTAAACGTTGCAGAACGTTTAATGACGTGCAAAAAATGTTCACTACGTATTTGGTGGGAAAAAGCAGGTTACAGAGGGTATAGCATAAATATTTTTTTTAAATGGTATATTTATGCATAAAAATCCTGGGGAAATTAATAATGGTTCTCTGTAGGGGTGATAGAAATAAATGTTTATTTTTGTTCTTTTTGCTTCTCTGTGCTTCTCTCTGCTATATACGTATATGAAAACTTAGAAATATATATATATATTGCTTTTGTAGTTAAAAAAATGAGATAATTTAAAATAGAAGTTCTTTGCATTTAGGGTAATAATTAAAATTAAATGAACTAGAGACCAAAATTCTTGAAAGTATAAAGGAGAAATGGGAGATGTCAAAATATATTAATAAAAATATTTATCAATGTATTGAGGGCACTGATAGAAGCATTATATTCCTAATTGTTCAGGTTGTAAATATTTTATCCACATTTTACAAGGATGAAAACTGGGGCTCAGAAAAATTGCATAAATTACCCAAGTTTGCATAGATCAGGTTCAAGGTAGATAAGCCCCAAATCCTTGTGACTTCAAAATGTGTGCTGCTGTCACTGTGCCACGCTGCCTCGATTGAAGTGCTTTCTACACACATCTAAGCTACCATATAAATTCCGTTTTTTTATAGAGGAGAAATATCTTCTCCCAGCCCAGTGCTAAATCAAGAGCATATTTCTAAACTCTTTTTCAACCTTGCTTTTTAAAAATATGTTTGCATGTGTAAAATAGTATATTAATCCTTTCCGTCACAATTTATGAGCGTGTTACAGCCTATGATGAATTTTCACATCCATTAGTCTCCCTAACTATTTGATTTATTCACTATGTAACTATAATATCATCAAATTATATTTAAAATATTTAACAACCTGTGTAGAAAAATAAATATATAAATCAAACATGAAAACCTCTGTTCTTATTTTGTCTCTAAACAATCTAAACCATATATATTTATAGAACTGGTTGCCAAGTGACATAAGTTGTAACAAAAGTTGTTTACCTGATCCACAATTTCTCCCAACATTATAAATTACTAGCGTCACCCTTCATGGGTGAGGCTGTCGCTAGATGACATTCAGCCCCTGTCTGAGCCACAGTCTGACACAAAACCACAATCAAACTCTTCTAAATTGCTGATCACTAGGTCATTTGCAGTCTAAAGTCGTGAACTTCTCTTACCAGCAAAGTATTGCTTATGGTTCTGAATCCTCTCTCAGTTTTTGCTGAAGTAACAGCAAATACATTCAAATTTTTTACTAGTTCTTATAATGTCTAAATATTTTCTGCATTCAATGGCTCTATAATCAACTAAGTCACAGGAATCATTTGGCGGCCTGTCATAATTCATTAGGTCAAATCTAAGCCTTCTGGCTTCTGTGCTTGAATCCTGACTGTGCTACACTTGTTTTTAATAGCTGGAGTTTTCTTATCTGTAAAATGGGGATTATGATGGTTACTGCAGTACTCAAGTCACTATACATGATGCCTGGCATAGAAGCCCCATGTAAACATTAGCTCTCGCTTTTATTAAAATGAATACAGTTAGTGACCATGATGCGTGGTACTCCATGGATTTTCAAAAACTGAGCTCACTAAATGGAAATGCAGTTCATCTCTCTTGGCACCATCCATCCTGAAAGTGTCCCTCTTATCTCTGAGTGCTCCACGCGCAGGGAAGCCTGCAGCATCTGGCCACTGGTACAAAGTCCACTCTTTCTGTCACATGCACAAAAACACACACACCATTTTTCCTATCTCTTCAAGGCTATCAGATCCAAAATCCCATAGATGTTGCAGTTCCTATAGGCAAAAACACAAGAGTGACTCCAGAATAGGGCCCCCTCTGCTTCAATGGACCACAGCGTCAGCTGGGATCTGGCACAAGGGGGCATTTGCTTGTCAGGGTGTAGGCACATCTGCCAAGGATTCTATCTCCCCTACCAAGGTCTTTCTCCAGGAGACAGAAGCAAGCAGGCTGGCTGGCAGGCACAAGGCACCCTCAGTGGTATCCACCCTAGAGCTGGGGCTAAGACTGTGGTCCTGGGAGGTGTTTATGGGAGAGCTCCAGAGCCAGGACTTTAGGGTGTGCAGAGTGGCTCAGGTACCCATCAAGGATCACTGGAGCAGGGTTCAGAGATGTCCTTCTGTGCCAGGCATTAACCCTTTAGATGACAGAATGCAGGAATATCCAGGAAATCCCAGGGATGAACAGAAAGATCAGTCTGGGTGGCAGGAGAAACACTTGAGAGAAGCAGCAGTTACTTACGAACTAATATGAAAGTGCTTCACATTCCACCTGCCATATGACCACACTGGTGTGTGCTGGCCAAACCCAAGCCAGCTCCCTGAAACCCATGCCCTCCAAGTGCAGAACCTTCCAATTGTACCCGTCCTATCACAACTTCAGAGCAATTGCCCACCATGCAGATGTCCCTGCATGTGAACATGAGAAATCCAGCGGTAACACGAAAAACAAGATGCAGATTTTCCACAATAAAGAAGAAATGAAACTGAATCCAATCTGAGTCTTATCAGTCTATCGAAGATGACTTTTAATGAATGCTGCGTTGTTAAGGAGACTTTCCACTATGGTTTTCAGGGGGGAGGGGCTCCAAGAAGGGGACTAAGAATGATTTCCAAACCTCTCTTGACTCTCCCCTGATAGGGGCCAGCTACCTGCTGGGGCACACTTGCCAGTGTCTCCAGAGTCTTCCATCACACCCTTTGACTCCCCAGTCCACCAAGACAGTGCTCAGCTGCACTCTGCCATTCTTCCATTCATCAGTACAAACTGGGTGCCTACTATGTGCCTGGCATGGTGGTACACAAAGGTGTAAGTAATCATGAGAAAAAGAAAAAGAAAATAAATATAAAACAGGAACTTATGCAACATGCCTTGGGAAGGAAGAAGATAGTTTCAGGGAGAATGTCTTTTTGCTAGGACTTTATTTCAGTAGAAAGTTCCATTAGAATAGTTCTTGAGAGCTCAGGCTTCGAATGCAAACAATCCTGGGGTGGGAGCATTTACCACCAGGACAGGGTATCTGTGTAATAGAGATAGAGCACTTATTTGAAGGAGGAAACTGGGCTGCAGTTGGACAAGAGGATGAGCATGTTTTAAGGTAGACCTTTTATGTCTCCCTGACTCCACTCTTGCTCCCTTCCAATCCAGCAGAAGTTGCGATCTTTCCAGAGGACATACCCTAGCATGTCACTTCTCTGCTGAAATGCCCCCTCCACTTGCCCAGAGCCCACTGGGAGCCCAGCTTTGGCTTGCAAGGCTCTCTGCTGGTCCTAGACCACATGCACTAAAAACCTGCAGCTGGCATCTAGGTTCCTTGCTCTCCCCACCTACATTCCAGCTACCCCAGGGTTCCCCAGAACACTAGGATCATTCGTGCCTTTGCGCAAGTTATTTCCATTGCCTGAAATGATTTTCTCCCGCCCCTTCACTTTTTCCCATAGGTTGAAAGCATTCAAGTCAAGATCCAGATTAAATATGACCTCTTGGTTGAAGAACCTTCCCCAGGTCCCTCAGGGAGAGCTCACACTGCTTGTTCTGCAGTACCAGCACCCAGGGCACTTAGCTCCATTATAACTTCTGACTTTGTCTCCCCCTTGAGGACAGAAACTGCATGTTTTCATTTCTGAACCCTAATCCCTAACTCAGGGGTCCACAAACATTTTCTGTAAAGGGCCAGACAGTAGATATTCTAGGCTTTGCAGATAATATGAGCTCTGTCTCAACTACTCAATTCTGCCATTATGGGGCAAAATCGGTCACAAATAATAGTAAATGAATAGGCATGGCTTTGTTCCAATAAAACTTTATTTAGTTGGCCAACCCATAGGCCCTAACAGCACGCAATAGATACAGGTGGGTGCCGGGTGAGGCAGGATTCCTCTGCCCTTTATTTTGAAGGGAGAGCAGAATCCAGCTCTGCTGATGGATAAAGCCTTTATCATCCCCCGTACTAACTGAAATACAAAGCTCGAAGTGTCCTGGAGGGGGTGCAAATTTGCCTAAGAGCAAAAAGGCCTTCTGGGAAGTAAAGTATCAAGATCTTTGGAACCTTCTTCAAGGTTCAAAGTTACTGAAACACCAAAACATGTGTGTGGGGGGGGGGGGGGATACCACGTGTCCCCGATCAAGACCCATTGTAAAGAAAGTTCTAACAAGCCCCCTGAGATAAAAATCACCGTAAGTGTGAGGGAAGACACTGTTTCTGGATTTGCCAAAAGACTAGTCCCAAACCATGGAGTCCAGCACCACATGCGTTTATAACCCTCAAGAGATGTGTTGAGCTAATTGAAAAATCTGGCTAGAAAAACTGCTGTTCAACTGAGTCAGTGTGGCATGGGGGACCTATATGTAAGCATTACTCTAGGCAGGCTTTATTTCTAATCCCTTCTAGCCTATGTCACAAGTCAGCTTCCCCTCAATCACTGTGGACTAGACCTTGCAGGAGGCAGCTTTCTAGGAAGCACCAGCTATCAGTAAAGAACAGGCCTTTGGAGAGAGAGACAGAACCTGGGCTCACCATCTGGAATCAGTGAGCATCCAGGCCTCTTGTACTCACCGTGAGAAGAGCGTCTCGGAGGGAAGGGAAAGTCTGTGCTCACTCTGAGCAGATGGAGTCTGAGTATTGCATATTGATGCATCCCTGGCAAATGACATTTATTTGTCCAGCAACTAGGAATGAAGCCTCCATCTAGTTACAAATTTATCAGTGAATTTTTTGTATGAAAGTATGAATGAATAAATGAATGAATGAATGATGGGACGCATGCACTGTACAGAAACCTATGTCTGAAACAGAATTCCAAATCTTTGGCTTCAAAAGGCTTTAAACGAATACACCTGAGAGCTTGCCCTGCCTGATTCCGACGCGTGCCTTGTGTGATTTGTGCATCACGATGTGAAGTACACGACAATCAGGTTACATGAGAGTTGACACAGCTAACAGCTCTTAAAAATTTCTTTTTTGCCCTTGATGAGCACAAGTTCACAGCCCACAGGTCCGTGCAATCCAAAAGTCACTACAAAAATACTTTTGGCATAGCATCCAGTACTTTCCTCCAAAGCTGTCAGAACCAAAAGCACTGACAGTGTCACACTCCGTTACCGTGCGTCTATCAGGTAGAACCCAATTGTTTGGCTCACTGGCCGCTAAATCTGTCAGTGGGTCTTCACAGGGTCCCCCAGCCACCCCACCTCTTCACTCCTCCAGGCTTCAACACCCGAAAGAACTTGAGCAAGCTCTGTCGAAAAAAATCACATAAATACTAAAAAGACTTGAGAGCTGATCAGAACAGACATTTGATATTATAGGATTTGTAAATCAATTTAGGAACCGTGTGATATACAGTATAGGAATCAAGAGGCAATAACCCTTTTATGGGGGAAGATCATAAGCCCAGCAAACGCTCTATCCCTACTACTCTAGTGCCAAAAAATGATGCTGTCACAGGCCCTGTACAACAAAGTTAATGCAGATCCAACTTTACTATTTTACTAATTTTACTCTTAGTGTTGTCTTATTAATAGCTACCCTCCAAAAAAGAATTTCATTTTTCATGACATTTCCAATATGGACATTTACACAGCTGAGTAGAAGTAACTTTCTCTCAGCAGGCCAGCAAAGATTTGAGCTTCAATTTTGACATTCATTCTTCACCCCTAAATTCCTGAAACCAGCATTTCCAGGGGCCTCAGCATGTACTCTTAATCACTGGTCTCTTTATCCCCATCAGATATTTTTGCTGTTTGAACACTCATCTATTTTTCCAGCAAGTCATAGGAAACGCTATTCTGTGACACAGCAGTCCCTGAGCTCACAGGACGAATGTCTCATTACACGAGGAGCGCTGGCTCGACCGGGGTCTCTGCTGCATGCAGAATCATGCCTCACTGGCAGAGGGCTGCTAGCGTTCAGCAATATTTCCCCTTGATTCTAGTGTGTTGACAGCTTCAGTATCTATCAGCATAAGTGTATACGTAAGACAGACATTCACAGAAGCTGTTTGACCTTGAGCAAGCCAAGGCAACACTAGGAGGGTCCGTCACAGCAATCAGGACACTGATCCCCGTCAGCCCACCTAACAGGATGTGGGTAGTGACAAATGAGAAAAGGGATCTAAATGCATTTTGTAAACTGTGCAAAGAAAGCAGAATAGTATCGTAGATAGAGTGGGGGCTCTGGAGCCCAACAACCCAGGTTAGATTCCCGACTCCCTGTTGTATAACCAGACACTATTTACTTCATCTCTCTGAGCCTCAGTTTCCTCGCCTGTACAAGAGGACAATAATAATTATCTTACACGGTTCTTGTAGGCAAATATGTTGCTTCATGCCTAGTAGGTACATAATACACGAATATATATATATATATTTTTTTAAGTGGGGTTTAAGGAGAAAATAGATACAAACATGTGTGCTCAAACCTCCATATTTAACAAAAAGTCTTTTACATTCTTTTCCTAAGCTTGCCTTCATGATTTACTCATTTCTGGCTAGCGAAAATGGGGTGACGTTGCTTCCTCCTTTACTGAGGATATTAAGACCTCCTGGGGCTCCACGGTACCCTGTGATGCCTTTGTGTGAAATTGAAAGGCCGCCTCCTCTGGGCAGACAGCGCCCTGCTGGGAAAGAGCTGGATTTCAGTTCCCACTAGCCACCTCAACCAGGGCCCTTGTGCAAGACACACCAGGGCAATCCTACAAAGCAATTCTGGGGACTATTGTCTTGTATAACGCCCTATGAAATCTCAGGGCAAGAGGCAAGCCAGGACCTTCAAAAAGATTAGAAGAATAATCTGCTTCTTACCACCACAAAGTAACCCCTGAGTTTGCCTAGTTAATTTATCAAACAGTCAGCAGATGTCCACAGTCTTTTCTGGAAGGCCGGTTCTCATTTCAAGTGAGCTCTCACTTTGGCCATTTCCCAGTGAAGAATTCTGCAGGTCTCGTCTGACATTCTAAAGAGCAGCCAGATGCCCTAGCCAATCTTGTTTGAGTGCCTTAAAATAAATAATGCCTTACTTATTTTTTCTCTTTTCTTTTTTTTATTTTATTGCAGTAACATTGGATTATAACATTATATAGCTTTCAGATGTACATCATAATATATTTCGAATTCTGTGTACATTACATCATGTTCACCACCCAAAAACTAATTATAGTGCATCACCTCACGTGTGAGCCTAATCACCCCTTTTGCCCTCCCCCCTGCCCCCTTCCCCTATGGTAACCACCAATCCAATCTCCATTGCTATGTGTTTGTTTGTTGTTGTTTTTATCTTCTACTTATGAGTGAGATCACACAGTATTTGACTTGCTCCCTCTGACTTATTTCACTTCGTGTAATACCCTCAAGGTCCATCCATGTTGTCACAAATGGCCAGATTTCATCATTTCTTATGGCTGAGTAGTATCCCATTCTGTATATAGACCACATCTTCTTTATCCATTCGCCCCTTGATGGGCACCTAGGTTGCTTCCAAGTCTTGGCTATTGTGAATAATGCTGCAATGAACATAGGGGTGCAAGTATCTTTATGCATTTGTGTTTTCAAGGTCTTTGGATAAATACCCAGCAGTGGGATAGCTGGATCATATGGTAGATCTATCCTTAATTTTCTGAGGATACTCCATACTGCTTTCCATAGTGACTGCACCAGTTTGCACTCCCACCAGCAGTGTACAAGTGTTCCCTTTTCTCCACACCCTCTCCAACACTTGTTGTTTCCTGTCTTGTTAATTACAGCCATTCTGACCAGAGTGAGGTGATATCTCATTGTAGTTTTCATTTGCATTTCCCTGATAGCTAATGATGTTCAGCATCTTTTCATATGCCTGTTGGCCATGTGTATATCTTCTTTGGAGAAATCTCTGTTCAGATCTTTTGCCCACTTTTTAATTGGGTTGTTGGTTCTCTTGTTGCTGAGATGTATGAGTTCTTTGTGTATTTTGGATATTAACCCCTTATCTGATATGTGGTTTGCAAATATCTTCTCCCAATTGTTAGGTTGTCTTTTTGTTTTGTTGATGGTTTCCTTTGCTGTGCAGAAGCTTTTAGTTTGATGTAGTCCCATTTGTTCATTTTGTCTTTTGTTTCCCCTGCCCAGTCAGACATGGTACTTGAAAATATGCTGCTAAGACTGATGTCAAAGAGTGTACTGCCTATGTTTTCTTCTAGAAGTCTCATGGTTTCGGGTCTTACATTCAAGTCTTTAATCCATTTTGAGTTGATTTTTGTGCATGGTGTAAGGGAATGGTCTACTTTCATTCTTTTGCATGTGGCTATCCAGTTTTCCCAACACCATTTATTGAAGAGACTCTCCTTTCTCCATTGTATGCTCTCTGCTCCCTTGTTGAATATTAGCTGTCCATAAATGTGTGGGTTTATTTCTGGGATCTGAATTCTCTTCTATTGATCTGTGTGTTTCTTTTGGTGCCAGTACCATGCTGATTTGGTTACTACGGCTTTGTAATATATTTTGAAATGAGGGAGTGTGATAACTCCAGCTTGGTTCTTTTTTCTCAGGAATCCTTTAGGTATTCGGGGTCTTTTGTTGTTCCATATAAATTTTAGGATTCTTTGTTCTATTTCTGTGAAAAATGTTGTTGGAACTTTGATATGGATTGCGTTGAATCTATGGATTGCTTTAGGAAGTATGGACATTTTAACTATGCTAATTCTTCCAATCCAAGAGCATGGAATATCTTTCCATTTCTTTGTGTCTTCTTCGATTTCTGTCAACGTTTTATAGTTTTCAGTGTACAGATCTTTCACCTCTTTGCTTAAGTTCATTCCTAGGTGTTTTATTCTTTTTGTTGCAATTGTAAATACGACTGTATTCTTGATTTCTCTTTCTGCTACTTCGTTCTTAGTGTATAGAAACACAACCGATTTTTGCATGTTGATTTTGTATCCTGCGACTTGACTGTATTCATTTATTATTTCTAAAAGATTTTTAGTGGATTCTTCAGGGTTTTCGATATATAAAACCATGTCATCTGCAAAGAGTGACAGTTGAACTACTTATTTTCCAATATGGATCCCTTTTGTTTATTTTTCTTGCCTGATTGCTCTGGCTAGGACTTCCAATACTATATTAAATAAGAGTGGTGACAGTGGGCATCCTTGTCTGGTTCCTGTTCTTAGACGGATCGTTTTCAGTTTTTCTCCATTGAGAATGATATTTGCTGTGGGTTTGTCATATATGGCCTTTATTATGTTGAGGTATTTTCCTTCTATGCCCATTTTATTTAGAGTTTTCATCATAAATGGATGCTGTATCCTGTCAAATGCTTTCTCTGCATCTATTGGGATGATGATGTGATTTTTATTATTCATTTTGTTAATGTGGTGGATCACATTGATAACTTTGGGGATGTTGAACCATCCCTGCATCCCTGGAATGAAACCCACTTGATCATGATGTACGATCTTTTTAATGTATTGTTGTATTCGATTTGCTAGTATTTTGTTGAGGAGTTTTGCATTGATGTTCATCAGTGATATTGGCCTGTATTTTCTTTTTTCGTGTCGTCCTTGTCTGGTTTTGGTATCAGAATAATGTTGGCTTCATAGGATGAGTTAGGAAGCCTCCCCTCCTCTTCAGTTTTTCGGAAGAGTTTGAGAAGGATGGGTATTAAGTCTTCTTTGAATGTTTGGTAGAATTCACCAGGGAAGCCATCTGGTTCTGGACTTTTATTTTTTGGGAGGTTTTTGATTGCTGTTTCGATCTCCTTACTGGTGATCGGTCTATTCGAATTCTCCACTCCTTCTTGGTCCAGTTTTGGAAGAATTTATCCATTTCCTCTAGATTATCCAATTTGTTTGCATATAGCTTTTCATTATTCTATTATCTCTTGTATTTCTGAGGTGTCCATTGTAATCTCTCCTTTTTTCATGTCTGATTTTATTTATTTGAGCCTTCTCTCTTTTTTTCTTGGTGAGTCTAACTAAGCGTTTGTCAATTTTGTTTACCTTTTCAGAGAACCAGCTCTTGGTTTCATTAATTTTTTGTATTTTTTTTTAGTCTCTATTTCATTTATTTCTGCTCTGATTTTTATTATTCCCTTCCTTCTGCTGATTTTGGGATTTGTTTGTTCTTCTTTTTCTAGTACCTTTAGATGCACTGTTAGAGTCTTTATTTGAGATTTTTCTTCTTTGTTGAGGTAGGTGTGAATTGCTATAACCTTTCCTTTTAGAAACGCTTTTGCTGTATCCCACAGATTTTGGCATGTTGTATTTTCATTTTCATTTGTCTCCAGGAATTTTTTCATTTCTCCTTTGATTTCTTCATTGACTCAATCGTTGTTCCGTAGCATTTTCTTTAATTTTCTTTAGTGCAGCTGAGTGGGGCTGGCCCTAGTCATGGAGCACTCAATTGTTTCAGGCTTTGGAAGTTAAAGCTGATCCTTTTTATGGCTATTTGTGAAGAACAGGTCTTCTGCACTGATTAGCCTCACCCCACACAGGACCACACACACCGTCAACACAGTTCTGGTCTCTGCACACTTCTGAACCCCTGGAGCATAACCCGACGCCACATTGCAGAGGCCCCCACCTCTCCACCAATGCACCCCACAGTTCACCTGGTCCTCACACAGGCCCTGACCCACAGAGGTGGACACACTCGCCTGCCTGTAGAGGATCAAGGCACCCAGCCAATGCAGGCGGACAAGTAGCCTGAGGGCTTGCTGTTGGGCGGGGCTGGTCCCTAGGGTGGGTTGCCTGCCCTGGCTGAACTGGATTAAATCTGCACTCTAGTGGGTGTGGCAGACCCCTGGGCTAACAGGCCAGAGGAAGAACCTCAATGGCGTCTCCTGAGGTCTGTGTCAGCACACCTGGACCAGGTCAGAACAATGGCCCCCACCAACATCTTGGTTTCTGGAGAGGTCCCTCCTCTCACCGAGATGCCCCCAGAGCCAACCAAGTGAGTCTCTTTTCACCAAAGGACTGTCAGCCTTCTCTCTGGTGATTTTAGGTTGGTTAGACGGGTGAGTTTGTGCACGGGCCCTTTAACACCCTAGTCTTTTCGGCTTTCATCTGATAGCTTTTCTAGGGGTATTCCCTGCTGCAGTTAATAGCCAGCAAAGCCAGATAGTAAGACCCTCGTCTCAGTTGGGCTAAGTCTGAAGGATGCTTATAGCAGTATCAGCCCCCACTCCAGACCTCACTCCTCCAGGGAGGGCTGCGTAGCTTAGGGTGGCTCCTGCCTGGCTGACTGAGAAACTCTGCTGCTCCCAAAGGTGGCTTTTTTCCTCTCCAGCAGGAATTTCTGCCTCTTCTGCCTTCGTCAGGACTATCCCTTGTTGTGGAGGTTCTTTTTATCCAGTTTTCAGTTTTCAATCCGGGGTAATTTTTCCAAAAATAGTTGTAACCTGGTTGTGTTCATGGGAGGAGATGACTTCAGAGTCTGCTTACGCCACCATCTTGACGAGATCTGTAATGCCTTATTTTTTTAGAGGTATTAGTTCATTGCTTCCCTGGTGGAGGGTAAAACATAAGCCATATTGAGGACCAAAAGGAGAGAAAGGATAAAGAGGGTCTAGATATCAAGGCCCTCAACATACTGAGACAACTCACTTTTCTTGCTTAGCTCAAAAAGACTATGCCATCACCTCAAGCACTTGGTCACAAATGTGGTCCTAGGCTCTTAAGATGTAAATAATAAATGTATATTCAACTATTAATAGTAATAATAAGAATAAATGCCACTTGTTTCTACATACGCAATGGCAGTTACCAGTATTTTCATAACCATTTCTCATATAATTCTCCCAATAACCCTATGAAAAGGAAGAGCAGCAATATTATCCCCCATGCTGATAAAAGACTAAGGCTGAGAGAGGAAGAATGACTTGCTCACCATGACACATCTATCATTAGCAGATTTAGCTAAAGACTTCTGACTCTAAATCCTGTGCTTTTGGACTATACTGTGATAGTCCAGTCATATTTTAGATTCGTTAAAGTGTGCTAGCGAGTCTCCAAAAATGCCCTTTTACATTTGTTTAATAAACAGTAAGAGAGCTTGGAGTTCACACCCAGAACCTACTCATTACTCTTCTCTGCTTGTAGATAGTTGCCCCAGCCCTTCTCGTCATACATCCACTGAAAAGAAGTAAAGTCCAAACCAGTGATCAAACAAAGGCTTTGCACATCTCCTTTCAGGCATGACACCTGTGTATCAAAGCATTCTCCCAGGGCAATGTATCCACCGCTGAGCTGAGAGGGTGCTGCACCGAGAGGAGCAGTGTTGAACCACATGCTTTCTTTTGAAGAGGGCCAGGGCATTAATCATACCAGGCCAATGGACAGACAGGGCAGGGTTTACCACTTCCTTTGAAGACGTCAAAAAGATCTGAAGTGCTGCAAACAGCATCACTTAAGGGCTCTTCAAAGCCTCCCAAATGCTAGCCATCTTACACCACCATCTGAAACGGGAAACATCTCATTAGGGGACCCTACTGTCAACTTGATGAAGCAGAACATGTAATTCATCTTTGGAGCCAATCATGCTGACCGCCATTTTGATTTAGCTTCTTTTTGAATCAGTTTCCCTATCACATTCATAATGAATTACACTAAATAGCTCATAGTGTCCTGGCAAAGCCAGTGTCCATGAGACGGTACTTAGCAGCTGGGATCTGCACATGCTGGAAGGCCACTTCAGTGTCACTCTGAGGAAGGCTACTGTGATTGCCCCCATTTTGCAGATGGACAATTTGACAGCAAGCAATTAGTTATGATTACGTAACTAGTTTGAATATCCATTCTAGCTAACTTTGTCCAAGATCTAGCCAAGTGACCTTGGTCAGTCACCTAATCTCTCTGAAACTATTTATTCATCGATTATATAAAGAGATTGGGTTTGATAATCTCTAAAGTAATTTCCAAAAACATTATTTTTGATGTTCTGACTCTTCTCAACTCATAACTTCGAAAAGTGCTGGATACAAATCCAAGTGGCGAAAACCACGGAAACTCAATCTTGACCATCATGAGCCAATGGAAACTTTCTGCAAAGATGACATGTTCCATGACTCATGAGCCAGTACGGTGGCTACTAGCCGCCCATTGCCAGTGAGTCCTGGAAATGTGGTTCACGAGACTAATAGAACCTGAACTGTTTAATTTGATTTGATTTTTATTAACTCAAATTAAAAATTAAATAGCCACATGCTGCCATTGTCTACAGAATTGGATAGCACAGGTCTAGACAAAGACGTGCATTTCCATGGTAAGTGAAATTTTGAGAGGCCTGGCAATGAGGAGGAAGAGGAAACAGGAATTCTTGAAATATAAAGAACTACTTTTTTTATATTTTTGATATCATTCAAAAATTTCCACGGTAGAAACCCTGGGCCAGGTGGCAGATTCCCACTTCATCTCTTTCATATAAGGCTATCTTTTAATCCCCAACAAGGAAGCTACACGTAATAGTGTCCTGGGTGGGATATCATACAAACAGAATCACCATATAATACATCATCCAAATTGTGACACTTTTGACAGTGAAAGGTGTCACTATGAATAATGATGACAGAAAAACAGGTATTTACCAGGACTATCCAAGGCAAACCTGGACATAGTCACCTAAATTCAGGAGGTCCTGCAATCGCAGATTCTCTGGCAGCAAGGGCCCTAGCAGTCAAAGTTAGGGCTTATATCAGGATACATGCTGCAAAATATTTTACAAAATGCAGCATGCAATGCCTGGGATGCTTCCTAAAAATACAGACTCATCAGTCCCAGCTTAGACTTAATAATCAACATCTCTAGAGGTGGAATTACTAAATTACTGAGCAATTCTGAATTACTGAGTAATCTGAATTACTGCAAATTGAGTTTCAGTAAAATCTGAATGACTTTGTAATTCTTACATACGAACCAAAATCTAGAGAAAGATGGTGTCTAGAGATTCTAGCCAATGAAGCAAAATTTAACGCCACCAAGAGATGGGGGATGGGCACTATCGTTTCCAGTTTGTATTAATGGCACCAGTTGTATACTGTCTTTGACAAGTATTGTTCTTGAACTCTGTGTTGGAGTGCGTATGCTCAAAAACGTTCTAAGGAAGAGAGGTCAACACACTGTATCCACTCTGATCCTTGATGTCTCCAGATCCTTCTAACTTCAGCCTTCCTGAGACTGACCACCTCAGGGATGCTGAAAAAACAAACATGATTTATTCTACCCTATCTTTCTAGCATTGGAGTAGACAGAGAGACTAAAACAAGCAAACCAATGAACATTCCAGACTGAGGTAAGTGCTGTGAAGAAAATTCAACAGCCGGATGAGACGCTAGAATGTAAGACACATGAAGGCAGGGATTGCGATTTCTCCTGTTCGCTACTTTGTTTCCAGTGCCTAGGACAGCACCTGAAATATAGCAGACACTCAATAAATAGTTGTTCTATGAACAGATATAATGGAGGGGCAGGAAAGAACCACTTTAGGTAAAGTAAATGGGCCTCTCTGAGGAAGTAACCTTTCAACTAAGATTTTTATACGAAAAGGAGGCAGGCTGGGAAGACCATCACAAAGAACTTTCTTGGCAGAGTAAACAGCAAGTACAAAGGCCCTGAGGTTACAGCAAGCTTGTCCTGTGGCTCAGCATAGTACTAGGTACTAGGTGACCATGGTACTAGGTGAGGTCAGTGGGATAGCCTGGGACCAGGCCATATAGGGCCTTGTGGGAAGCCAGTGGTTTCAAAGCAGGGAAGTCATATGATCTGGTTTATGATTTGCAAGTTTATTTAACTACTCTGTAGAGAATGACCTGTGGGAGCACAAGAGTGGAACTAGGTACACCACTTGTCAAGCGGTTGTAAGACCGCAGATGCGAGATTGTGGAGACATCAACTAGGGCATCAAGCAGAGGAGATGGGCACAAGTGGGCAGATAATGGATATATTTTGGAGGCAGAGCTAGCAGGAGTGGCTGATGGCTTGGATATGGCTGATAAGGCAAAGACAGAAGTACAGACTGGTGAGGTCTGAGGTTCTGGCTGGACAGCGAGTGTTTTCCAAACCACGTTTCAATGAGATCCGATCTTTCACATGTTCATGTGCTCTAGAGACCTGAATCCACACACGCCTGGGTTAAAGGTGCCCCCTCCCCTCAACCCCACCTCCAGGAAAAGATTGAACCTTCATCTTGAGTACAGAAGGGTCCATACTGTCAAAACCATAGGGGCACTTGCCTGGTTTGAAAATCTGTAGGCTCAGCTGAAAAGCCACTCATCTCCCTTAAAATGAGTTATGGCAACAAAGTCTAACAGGCCTCCCCCATAGGGATATTCTCGCCCCTTAGCCAACTTGGGGAAATGGAGTTTTAGTCATTAAAGTACCAGAAAGTAGCAAGCGGGGAGCTGGTCAGAATATCCAAGACAGAGCTATCGGACGGTCTAGATGGGCTCCAGGAAACAGCACTGAGATCAAACAGAGAGGTGCCCAAAGCCACGGTCAAGACTGGGAACCAAGAATCTGTAACTAAAGAAACGGTCAAAGTGAAAGGTTTCTGAGATATGAGGAGTAATCACAGGGGACCCAGTGGACTTTACCAGATGGCATAAATTCTTCCCGGGACCTCCTGGCGTTAGGCCATGCCTCAAAGGCACACAGAACACCTGGTGACCGTCACCTTAGCAACAAACAGCGTCGGGGAAGATGAAAGTGTTTGCTATAAATACCAAATTAATTACAGAAAAATGACTCTGTTTTTGCATTGCTCATTTCATCACATAATAGTGTTTAAGGCAACACTTCTTCAACAAAAACAAATAAAATTAGATACTGCCAATATGTCACCTTTGTGTATGAAAACGACTCAGCTGAATCTTGAAGGACGTTCCCACTGATTGCCTATTGTCGTAGCTGAGATTGGAGGCACAGAAAGCATGGCTTCTGATTGTTACAGCCATGACAAGAAAGGCCTCCAGTCACATCTTATTAATTTACTGTGGAACAGAATGTCACATTGACATTTCAAATTACCCTGTTGCTTTGTTCACAGGATTATTTTGAGCTTAAACTCATTGAGCTTCTAGCCTGGCTCTTTATACGAACTAAGGACTCTAATCTCCTGATGTCTCGACCTGCACACAAGACTAGATTTTACTATTTATAAAAATGATTAACAGCCCAATCTTCAGGGTCAAACAGGCGTGGGTCTCCTTGGGCAAAAGATTTATCCTCTCTGTGACTTAGTTTCCTCATTTGTGGTAAGGAAAAGAATCATACGTGCCTTATATGCTTCTTATGAAGATTGAATACAATAACATACGAAAGACATTTACACTCTCCCAACAAAAGGCAAAGCATAGTAAAATATTAACGACAACAGTAGCAGCTAACGTTTTTATCACTGCCTGATCGTCAGGCCTTTATCTACATAATTTAAATATATTTATTGACTTAATTCTCATGGCAAGTCCCTAAATTAGACCCTATAATTATTATCCCCACCATGCAGCTGAGGAAGCTGGGCACCTGAAGCATAGATCATTTGTCAGGAGCCCAGCTCAGGCATGCTGCTTTGTGTCTATCTAGATTTCTTGACACACCCACCTGTCCAAGTTGAGATCTCCAGCCCAAACTGCACCCTGAAATCCAAGCTCACATAAGCAATATCCAACTGCTCCCTCATCTTCCCCTCGGTGCCTAACAGTCTTTCAAATTTAATAGGTTCAAACTCAACACGGTGTTCCACGAGCTCCTCATCCTCTCCCTGAAACCTGCTCTGGCCACCGTATTCCCCACGTCAGTTTATGGCGGCTCCATGCTTCCAGAAGCTAGCAGTCACTGTGTGTGCCTCTCTTTCTCTCAAGCCACACATCTACTCCGTTAGGAAGCAATTACTGGCTCTACTTAAAGTATATCCAGAAGTCAACTGCTTCACACCACCTCCTCTGGACCACCCCGGCCCGAGCCAGCATCATCTCTTGCCAGGATCGCTGTAGCCTCCTGACATGTCATTCCAAATCTTGTGCCCTCATGACCCTTCATTAAATACTCAACCCAGCAGGCAGAGACATCTCAATACCTTCCAATGGGGAGTCTTCCAATGACTCCCCACCCCACTGAGGGTAAAAGTCAAAATTTTTACAAGGCCCTACATAATGTGGTCCCTGCTATCCTCTCTGACCTTGCCCTCTACTCTTTTCTCTCTCTCCCTTACTCTGTTCCAGCCACATGGCACCTGCTGTTTCTGGAACACACCAGGAACACTGCTACCTCAGGGCCTTTGCACTTACTATTCCTTCTTCCTTGAATGCTGTTCTACCAGATATTGACATGGTGCCTTCTTTTACTTCCTGGTCTCTACTTACTGAGACCTTTCCCTCCATCTTCCTGGGATCCTATCCTCCTCCCTTGCTTTATTTTTCTCCATCTTTTTTGTCATCATCTAACATACTATGTATTTTGCTTATTTGTTTTGTTTATTATCTGTCTTCCCCAGTAGAAAGTAACTTCAATGAGGGCAGGGACTTTTGTCTGTTTTGCTCATTGCCGTATTCCTCATGCCTAGACCATGCCTGGCACACAGAGAATGCTCAATATATATCTGATAAATAAATGATTGAGTAAGCACCCCTTCCGTTAGGAGCCAAAACCATGCAGCGACATGCTGTATAAAACGATGAACTCCAGAATGGCTTCCTTGTCCATAGTCTCTCCCGAAGTTTTGTGCCTTTCTTCATGTCCAATCTTGGAGACTCATTTCTGCAGACTAAGTCTTATTAATCTACAAATACTCATAAGAAGGAGGATAGTAATAAGCTATTATCAGTCAATAGTCCCTTAATTAAAATTTGTCTGTGGAATCTTCCTGCCTTGTGAATTACCTGAGAACATGTTCATATAGAAGTGAAGCAGAAGATGACTAGGGAGACGGACGTGCCAAGGGAATGACCGGCGTCGATAACCTGATGTTGGGCATGTGGGATGCGGCAGAGGAGGGGTCAGAAGGACCGACATGGGAAGGAGGACACCACAAGGAGAGAGGAATTTCTCTTCCTACAGATTTGCCTCCAGCTGCTCCAGAATCTTCAGGAAGAGAACTTAAGCCACTGGTACCACCTCTCGGGCTCAAATGAGCACCTTGGCCTTTTATTTTTTCCTTCCTCTTTACTCCTTTGCTTGACTACAAGATCCAAGAGTTAGTATTCTGTCCTTTTCTCTGCCAGCCTACCAACACCTACCTCAGTTCTCAGGTTTCTCTATCACCCACAACCGGAAACGGAACAAAAGCAATGTCTCCAGCTCCCCGTAATGCAGCCTTCTGTACCTTGAGTCCTTTGGCAGCCTGGCTCAGGCAGGACAGATGCTCTCAGCTGACTCTTATCAGAGTCACTTAGAGAGTTAGAAAAAATAGCGACTAGCTTTTTACTTGTTCTGTGGTGGGGCCAAAGAATTGGAGAATTGCCCAGGTGATTTGAAGGTACAGCCAGGGTTGAAAGTGACAAGGGTGGAGTCTGCAGGGCCTACACGGAGAAGACCTGGGTTCAAGGCCCTGGCCCAGCTCTCACCAGGTGGCAAAGTCACGTCATCTTTCTGAATTGGATCCCAGATCATAAAAATAACCACTCATTTTTTGGGATCATTGTAGAGATTAAATAAAATATTATGTGAAAGTGTTTATGAAGGGCTGCACTACTATTGGATAGTTATTCAGTGGGCCAGAGGGAGAAATTAGAGAACACTTGAATCAAGAAAACGCAGAGGGATCCAGGGGATTCCACACCAGATGATTCCAGACATCTGTTTCCCTACCTACCGGCTATGACGACACAGGGAGAGGATGTCCACAAAAGGACAGGAAATGCAGATCCCTGCCAGTGGGCTGTTCCACCGCAGGTTTCAACAGAATTGATCTTTCAATCAACAAAGCAATCTAAACCACTATACAAAACATAGACAATGCTGATATTCTTGTTTTTTATTTTTTATTGCAGTAATATTGGATTATAACATTATATAACTTTCAGGTGTACATCGCAATATATTTCAAATTCTGTGTAGATTACATCATGGTCACCAGCCAAAGACTAATTGCAATCCATAACCGCATGCACGTGCCTAATTCTTAACAAAAAAATAAAAATTATTCATAATCCAACCACCCATTGATCACCATTATTACCAACTTGATATTATTCCAAACTTTAATGCATAAAGACGCACAAATATGCAAGGAAAAGAGCATATCATATAGATTGTTCTGTAACATCCTTTGTTCACTTAATATGACATACATATCTTTTAACATCAATGAATACAGCTCTTTGCATCATTGTCTAAAGACCTCATAGTAATCAATCTCTGAGGAGTTAGCACTTAAACTATTGCAAATTTTCCATCTCTTGTAGACAATTCTGCAGTATATCCTTGTACGTATTTCACTATTCAGTTGTCCAGTTATTTTCGTAAATTCCAAGTAGAAAAATTGCCAAACACAAAGTGAGAAAAATAAGTAAAAATTTTAATAGGGTTTTTTATTATAAGAAAATACAGGACTTTTAAAAATTCAAGCAACATATGGTAGCTGCTCAGGAAAATCTATGTCCTCTTATTCCACCTGGGCTTGCAGCCGGACAAAATTTCCCAGCCTCTCTTGAAGCTGGGTGTGACCACAGGACTAAGTTTTAGCCAATAGAATGTGTGCTCAGTGGTAGATGCCACATGCCAGCCTGGCCTGTTAAAACTTCTCATGAAATTCTCCTTTGTCTCTTATCCCCTTTGCTGGTGGACTTTGCTTTGGAAGCTAAGTGTTGAAGGTGGCAGAGCCTCCATCAGCCTGGAGCCCTAAATGACCATGACAAACATAGCCCACCCCCTGCTAAACTGGAACAAGATTAGACTATTTACTTAAGCAAGAAAAACCTTCTATTGTGTTAGGACCATTATACACCTTGGGATCTATTTGTAACAGAAATTAGACCTCCTTAATGAATACACAAATGCATACGTTAAAGTGGCATCTGCCATAACAAAACTGTAACGTATGTGGCATTGGCTCCTCTTCCAAGAGCATATGGTAGAGAAACTTTCAACAGAGGCTCAAAAGATGAAGATCCAGGGTATATAGTGATGAGACATTTGGTAAAACCTCTCTCAAATTCTGTGTAGATGACATCATGTTCACCACCCAAAGACTAATTACCAACCATTACCACACACATGTGCCTAATCATCCCTATTGTCCTCTAGAGGGGAGGAGGGGAGTAACTCTCTAGTAACCACCAATCCAAACGCTGTCTCTATGTTTGTTCTTGTTTTTATCTTCCATCTACAAGGGAAATCATATAGTTTGTCTCCCTCTGACTTATTTCACTTAGCGTAATGCCCTCAAGGTCCATCTGTGTTACCACAAATGGCAAGATTTTATCCTTTTATGGCTGAGTAGTATTCCATTGTGTATATATACCACATCTTCTTTATCCATTCGTTCCTTAATGGGCACCTAGATTGCTTCCAAGTCTTGGCTATTGTGAATAATGCTGCGATGAACAGATGGGTGCATGCATCTTTATGCATTCGTGTTTTCATGTTCTTTGGAGAAATACCCAGCAGTGGAATAGCTGGACCACATGGTACTTCTATTCTTAATTTTTTGAGGAACCTCCATACCGTTTTCCATAGTGGTTGCACCAGTTTGCACTGGCACCGGCAGTGTATGAGGGTTCCCTTCTCTCCACATCCTCTCCAACACTTATTGTTTCCTGTCTTAATTACAGCCATTCTGACAGGCATAAGGTGATATCTCACTGTAGTTTTGAGTTGTATTTCCCTGATAGTGATGTTGAGCATCTTTTCATATGCCTGTTGGCCATCTGTATATCTTCTTTGGGGAAATGTCTGTTCAGATCTTTTGCCCATTTTTCATTTGGGTTGTTAGATTTTGGGGGTTGAAATGCATGAATTCTTTACATATTTTGGATATTAACACCTGATCAGATATACGGTTTGCAAATATCTCCTCCCAGTTGTTAGGTTGTCTTTTCTTTTTGTTGATGGTTTCCTTTGCTGTGCAGAAGTTTCTTAGTTTGATGTAGTCCCATAAACAAAAATTAACTCAAAATGGAGTAAAGAGTTGAATATAAGACCTGAAACCATGAAAATTCTAGAATTTGTCTTCTTCAGACATAGGTCACCAGACCGTTAGCAACCACATCGGGATATGATTCAGAAGACAGTACATCACCCTGGGACCCTGCCTTTGAATCTCAGACAGCATTTGGGTGGAACATTGAGTTATCTCCCATAGGGAAGAGGGTAAGTATGTTCTCTATGTGGACAGAAGGGAGAACCTAGATATTTGGTGACCAGAAAGCCTGACGATGGTAGAAACTGCTAGCTGTTCACCAAAACCTTTGTCCTGCTCTTCTTCCTGGGAACACAGCCAGACTCTTTTTCCCAGCCTTCCTTGCAATTAGATGCAGCCACATAACTCAGTTCTAGCAAACTGAATGTGAGCAGAAGTGCCATTTCCAGGCGTAGCTCATTAAACACACACATACACACACTCACACACACACTCCCACCACCACTCCCACCACCACACCTCCAGTGAATAATCTTCTAGGCTCATTTCCCTTCTGCCACTTCGCTATCAATGCCCAGAGGATTGGATGCGACATCAGTACCAGGAAAGTCTTGTAAGCTGCATGTTGCAAACTGATTCCTGAATGATCGTGTGAAGCTAAGCTCCTTATCCTCCCCAGTGTCCGGAGCTGCTCAGTTTGGTTACACAAAGGAAAATTAAATTTCTATGTTATTTGATCCATCAACTGTATTTGGTCTATTTGTTAGAGCAGATAGCCTACCCTGACTAATATAATTCAAAGCATACAAATTATGAAAATGGTAGCCCATCTACTCTGCCTAATCACAGTTCTTGGGGTGATCGACTGCACCTCTGTGCACCCTTCTGAAACTTTTTCTGTGATTGTATGTGTACATACATACATTAAAATATTTGTTTATGCATACATTATGTTACAAAAATGGGATCACACTGTGCACATTGTTCTAAGATACTTTTAAAGAGTTTGAGTATCAATTTTAACAGGGCACACATTAATGTGGCTGGACAGCACTCTATGCCTTTACTAAAATAACAATTATCCATTTTTGACCTTCAAAAGCTACAACCTATAAAACTGTGTATTCGTTTCAAAAATGCTTTGTGTGACAGCCAGCAAATGAGGTATCCAGAAAAGAGAGTATTTAACACTGCCCAGAAAAGTGTAGAAATAGCAACTTCTACCCCAGTGGTTGAAAGTGAAATCAACAGTAAAACTCCACATGTGATTAAAGAAAATAGAAAATCCTCCATCTGGTCGTCTAGGCTTTTTCTTCTGAGGGTATTTTTTTCCCGGTAAGCGCAGGAGCTCAGTATAGACAACAGCACTAAGACTCTGCATTTAATAGCATCTTAGAAGTGCAGGTGCTGGTGAGCAATTGATCTGTCGCCCAGCATTTTTCCGAACTGTTCATCCTTCTTATTTATACATATTCTCAGACATTTCTTACAAAAACACTGAACACAGAGCTAATACACGGTAACTATTTCGATTTCCAGAAGGTGCTTGCCCTGGAATTCTTAGAGTAATGTCGTATTACCAATGACATCTCTGATGGAGCTCAAGAACATTACCACCCTCCAGTTTGCAAAGGTCGAATCTATTTTTGCTCAATCACTATAGGACATTTTCCTCTAAGTTCAGCACAGCTCATTGCCCTTCAGAGACCTCTTCACTAACCAGTCCGCCTCACCTCCTGTATACTGACCAGTCTGCCTCACCTCCTGTGTACTGGTCAGCCCCTCTCATCCGCCTGTGCACTGGTCAGTCCCTCTCACACTCCTGTGTACTGGTCAGCCCCTCTCATCCCCCTGTGCACTGGTCTGTCCCTCTCACACTCCTGTGTACTGGTCAGCCCCTCTCATCCCCCTGTGCACTGGTCTGTCCCTCTCACGCTCCTGTGTACTGGTCAGCCCCTCTCATCCGCCTGTGCACTGGTCTGTCCCTCTCACGCTCCTGTGTACTGGTCAGCCCCTCTCATCCCCCTGTGCACTGGTCTGTCCCTCTCACACTCCTGTGTACTGGTCAGCCCCTCTCATCCCCCTGTGCACTGGTCAGCCCCTCTCATCCCCCTGTGCACTGGTCAGTCCCTCTCACGCTCCTGCGTACTGGTCAGTCCCTCTCACCCCCTGTGCACTGGTCAGTCTCTTTCTGACCAGCCACCCCCTCTCACCCTGCTGCGCACTGGTCTGAGTGGAATGCCCCTCTTCTGTGTTCCCACAGATTTTGCACGTGCCACTATCCAGTAAGTCAAATTCATTATTGTCATCATCATCATCACGTTTATGGCGAGCCTATGAGTCAGACACTGTATAAAGTACTTTATATACATTGTCTCATTCACATCTAATATTGTATTTTATAATGAGGCAACTGAGACAGTTTAGTAAACAGCTAATGTCAGAGCCAAGAATTAAAGCCAAGCAGCCTAACCCAGGAGACCGTATTCTAAAGAGTCAGTCATAACAGTGGGATTTCTTGCCTCTTCTTGCTTTTTCAACAAACATTTATTGATCACCTATTACGGACCAGGCTCACTTTCGCAGTACATTATGAGCACCCTGTAGTAAGGGACTATGTTTTTTTATCTTAGAATTTCCAGTGGTTGGTACCATTCCTGAAAGACAGTTGCTGCTCAATAAATTTGTGATGCATCACCCAATGTAAAGACATATAAGCATATTCTCTGCCTTGCCCCTATAGTCTAATAGGAAGACAAGAAAAACCCCTCTGAGACAAAAGGAAGGGGCTGACATTTCCCTGCCACTAGACATATGTTAAACAGAGGCTGGACCCCTGCAAGTTAGTAGTCTTGATCCTTTTAAAATAGAACTAGAAGTACAATTACAAAGTCTATAACTCAGTATGTTCTAGAGTCTTCTGCATTCTAATGGTTTGGTCCTTTCTAATCCTATACTCTATGTTTTTCAAGTCCTTTAAAGATCCAGAGAAAATAGATATCATTCCAGGTTCAAATTGAGACAGAAAAATTCATGGAGCAGGTGGGGGTTCAGATGGATTTTTGGAGAATGAGTAGGATTTGAATCCAAGTTTAAAATTGGGCACTTTCCAGGCTAAGGAAACAACGATGGGTCCATGGAAACAGGAACAGTTATGGTGTCATAGAATTTAGTGTGGAGACTAGCCCAACTAAAATAAAGAATAGAAATCTATAATACTGGAAACTCTATGAGATGGTATACAGAAAGATAGGTAGATAGACAGACAGACAGGTAGACAGACAAAGTGGGTTCTGATCCATAAAGGGACTTACCAAGAGTAAAGTTGGAATTAAGGAGTTATTTTAGGTTTATGAAGAAAATGAGATTATAAAAGTGTATATTAAGCCTACTGGCTTGGTAACTGTTTGAAGTTCCAAAGAAAGCTCCCTTCTTAACCTTTTCTATGCCGATTGTCTTTCTTGGGCTGGAGATAGGCAACCTCAAGATGATTGCAATTCAGTAAAAAGCCAGTGGAGAAACTGGCCACATAAGTTAGGTTGCAACCACAAGAACACTCCTCATATGACTGGGTCTTTAGATTTTCTTTCTTGGCAAAGAACCAAAGTCATCCATGGAGGTTTCTCTTTACCTTAGGAAGACGCTCCATAGTGAGTAAACCACCTTGCTGGCTTTCTTTTGCCAGTCACTGCTATCCCCACTCCTTGGTCTGAAAGAGCATCTCCTAGAAACTTAATCCAGAATTGCCCCCCACAATAGAGCACTCCACCTCTTGTTCCTCAGTGAATATCTTGAACAGCTCTGCATACACTCACTCATGCCCACGCACATCCCAAAAACCACAATGGCTGTCTACAAGGCTAGTGGCTTTCTCCAGTGGTTCACACCTGCCTACAGAAGGAAGCAAAAATCCTCCATTTAGCTTTCAGGAACTTGTGAAAGTTGCCCATTACTCTCTGGCTCAGTCTTACCTCACAATCAGGACTCTGCCCCGTAGACTTTCTTCACCCGCCAAGCTAATCAGCCTACTGTAGCCCTATACCTGCCCTTTACCTCTTCTGTCTTCCCCCTGCTCTGAATTTAATCCTCACGTCCTGACCTCTACTGTCTTACCATTCTTCACAGCCCAGTTTTCTTCAGCTTCCTAAACCCACAGCAATCTCTACTTCCTTTGAACTCTTTAAAGAAACTATTGTTTCTACCAATTTCTTGGACAGTTAATTTTAAACTCTTTTGTCATTCCTTAACTGTTCTTGCGAGCATGTCCTTTCCTATCAGCTGCAGTCCATGAGGTAAAGACCTTGCTGAAAGCTTTTGTATCCTTCACAGTCCCAAGCACCTATAGGTGCTCAATAAATACTTGCAAGGTGAAGTTATGATTACTAATTATTCATCTGGACATTTGATGAAATGGCAGTAGAGGAACAGATCTGAAACGGGTAATTCATCATTTCTCCCATTGTGTCACGTTGCAGAATTTTAATTCGAGTGACTCTCAGCATCACATACGGCTCAGAAAATCAGGACGCAGCTTTAGCTCAAGGTTTGATTTGCCTGAGCCTGAATGTAGATGGCTATATTATTCTAAAGTAACCATGCGCTGCACCTCAAAATAACTTCGTTTTTGCACTCTGCTCATTAATGCTTACATAGTAGCTGGGAAGACACATCAGACCAGCACCAATCTGACAGTCCATTTCTCACTGCCGTTTCCATCATCTATTGCAAAACAGACAATGATTTGCTAAACTGAATTTTCTCTCTCATTGAAATAAGCCCAGTATGGCAGAGTTTCTCTAAAAATGCCTGTGCTTCCTTAAACCCAACAGAATATAGCACATCCATACTCATTACTGGGAAAGGCAAAATGAAGATAGGTGCCATTTTTTTAAGAAAACTGAAATGCAGTAAACTACCTAAACCATAAAAATAAAAAAATTCAGGAATTGCCTCTTAAAATTACAAAAGAATTGCTTGCTTTACAAAAGAATATGCTACAGGGTCCTATAAATACATCAAGTTCCTGGCATTCGTGAACTTAACAATCCTTGTTTCAATCGCTATGCTCACAATCACACAATGACAGGCGGTGATCTGTCCTATTGTAGAGGCACAAGAGTGAGTCACACATGCTGAAATGATTCTTCTCTGCGATATGGTTTCACTCAATGTCAGAAACAACTCTGTCAGGTAAGTATTACAACACCCCCACAAAACAGATGAGAACAACATGCAAAATACTTTCATGGCATTCACAAATGTGGGCATTCTTGTTTCGTGCCAGTCTAATTCTGAGGAGTAAAGTATCTTGGACACAACTTTCTTTAAGGATCTTTTTCTTCTGTTGGGCTTTCAATCTGTGACGATTTTTCAAGTTTCCTGCTCCTCTATCCAAGATGAGATTGATACCAACACAGCAGGGGTCTCATTTTCTTTTGTTCATGAACAAAGTTCATTCATCTCTGTAAAGCTGCCATCTGATTCTCTAAGATTCACAAGCAAAATCTGCATGTAATGGTGGGGAGAGAGTGTCGGTGAAGTCAACGGAAGGATGCAAAGGGAGATGAGCACCGCATTTCCGGATCAGTCCTGTCCTGACCCCTGACAAAGGTCAAAGCTTACCATCCCAAAGCCAAAGACCTACCAGTGGCCCTCAGATCTGTCTGAGAAATGCAACAGGGATACAGTCCTTCCATTGGCCAAAGCCTGAGCAAATAATCTAAATTGGGCATTAACCGAAATGAAAAAAAGAAAAATGAAGCAAGAGGACAGAAAGAAGGAAGAAAGAAAGTGTTAAAGTTAAGGTCAAGTAATTCATCTTTCTATCTTCCCAAAAGTCTTTCCAAAGTCTTTTTATTTCTTCATATTTTTGAGAAGGACACTGTAGTATGTCGGGAGTATCTTAGTGGCATCCCTCTTCCTAACCCCACCCACCCATCCAGGATCTAGAGTCTGAGAAATACAATGGAAGAGTAAAGATGGAGGTTGACACATCCCTTTCAGTAGTGGTGCAGATACATCAAAGAATGCAACTTGGTGTGAGAGCCAAACGGTCCTGGTAACTCCCCACTCAGGTCCATGTTCAGACTTGAGACAGCACACACAGAAGAGTATGAGTGTGCAAGGCCCACCTACCTGCCCTAGACATTGCTTCCTGTTGAGAAGGAGCACAGGGCTCACACTCCAGACGTTGCCTAAATTCTCTCCAATGAAGAAACCTGCTGCCTTCCAGCCAGGCCCCTCGCTCCACTTCTGCAGGAGGGAATGGGGCGGGGGAGGCAAGTGACCACAGCATGTGCTTTGGGAAAATCGCTTTCACGGCAATCGAGAGCAGAGAAGGGCATTCTCTTCCAACAGATGGGACCTGTCACCCATCAGCACACTCACCAGCCCAAAGAGCAGCCCTCTCAGCCCCTCGACAGCTGCTCTCCTCCTACAGAAAGAGCATGTATAACCCGAACCCATGACTTCACAAGCATTACCTCCACTTGAGGCCATGTAAGCCACACTCACTTACACACCCAGTAGCTTCTGGGAAAGGAGAAAAATAGAGGAGGTGTGAAAATCAGAAAAAATGAGGACCTCAGAATCTACTTCTACTTAAAGGGACTATTAAACTTTCCACATTGGACTGAATAAATTCCCTTTATCTCATGCAAAATGTGAGCCTCATATGGGATATTATTAGTCAGTAAAGTCACAAAAGAAATGCATTTTTTCTGCACTTCTAAGTGTGGAGAGGAGAAATTTGCAACTACCAGCTACAGCTTACAAAACCAACCACGTTATGAAACAGGGCAATAAAAATGAAAGAAGACCAATGAAATTAAAATGAATAAAGAAGCAGATATAACTAGCCTCCTGAGATAGTTAATACTGAAATTGATCACCAAACCTTGCTTCTAGTTTCCCAGAAACTGAGTCAAAGGATTCTTAGCATCTGAAAAAAACTTCACACATATGCAGTTTGGTCAGCCGATTCATGGTTGACGACGACTCCGTCTATTAATTTGCAGTTGCACTTTGAAAGCTGTGATTTCTTAATCTAGACATTTAAAGGAAATAAAATTTGCAGACCTAGGTTTCATAGGGTAAAATCTACTCCTTGACGTTAAATCAGAAATCTCTGGAAGCTGAATTAACACTCAGACTAGGGTGCAATTGAGGAAATTATCGCTTCACAGGGTCAAATGGCGCACCAATGGAACAAGAGATGACACTGACCTCTGCTTTACTGAGCCGCCCCCTGGAGTCCTGTACTACTGAATAGCACCTTCCCGGTACTGGAATGCGCCTGTTTGTTGTTGTGCTCTGTAGAACCAAAGAAATTACCTATTAGCATGAGCTTAGAAACCAAACTGTGTAACCAATCCTGAGGGAGGAAAAGAAAGGTTAATTCTATTTGAATGAACACAAATATTGCTTCCCTAGTTTGGTCCCTATCATGTAATATTTAATGAAGCTAAGCAAAATAGAATAATTTTAAAAAGTGAGTTAACATTTCATATAAATAAAAATAATTCATAAACTCAGATGGATTCTGTTTTGTGTTTCAGATGCCTCAAGTGATGATACCAATTTACTTCCTGAATCCAGGGCGTCCTTAAAATAACCCTTGAACCTGTACGTGAACTCTGAGAATTTTTCACAAAGTACTATAGAGCTTCCCTCTTCAATACAGCAGGCACTGGCCACATATGGCCATTCAGATTTAAATTAATTAAAATTAAATAAGATTACAAATTAAGTTCCTTGGTCGATCTAGCCACTCCAAGTGCTCAAGAGCCACACGTGGCTAGTGGCTACCACACTGGACAACATATATGTTTCCAACGTTGCACAAATTCTATTGAGAGACAGTACTGCTAAAGTCTACCAGATGCCTTTAAAGCACATGCTGTAATATTTATTTAATAATGAGGTAAAAGTGAATTGTATCTATTTATTATTGGTTAAAAACAGAAGAAATCATATATTGCTTGTTGTTGTTTTAATGTGAACATTATGCTCTCTGTTTTATGCTTACACACACTCCTTCCGATATTCAGCAAAAATATGTCCTGGAATCCTGCCACGTTGCTGGCTCTGTGTTAGGTACTGCAGATACACATGAGTTCAATCTAGTGGAGGAGAAACTCCCGTAACAAATGATTACAAGCCAATGAAACGGGAGCCATGACAAAGGTGCAGAAATGAGAACCTCTAGGAGATGAAAGTTGTGGGGAAAGGAGTGACATGTTAGCTGGACCTCAAGTAGGATTAGGGTTTCGCAAACCTTGTGAGGAAAAGGTGGAAGGTGTTCGGATGGAGGAAATAGTTCATGCAAGGGCATGGAGATATTAAAGAGTAAGATGTGTTTGAGGACAGCAAGAGGCTAAATCCTGGCGTGAAATTAGTGGGGGAAGCCTAAATGGAAGGTGATGAGACTAGAATTCTGAGTTAGAGCCAACTGGAAGCGTGCCATGCTGCGGAGGCAGCGCTTACTGTGAGGGGCTATGGAATTAATGAAGGTTTTAGCATATAGAATATTTATGCTTTGAAAAAAACGAAACTAGTCTGTTGTGAAGGACGGACTAGAGAAAATAAGAGTAATTAAATGTATATGGGATAATTTAAAGAAAAGTTGGAAATTTATACCACATGGCAACTTGCTACCAGATGCTAAATAGAAATAAAGTTCCCATATATATTCACATTTATATATGCATAGAAACATACTTATAGTTACAAAAATTGCACAATGCTAACACGACTAAATAAACATATGAGTGTGTAACCTAGACACCAATTTATTTCCAAATTCTTTGTTATGAGGGAGCCCACAGACACAGACACACACACACACACACCATTTACTAAGTTCTTCTTCTAAGTCAAGGCCTGTGTTAACTGCTATTCCTACATTATCTCATTTTACCCCTTAGCAAGTATCCCAGGGGATAGGAACTATTTTCCCCATTTTAAAGTTATGGCCCAGGCAGGTTATGTATCTCACCTAAAACCAGACAACTAGGAAGAGGCAGAATCAGACACTGAAGTCATGCATATATAATTTTTTTAAGCCTGTGCTTTTAACTTCTACTCAATATTGCCTTCCAGGATGATATAACATTCTTGATTCATGGTTTGGGTCCAGCATTCTTGAAACAGACAATAAAATGACATAAAGTACAAAGAAAACACTCAACATAAAAAGTTTGATAAACGTTCTCCACGAGCTCCAACAAACTCATCATACCTCAATGATGGCTGAGTTTTAAAGGCGTGTGCACTTGACAAGATACTTAAACTCATGTAAACAAAGATGCTTCATTGGGAAAAAAAAGAAGAATGGGCTCCAATGACCTGAATCCAAAGTTCCCTTCTAATCTCACAGTAATATAAGAAATATCATGCAGATTCTTCTTCACACACGTTTACTTGCATCCTGTCTCGCCAAGAGGGTGAAGATGCCTTTAAACTGACTGTCCTAGCTGCTTCCATTACCCTACCTTCGGAGACTGACTGCAAGAGCAGAAGTTCCAGCTGGAACTCTAAAGATGAAACCAGAGGTAAATCAACTGTGTAGCCAGCCCATGACGGGGAGAACAAGAGGAAGGGAGCCAGCCGCCCCATGAAAAATATTAATATCAAATGGACGTGAGAGGAAATGGAGGGTGCGCTGGTGGTGGAACAGGAGGTAGAGGGACATAAAGGAGTTTATGAGCAGGCTGGGAAGGGATAAGAAACTGAAATGATCTCTGTCATTTTGTTTCTCAGCTTGAAGAACTATGACAATCAACCATTTTTTCCTTCTATTGCAAAACAACTACACTGACAAATATCTTCAAAGCGTCACTGAATTATTGGCAGCACAGTGATAATTATCTTGATAAGCAGTTCGTTTTCCTCAACAGCTCATCAATATGGAGGAAGAGGCTGCCCCTCTTGAGAATTCCCACTGGTTGGAGTTAATTATACTGAACAGCGGCCTGGCGTCCTGGATGACATCGAGGTCATCTCTGGTGTGGATGGATTTTATGACCTCTAAGAAGTCACCAAGCCCTGCCTGCTTCTGTGTCTAGGCAACAGCCCTGACATCACATAGACTCAAAGCGCAGTCCTTCCAGTTCATTGCATTTTAGCTCCACTGTGCCGTGGGGCATGAAGATCAAGAACTCGGGTCCATGTACAGATGCAGCTTAGGAACACAAAAATTGGAGATTTCTGTTAAAGACTCTGTTAAAGATTCTGCTATAAACTCATCTGTCTTGATCACACAGCATGGCCCCTCCTTCCCTAGGTTGCAATAATCCTACGTCTCCATGAAGCTCGATGCAATTCATCAACATCAATCAATTTTAACAGAAATCTTGGGTAGCAAGGCAAACTACATCATAGAGTTGCCGTAACTGAACCCAATGCAGCCAGAGAAGACAAGCGTCTTTGCCAGAGAAACGCAGTAAGGAGCAGACGGAAAATCAGCTCTGGTTTAAACCAAAAGAAGGTCATTATTGCTATTATCTGTCATAGGCTTTCCTATGTGTGTATACACACAGATACATATACATTTTTTAAATAAAACATCTTTTTTTTAAAGATTGGCACCTGAGCTAACATCTGTTGCCAATCTTCTTTTTTCATCTTCTTCTTCTTCCCAAAGCCCCCCAGTACATAGTTGTATATTCTAGTTGTAGGTTCTTCTTGTTGTGCTATGTGGGATGCCACCTCAGCATGGCCTGATGAGCGGTGACATGTCTGTGCCCAGGATCCGAACCTGTGAAACCCTGGGCCGCCTAAACAGAGCACACAAACTTAACCACTCAGCCATGGGGCTGGCCCCTATTTTTATCTTTTAATTCTAAACATCATACATGCAACACATACATACACCCAAACACACACCAATTTTCCTTGAAATACCAAATTCTGTTTCAGAAATGACTTGGGATTGGATTAACATCTTAGACCTAAAAGGTGTCTCCAAGATCATCGGGCTCAGCCATGTTTACTAGGGTAGTAAGTTACTTTTTATACTATTTTGCAAAGTTAACCATATTGATAGAGGTCCTACTGTGTGCCACACAATAAAACAAGGCAACCGAGGACTTGGTTTAAAGGGAACATCTTAAGGTAAGTTTCCAAGGGGAAAAAAGAAAGCAGGAAAAAGAAGCCTAAGAAATAGTTTTCTGGCTTCCTGCTATAGCATTCTCTCCACTATCTCATGCCATCCTGGTCAGTTAGGAAGCAATTACTTGTAAGAAACAGAAAACCCTACCACTATAGCTCCTAACATGCTTAACCAAGTCATTTCATTTAACAAAAATTCTGGGAGTAGGTGTTAGTCCACCAGCTTAACACTGCCAAGACTGGAGTGACACTTCTTGGCCTTTTCATCATGCCTGTTGTCTCTTGCTCACAATATGGCTGCTGCATCTCCAGGCATTATAACCCCTTTCCAATGGGAAGAAAGAGGAAGGGGAGAGGCTTTTCTGCCTGTACCTCACTGGTCAGACCTTTACCACACGGCCACCCAACCCGGTGAGACTGTGAAATGGAGTGTCTTAAACTACTCACATTGCTGCCTCAAACAAAATTAGGAATGTGAACACGAAGAACAAGGAGAGAATTAATGCTGAGTAGGCAGTTTACACTCCTGTGACACACACTGACTGTCCAAGGAACCGCTTCCTCCTTTTGAGAGCAGACACAAGACTTAAGCTAAAAATCCAGTTGCTTATTGGCCGTTAGCTAGGGTGCTGGGAAGAAGAAAACGTAGGTGTCAGTGTCCATGCAGGCTGCGCGGCCCCACACTCACCTCACTCAAAACCTCCCACTTCTCTCGCCCCGTGGCTGTGGGTGCAGGCTACAGTCTGAGACTCCTCTGTGCCCTCCCCTCCCCCATTGCCCCCAGGGCAACAGACAAATGAGCGGCAGTTAATTGGCCTCCAGAACGAAAGGTGCTTAGCCTTTGAGTCAGTTGAGAAGCATCAATAGTAGGGGTAAGAAATGAGGAAATTTCAAAGAAAATAGTATACTATTGTATATTATTTGTTCTCTCTCACACACACACACATGCACACACACAATTAAAATAGTATTTTTACCAACAAAAGTAAAAAAGTCTTGGTATAAGTTTAGGAGATTTAAACACCAGTTTGGCAGGAGAGTGACTTATTTGTCAAGTAATCATGATCTTTTTTTTTTTCTGCTTTATCTCCCCAAAGCCCCCTGTACCCAGTTGTATATCTTAGTTGCACGTCCTTCCAGTTGTGGGAGGTGGGACGCCACCTCAACGCGGCCTGACGAGCGGTGCCATGTCCGCGCCCAGGATCCAAACCCTGGGCCCCCGCAGCAGAGCGTGTGAACTTAACCACTCGGCCACGGAGCTGGCCCCCAATCATGATCTTAAAAAACAAATACTGTCAACTGTTAGAATAAAACTCCTAAGGTCGTCCATCTTTTTTTAAGCTTAAAATAAAATAGGAAATAGCACAAGAAAAACGCTACTTTACTTATATGTAATTAGTCATTTAGCTCCTTTAGTCAGAGTTTATCTGTTTATAGAATGAGAAGACGGTGGCCAGTTGGCCTGGAAGGCCCATTAAAGCTTGACCCACCTGTGCAGAAATCACTCTTCACCAAGGCAGGGAGCTGGCCATCCAGTCTCTGTTTCCTGCCTCTATAAGACGGTGTCATCACCTAATAAAGGAGCCAACCTGTTTCCAGGGTGACCAGTTGTCCAAGTTAGCCTAGCACAGAGAGATCTTCCAGGATTCAAGATGGTCAGTGCTAAAACTGGGACAGTCCCAGGCAAAGCAAGATGAGCTGACCACCCCCTGCACCACTCCACTTAGAGCATGTACCCCCTGTCCAGACCCCATTCCTACCTTACTAGTCTTGTGTAGAGGGGACAGAACTAGGGTAGAGACCTGCAGTGTAATCAGACTCAACAACTAAAATGAATTTCTACTTATTCAAAATGTCCTTCCACACGTTCAAAGTTTTCATTACTGTTAATTACGTGACATCTGTTTCTAAGGGGAAAATAGCTCATAAGATGCACTTTGCTTGAAATTTTCCTTAGATTTTACCACCTGCTACAAAGCAGCAAGCCTCATTTAGACAGGCTCGATCCCCCTTTCCACGCTTGTATCCAGGAGCTGCAAGACAGATGTGTTCAATGCATTTGATTTGTTTTGGCATTTTGGGCACAAACTTAATTATGATAAACCAGTCTAGCCCTTTCTCACCTACCCTCCTCTTCAGAGTGGATCACACTGATAAAGTGTGATTTAAGTATATTTTTCAGTAATTCTAAATAATTGACCCAGGGAAATTAAAATAATATTTTCCTGTTCTACTTGTCATAACCTGTCGAGATATCTTTCAAAATGTGCTACTGCAGGGAAAAAAGAAATTTTATACACATATTATTGCTGAAATTTCCTGGCTCTTTGCCTCGCTGAAGAGCAATGCATGAAATATTTATTCAAAAATGGAAATATTAAGAATTAAATGAATTTAAACCATCCTAATTACTTTATGAGCATGTCTCCACTGCTTAAGGAAACTCCAAATTATCTTCAGTTCTGCATGGGCTGTGTTGGCTAGAACATCTTGTTGTAAAAATGAAAAACCCCTCTCAAATAACTAACTCGAATGATCTAATTCTATTTAAATAACCGTGCTCAGGATGAAGTAACTGGCTTAGCGTTTCAGGAACAAAGTCAGAAGAGTTAAAGAACTTTCAGCTACATGGGACCTGGAAGATCATTCATTCTCTCACTGGACAAACATTTATTTATGGAGCCTAGAGTTTCTACCCTCATGGAACTTACATTCCAGAAGGATAGATAGACAGCCATCCCTGTGATGGTGATGATAAGTAATAGGAAGAAAACCAGCAGGGTGAAAATGACAAACATTGTCTTATCTTAAAGGAGGAGCATCTCTCAGAAAGCGATATCTGCATTGTGACCTAAAGTAACCTGAGGGAGGAGAGAGGATGCTCCCCACCATCATCATCTTTACACGTCTGCAGCAGTGCTTGTCATGGCACCCGGACCAGCTGCATCAGAATCACCTGAGAATTTGCTAAAAATGCACATTCTCAGGCCCTACGCCAGATCTACGGAATAGAAGACTCTGGCGGTGGGGCCCAGCAACCTGTGTTTTAATAAGTTTTCCAAGTGATTCTGACGCATGCTCGCATTTGAGACCGACTGCTCTAACAATCTCACACCATTAAGGTCCCATTCGAAAGCTTTCTAGAGCTTCACGATTGAGAGTGGTCTTTCCCCTCCTCTAAAATCCTGCAACACCTTACAGATAACCATCCTGAGGCACTTTGACTCCCTTCTTTGTATTATGGCTACTCATGTGCCTGAAGAATCTCCATTTGTCACCAGCCGGCTCCTTTAAAGCAGAGACTACGTGATGATTAATTTTATGTGTCAACCTGGCTCGGCCATGGGGTACCCAGATACTTCGCTAAACATTATTTCTGGGTATGTCTGTGAGACTGTATCTAAATGAGATCACCATTTGAATTGGAGGACTCAGTAAGGCGGGTCGTCCTCCACGATGTGGGTGGACATTATCTAATCTGTTGAGAGCCAGAATAGAACAAAAAGGTGGAGAAAGGGGGAAGTCACTCTCTCTGCCTGACTGATGGAGCTGGCACACTGGTCTTCTCCTGCCCTTGGACTTGGACCAGGACCAATGCCATCAGTTCCCCTGGTTCTTGGCCTTTGGACTTGGAATGGGATTACAACACCTGCTTCCCTGGGTCCCCAGCTGGCAGATGGCAGATGGTGGGATTTCTCAGTCTCCATAATCACATGGGCCAATTTCTTCTAAAATGTATATTTACATTTTCTATATTAGGTTCTGTGTCTCTAATACAAACTGTTAACTATTCCGTTTTAGTATTCCTCACAGTTTGCCAAGGTCCCTGGCACAAAGGAAGGCTATAAAAATACATGAAGAGGATGATGTAGTAGACAGAATAATGGTCCCCAAAAATATCAGGTCCTCATGCTTGAAACCTATAGATGTCATCTGATAGGGAACTATGGTCTTTGCAGATGTGATTAAGTTAAGGGTCTTGAGATGGGAAGATTATCCTGTATTATTTTGGTGGACCCTAAATGTAATCACAAGTGTCTTTATAAGA